>NC_059370.1:13156467-13756467 GCF_019703515.2 Myxocyprinus asiaticus | reverse complement strand
GTTTGTCTAATGCATCTTTTGTGTTACACAATTTCTTACCTTGACCTTGATATCGGCGTTTCAAAGCCATCTCAACCATCATTTTCCCTCGAGAGGCCATCCTTAAACGCTATAGAAAAACACTCAACAATATTTGTTTACTACACTTTTATTCAGGTATCGTGTGTGTCAGATTGCTTCAATGACAGACGTACGACAGTACACAGGCTACACCGTAATTTAAACGTGGTAAACTTTAATGTAAAAACAAAGGCAGAGTACAGTAACTCCATGCCGGCACATTAACTTCATTTTGACGCACGACTAAACAAAGGCAGAGTACCCTAACTCAATCTGAGCGTTCCAAAACAAAGAGCGGTAATTGGAGTTATGGAGTTCTGCCTTGGTTTCTCCTGGGCTTTTGGAAGTTACTGTTAAAACAACCCATTATTTTCTCGAAAAAACAACGAAATTGACTGAAGATACTTAACCACATGATAAAGGAGGTCTTGAATGTCTCAAAAATATAAATAACTCATTTTCGACCAAAAACGAAGTTACGGCCTTTTGCCTTTGCACGGCAGAGTAGCTCTCAACACATATGCACTGTTCTTACACTTTAGAACCGCACGAACACAAGTGGAGTGGTACACACAGTGAAGCGTCCGAGTGCTGATGGTATGAGACCATCAGTGCTCATGGAATGTCTCTCGTCCTATCAGATTCGAGGACCGGAAATAACTGTTGTATATTGTATCATACTGTTGATGTTACACAAACATTGGATTCGAACTTGCTTTTATGCCTTTCTTCCACCATATACTATGTGTGAAGGCAGCATTTTCAGATTCCGGACACAGTGTAATTTAGACAGTGTAATTAATTATTCGGGGGCGCTAACTAATTTCTGACTATTATTAATAAAGCATAGCATGTTTTTCAGTAGTGCTTTAACTTGGTTGAATGTCAAGCCAAATTAAATAGTTACTAAACAAAGCAAAGGGCTAAATATAATTTAACCTTGTAGGCCTACTTATTGGTTAAGGCTTCTGGCCTATGAAATCGTATCATGCAGAACTTGAAATTTTCACCCAAAGATGAAAATTCTCATCATTTACACAACCTCATGTTGTTCCAAACCAGTATAAATTTTATTTCTTGCATGGAACATGAAAGGAGTTATCAAGCAGAACGTCCAACCTGCCCTGTCCCTGATCACTGTTCTGCTTCATTGTACTTGAAAGAATGACAATGAAAATTAATAGTGACCAGGAACAGAACAGTATGGACTTTCTGCTTGATAACTCCTTTCATGTTCCACGCAAGAAATAAAACTTATACTGGTTTGGAACAACATGAAGGTTGAGTAAATGATGAGAATTTTCATCTTTGGGTGAAAGATCTCTTTAAAGTTCTGCATGATACGATTTCATAGGCCAGAAGCATTTTCTGATTGGATGAGAGACGTTCCATGAGCACTGATGGTCTCATACCATCAGCACTCGGACGCTTCACTGTGTGTATCACTCCGCTTATGTTCCTGTGGTTCTAAAGTGTAAGAGCAGTGCATATGTGTTAAGAGCTACTGTGTGTCTCTTTACATGTTTTGTATTTTTTTTGACATTGCATATGTTTGCCAGCAGGTGGTGGCAAAAGATCATTTTTGTGTATAATATGAGCCAGTTAGGTGACATGAAGTGAATCCACATCAGCCAGTGTTTACATAAAACAGCACTCCATGATCGCTTGTATTACTACTACACTACTAAAGCTAGGAAATAGCTTTAAACTGATTTAAACAAACAACTTCAACATTACGGCTCATCACAGCTGAGAGACACAACAGACTGATTAATTACACAACTCAAGGCGCTCTCCTCTTACCGGACTTTCCACTTTGGAGAGGACGTGCTGTTTATAATGGCGGAGAAGATTGCGGTTTCTACAGTGAATGACTCTAGCGCACCGGCTACCGCTAAATAGGGAGAAATACCCCCCACTTCGATGCCTATTTTTCCACTGAGGAAGCTGATCTTCAGAAAGCTGACAGCATCTCTGCTTGGGAGTGGCAACAGGTGATCACTCAAGCTCCATCTCCCTCTCTCTCTCTCTCTCTCTCTCTCTCTCACACACACACACACACACACACACACACACACACACATCCATCCTTGTTTATCCAATAACTTGTTAGAAACAGCACAAGCCGTGATACTATTTCTGAAGTGACATTTTTGAATTAATAACAAAGGCTTGGACACATCATTTGGTTTGAACCAGCAACGGCAGATTCTGATCCATCGCATAAGAAAGTAGTTCCATGCACAAATGCGTTTTTATGACCATACTCAGTTTTTCCTCATTTTTTAAAATGTACTTGTTCGTTGAACTGTTGTATATAAGCAACATCACACTCACAATCATGCTACATGGCCCTAAATCAGCACTGCTGTGATTACCTACGGCAATCGGCCTGCGGCCTCGTGCCTGCGGTCGAATCACAGCAGTGCTGATGTAGGGCCATATCGCATTCTCGCTTGTGTGATATTGATTAGGTATACCACAAACCTTGTGTGTGCAATTTGGTGGTTTGTGGAAAGAATTCAAATGGCATCTGATAGTGCGGTTGAAAATTAATTAATTTATTCATGTCCTTTTTTTTTTCTTTTTTTTTCTTTAACTTATGCATCCATTTCTACTGGGAAATAAGCATTGTAGTTATTAAAAACATTTGCTTGGTTATCTCTAAAGCTCACTTGAATTTGCTTTAGATCATTAGACATGACACTATGGTTCCAGTATGAAACCAGTTTCCTTAGAAGGTCCCTTCATACAGCAATGCTGTCTGTTAAAGAGATACAAATAGAAAGTCATCATACTGTATACTGACCCTTATGATGTTCCAAACCCATTTGACTTTCTTTCTTTAGGCAGAATGAATTTCTTTAGGTAGAATGACAGCCTCAGTCACTTTCATTGCAACATTTTCCATACAATGGAAGCAAAATGGTGACCCAGGTTGTCATCTCCTTTTGAGAGAATAAGGTAATAAATAAGGTAATATCCTACTCAACCCTTTCTGCAGCAAACTGCTAAACTAACCAGCACCAACAACACCTGTTCCATCAACATGTTAAAAAACGTCCCTGTCTGCATATATAATTTGCCTGACTACTTTTCTTGTGTTCCACTGTAGTCATGGCAGTAAGATTATGTTCTAAGTTTTGAGTAGAACACTTTGGGATTTAAACATTAATACTCAAAATATGTATTTTCAGTGCCCTTGCTTCTCACCTTTTCTAAGCTAGAAACCTTTGAGGCTGCTCAGTTAAAGTGACAATCCTTCATTATGATTTTTACTGCGTTTGACTAGTTTTTAAGTGGGACTACTTGATTAAAAGTGAAAAAGTTTGCCCTGAATGAACAAAGAGTGCCAGAAGAACATTCTGCATGCAGCAGTGCTCCATTTTAAACATCCGTTCATTAGGGGCCCTCCCTCCATCAAGGCCAATTTCAAACAAAGACATCGCCTTACTTTTTCTCAGTTAAAAGTTTGATGGCTTTCGAAGTTTGACGGCATAATTTCGGTGCCGATAGAGAGAAACTGAGAAGCATGAAATGGCAAAAGTTTAAAAAGATGGGATGAAAAAGATAACTATAATTAATGAGCCTGAGAAAAGTCTTGATACAGACACGGTTCCACACACTGAGGTTCAGACAAATTATGACATAGTTCTGTTAGTCAGCTGATATTCACGTACGTGACAAATGTTCTTGCTACGGTCCATCGTTTCTTTATTAAGCTACAGATCATTGCACTACCATACTGCAAGACTGGGCCAAAGATAGGCTACTGAGAAACAGTGCTCAAGACTTACATTCATCAAGCATCAAGATTTAGACATGACTGAATGTTTAAACTTAAGTGTCAAAAATTTATAACAGCAGTGTTTCACAACCTTTTTGTCTTATGCAATCCTATCAGTAATGCTAAAATCACACATGTTGTTCCCTGTAAATTCGAGTATTTTGCTTAACAACATCTTTGCAAACATTTCCACAAGCAAACAAGTGATATATCCATCTGTTTGATGGGCATGAGCGCTCCATACTCCTCCCGCTTGCTCCTCTGTGGCTCCCGCGAGACAATAGGATATAGAGCACAGAAATTTTTATAGGATTTGTTGCATGTTCATGCCTTGCTTATCTCCTTTTCATCATATTAAGCGTTTCGCATGTTCAAGACGAGTGCTGTATATAAGTAGCCTGGGCTGAGCCCTCGCTGACATTGTGTTCATGGATAACACATGAAACTCAACAAGCTACGCTCTCGGATCGCTTTTGTTATCAAAGCCAAAGCCACTACCCTCTCCTCCCACTTACTTCTCTGCAGCTCTTGAGGGACTGTATTAGTGAGACGTGAGAGGATGGCATACAGAGCATGGAGATTGAGGATATTGTCACTGGCTCAAGCCTTACGTGCCTCCTTTTCTCCATATCAAACGGCTTCTCCTGGATGTGACGATCTACACCCCACAATCGGTGTGCATGATATGAACATGTTCAGTGGAGATAAGAGGGATGCTATGTCACTGGGCTTTCATTAGTGAGAGGTGTATGCACTCATGTTAGGTGCTTGCTGTATTTTCCCACAAGGGTGGGAAATGGGACAAAGCGGCCTCTGAAACAGAGTTGCTTGAAGTTCTTGCTTGAGCCTTAAATAAAAAAAATTATAGATGGGGGGGGTGGGGGGGTGTTCACCATGTCAGCGTCATGTCTTTGAGTTGCAGTTGGCATTGCCCTTTTCAGTGTTGCACATTATGACTCCACATTCTGCCTGTTCAGTGAAAATTTAGGTCTCTGGTGCAGCCACCTCTGTGGAATTGGGACTCCTGCCACCAAGATCTCTGCCCGGGAAATTGGCAGGTCTATGGAATGACACATCTGGCTAAAACAGTCAGGAATTGTAGTCTCGCTTTCCCTGCTGTTGTGAGCCTTTGGTATAGGTTTAGCCCTGTTTTCACTGCCGTTGATGCCATGCCAGAAGAGATTTATGTCATCTCCATGTCGCCTAAGCATCCCTCTCGGTTTCCCCACTGTTGCGAGCGAGGAACAAGTTGGTGGTTTGACACAGGTCACTTTGATGCCTGTTTTTACTGTTGTTGGTGACGTGCCAAAAGACTGTCATGTAACAACACAAACTTAAGACCTCGATACGAGGCATGCATGCTGGATAGACCCTGGGGAGCGGTTTCTTCTCCATTTCCAGGACAGCAATCTTGCTTTCCCCACCGTTGTATGCTTGAAACTAGAACACTATTTCAGTCTTTGCTGTTGTGCCTGAAGTCTATCATGCCCCAGCATGACTGACAGACCTTCTAGCGGCTGCATGAGGCACAAACATGTTCAAATATGTCCGCAAAAATCCGGCTTAACAGACTCGATTGCACTGATCAACCACTCCCCGATGGTGGGTGCCGTTTAGCCAGCGACGGCCACAAACTGAGTCCTTTGACCTGCTGTGTACATGTGTGAAGCAATCTCCTAGTCTCCAGCTGGGATCTGAGCATAGTCCAACATGTCTACGTGCTTCAGTTTGCAAGGTGACCGCTTTGCCTCAACGGCGTTCTCTCCACCGTACGGTGTGGTACATGCCAATTTGACGCTCAGAGGTACATTACCTCTTCACCAAAGATTCAACAGAGGAAGTACAGGCATACAAGACAGAACGATTTCTACCGCCGCTAATTTTCTGGTCACCAGGTATGACAGTGGGCTGTGGCATATACTGGATTTAATAAGCTTGAATTGGACACTTACAGTATAAGTCTCTATTCAAGGTGGTTACTCAGAGACGGACTTGCTCTCATGTGTCAAGCGATTTTCAAGATGCGTGTGTGCAGATATTCCCTTGCTACAGGTCATCCTTGAGATTTTCCTTCAAGGGGACTGCATTCCAGTTCAAGGTCCTATACTTCGGGATGTCCTTGGCCCCTCAAACATTTATGAATTGTATCGATGCAGCGGCCGCGTTACCTCGACGATTGGTTGCTGCTTGCTTAATCAGAGGTACAAGCGTGCAAGCACAGAGACCTGTTGCTCACGCATTGGGCCACAAGGTCAACTGGACAAAGAGTCTGTGAGTGCCCAGTCATCAAGTTTCCTTCTTAGGAATGAAACCTGACTCTGTAACCATGTCATCACCTGACTGACAAACACGTTCGGTCCATTCTTCTATATTTTACAAGGTTCAAGCTGGGGAGAATCCTGCCATTACATCAGTACCAGCGAGTGATGGGCTTGCTGCGGATGATCCCTTTCCAGTGCTGGCTCAGCCTGAGGGTACCTCATCACCCTTGGCAACAGGGTCACCATTTATGCCCATGATGAGGCATGCATAGGACAGTGCGCCAAGCATCACCAGCCAATCTAATTGATGTAATGGGCAGGGTTTTAAGGTCACCGCCCCTAGGAGGAGCTCCTGCAGCGTCAACTACTGGCGTAGCATCTCATTCCCTCCTTTCAGGGAACCAAGGTTTCATCATTAACCGAGACATTTTCTTTCATTAAAAAGAAACGTATGACATTATTCATTAAAAGTTATTGTAGTATACTGACAGCCCTAATTTTTAAGTCATAATTAAGTAATATCACATGAACAAGGGACACAGCAAACGCCACAGGTAGTGTGTGTCTTCTTTTGGGAATCATGCTTTTTTTGGGAATCACTGCTTTAGAGGGATTCTTTGTGCTACGACTACACAGGAAGAAACCACTCCCACTGTGCTAACTTTAACACAGTAGCCTCATTCATGTATCACAGGAACCTTCTTGTTTCTCTCCAGGGATCAATATCAAAGTTCAAAAGAAACATTGCTGCTGGTTTCAGTTGCTGTTCTGCATATTTTAATGATTTAATGCATCATAGCATTGCAACATACTGTAAGTGGTTATAAACAAACTTTACAAATTTTTTCTTTTTAAACATAAGATATATATATATATATATATATATTACTTCAAGAGATAAAAGGCAAGTCAAGCCTTTTAACCATTTTAAAAGGGTCATATCATATGTTTTTATTATATATTTTTTCCTAAAGTTTTTTTTTTTTTTTTTACTATGCAGATAGTTCACCAAAATATGACTTTTTGATCTGTTTCTCACCCAAAACAATTGTATCACTTCATAAGACATGGGTTAAACCACTCGAATCGAACACATTACTTTATGCTACTTTAATGTCCTTTTTGGAACTTGAAAGTTTTGGACCCCGTTGACTTTCATTGTATGGACAAAAACACATAATTTCTCCAAAAATATATATTTGTTTGTGTTCTGCAGAAGAAAAAAAGTCATACATGTTTGAGACAGCATGAGGGTGAGTAAATGATCAGAGAATTTTTCAGAGGGTTGAATATTCCTTTAAAAGGATACTTTGCACAAAAAGGAAAATTCTCTCATCATTTACTCACCCTCATGCCATCCCAGATGTGAATGACTTTCTATCTTCTGCAGAACAGAAACAAAGACTTTAAGAAGAATATCTTGGCTCTGTAGGTCCTCACAATGCAAGTGAATGGTGACCAAAATATTTAAGCACAAAAAATCACATAAAGGCAGCATAAAAGACTTCAGTGGTTCAATGTCTTAAGCAATCCAATACATTTTGGATGAGAACAGACCAAAATATAAGTCCTTTTTTACAGCAGTCTCCTTGGCGACTATGATTTTAAGTTCGAATCCACTTCCTAGCACCATCTAGTGCTCTGCGCATGTGTCAAGTGCTAGGAAGTGTAATCAACCTTGAAATCATAATTGTGCCTGGAGACTGCAATGGCAAGGTCTACAATGAAAAAGGAGTTACATTTTTGGTCTGTTCTCACCCAAAACCAATTAGATCACTTCAGAAGACATGGATTAAACCACTGGAGTCACTGGTATCACATGCATTGTATAGATCTACAGAGCTGAAATATTTTTCTAAAAATCTCTGTATTCAGCAGAAGAAAGAATGACTGTGGCAGCGGGGGCGTGGTCAAGCATCTCTCCGGAGAGAGAGAAAGCGGTAAGGGCGTTTACACCCGAGTTAAATTATGTCTAACACCTGTCTCTAATTTCAGTGAGCACGGGGAGAGCGGCATAAATAGAGCCACACCGCAGGTAGAAGAGAGAGAGAGCCTGGGCATCAGAGACCCGATTGTGGTACTGAAGAGTTTATTGCAATGTTGAGCGTTTTGTTTTGTGAAGTATGTGTATTTTTAGACTGACTCATTGAACAATGGAAAAGTCCTGCGAGTGTGTATCTGCCACAAAGAGGAAAATAAAAATATTTACCTGAACCAGGAAATCTGCTTCTCGCCTCCTCCTTCCACTGAGAAGTATTACACTGGTGCCGAAATCCGGGATTGAAGTTTGGTTGAAGATGGATGGAAGTCGCCCCATAGAGTCATCCCAGTTGGCGGAGATCCTCCAAGCCCTCACTGGCCTACGTCAGAACCACCAGCAAACACTGCTTGAGCTCCGGCAAGATCAAGATTGCCGGTTTGTCGAGCTTCTGCGTGCTCAAGCCGAGGACCGGCAGGTGATCTGGAGCCTCCTCAGCCAGGAGGCGTCCCCAGCCGCGACCCCGGACACTCACACGCCGTTACCCCCGCCTGCATTACAGAAAATGGGGTCGGCGGACAACCCCGAGGCCTTCCTGGATTAGTTTGAGCGGACCGCTGAGATCTGGGGCTGGCCGCTCGGCCAATGGGCCGCCCGACTTATCCCACTGTTGTCTGGGGAAGCCCAGCTCGCGGCTCAACAACTGCCAGCGACAAGCCTCCTCGCCTACGGAGATTTAAAGAGAGCCATCCTGCAACGGGTTGGTCGCACTCCGGAGGAAAGTTGTCAACTCTTCCGGAGCTTGAAGTTGGAGAGCTCCGACCACCCGTTTGCCTTCACCCAGCGGCTCCGTGATGCCTGCCGAAGATGGTTGCTAGCGGGGGACCGCGACGTAGATGGAATTATCGACCAGGTGGTACTGGAGCAATTAACACATCGACTGCCAAAAGGGATGGCAGAGTGGGTCCAGTGCCACCGCCGGCGTCGCTGGAGGAAGCCGTACGGCTTGCGGAGGACCACATGGTGGCGATCCCGAGGGCGGAAGAGCCCTCCTACACTCTCTCTCCAGGTCCCGTTCCTGCCCCACGCAGACGAGGAGGACTTCAGCCCCTGAGACCAGTTCTCCGGGTGTAAGAGGCGACACCTTCCCCTATCCCAATGCCCTGCCGCTCTCTCCCTCAGGGGGGGGGCGCCCGCCAATGCAAGTGCGGAGGTAGCGCCTGGGCCAGCCTGCTGGAGGTGCGGAGACCCGGGCCACTTCCGGGATCAGTGCCCTCTGATGGAGCTTGGGATGGTGGTGCGGGTCTCTGACCTCCCACAGGCTGCCCCCGACCGGGCCAGAGCGTACCGGATACCAGTAAGTGTCAAGGTGGGTACTCACCAAGTGTTGGTGGACACTGGGTGTAATCAAACCACTATCCACCAACGCTTGGTTCAACCCGAGGCATTGGTCACAACTAAAACGGTGAAGGTGAAATGTGTACACGGGGATATTCACAAGTATCCGGTGGTGACTCTAACGATTAAATTCCGGGGGAAAAAGCATAGAGTGGAGGCCGCGGTTAGTTCCCGCCTCACCCATCCGCTGATTCTGGGGACTGATTGGCCTGATTTTAGAGTTTTATTAAAGGGAATTTGCGCGGATGGGTCCTGTACGAAGTTAGGGAGATGTGTAATGAGCGATGCTATGGCAGGGGAGGCGGAACCAGGGCCATCCTCGACAGCTCCACGTCATAATGATGAGAGAGGGGGAGAGGCTGCAGCCCCTCCCCTTCTGAGGGAATTCCCTGAGGGGGATTTCCCTTTGGAGCAGTCGCAAGACGAAACCCTCAAACATGCCTTCGACCAAGTGAGAGTCATCGATGGTCAATGACTCCGGCCAGACATTGCCCTATCATACCCCTATTTTGCGATTATAAATGAGCGGTTGTATAGAGTGACACAGGACACTCAAACTAAAGAGGATACAACCCAGCTTTTGATTCCAAGGAGCCGTCGGGAAATGGTATTCCAGGCGGCTCATTATAATCCCATGGCGGGTCACTTAGGAGAAAGGAAAACACTGAACCATCTAATAGCCCGTTTCTATTGGCCAGGCATTGGCATGCCGCGAATGCCAACTGGTTAACCCAACGGCCACCCCAAAAGCACCATTGCACCCTCTCCCTTTGATCGAGGTCCCTTTTGAGAGAATTGGAATGGACCTCGTCGGGCCACTAGAACGGTCAGCACGCGGACATCGCTTTGTATTGGTCCTGGTGGACTATGCAACGCGATATCCGGAAGCAGTGCCTCTTCGCAACATCTCAGCAAGCAGTGTTGCGGAGGCACTCTTCAAAATAATCTCCCGGGTGAGGTCCGATTGAGGTCCCGGGTGGGGATTCCGAAAGAAATCCTCACCGATCAGGGCACAACGTTTATGTCACGGACACTATGCGAACTGTACGAGTTGTTAAATATTAAATTGATTCGCACCAGCATATACCATCCTCAAATGGATGGCCTGGTGGAACGATTTAATAAAACCCTCAAGAACATGATTCGTAAGTTCGTGCACGACGATGCTAGAAATTGGGATAAATGGCTCGACCCCCTGTTATATGCAGTACGAGAGGTCCCGCAAGCCTCCACTGGCTTCTTCCCATTCGAGCTGCTGTATGGGCGACGCCCACGCGGCGTGCTTGATGTATTGCGAGAGGCCTGGGAGGAGGGACCTTCAAACAGTAAAAATGAAATTCAGTACGTTCTTGATCTTAGAGCAAAACTCCACACTTTGGGACAGCTAACACAGGAGAATTTGCTCCAAGCTCAAGAACGACAGCGCCGACTGTATGACAGGGGAACTCAGCTAAGGGAATTTGCACCGGGAGATAAAGTGCATGTATTGCTTCCCACATCGAGCTCTAAATTACTCGCCAAGTGGCAAGGACCCTTTGAGGTCACACGACGAGTGGGAGATCTCGATTATGAGGTTAAATGAACCGATAGAGGGGACACACGTCAAATATACCACCTCAATCTCCTGAAATTGTGGAGGGAGGCAGTTTCCGTGACGTTGGCTACGGTAGTTCCTGAGAAGGCGGAGCTCGGACCGGAGGTGAGTTCAAAACATAAACAGTTCACCCCAGTCACTTGCGGAGACCACCTCTCACCGAGTCAACTCACGGAGGTTGCTAGGTTGCAACAGAAGTTTGCGGACGTGTTCTCCCCTCTACCGGGACGTACAAACCTCATCCATCACCACATCGAGACCGAGCCGGGGGTCGTGGTACGTAGCCGCCCCTATTGATTACCCGAACACAAGAAGAAAATCGTTCGGGAAGAATTGGATGCAATGCTCGATATGGGGGTAATAGAAGAATCCCACAGCGATTGGTCCAGCCCAGTTGTTTTAGTGCCTAAGAGCGACGGGTCTGTGCGATTCTGTGTGAATTATAGAAAAGTCAACGCGGTGTCTAAATTTGATGCATATCCAATGCCTTGCGTTGATGAGTTGCTCGATCGGTTGGGCACTGCTCGATTTTATTCGACATTGGATTTGACGAAGGGTTATTGGCAGATCCCCTTGACACCAATTTCCCGTGAGAAAACCGCCTTCTCCACACCGTTTGGATTACCCCAATTTGTGACACTTCCGTTCGGTTTGTTTGGAGCTCCGGCTACGTTTCAGCGTCTAATGGACCGAATCCTCAGACCGCATTCAGCTTACGCCGCTGCCTATTTAGATGACATCATCATTTATAGCAATGATTGGCAGCGGCACATGCAACATCTGAGGGCGGTTCTGAGATCGCTGCGCCGAGCGGGACTCACAGCGAACCCAAAAAAGTGTGCGATTGGATGGGTGGGGGTATGGTATCTGGGGTTCCACTTGGGCCACAGGCAGGTGCGTCCCCAAATTGACAAGACAGCGGCGACTGCGACCTGCCCGAGACCCAAGACCAAAAAGGGGGTGAGACAGTTCCTGGGGCTGGCTGGTTATTATAGAAGGTTCGTGCCTAATTATTCGGACGTCACCAGCCCGCTGACTTTTCTCACTAAAAAGGGAGCTCCAGACCCGGTCCAGTGGACGGAGCAGTGTCAGCGGGTGTTCACGCAAGTTAAAGCTGCACTTTGCGGGGGGCTGCTTTTACATTCACCTGACTTCTCTCTCCCTTTTGTTTTACAGACAGATGCTTCAGACAGAGGGCTGGGGGCCGTACTCTCGCAGGTGGTGGAGGGGGTGGAGCGCCCGGTGTTGTACATTAGCCGTAAGCTCTCCTTGAGGGAAACTAAGTACAGCACCGTAGAAAAGGAGTGTCTCGCCATCAAGTGGGCAGTCCTCACTCTCCGATACTACCTGTTGGGGCGGGCCTTCACCCTCTGTTCTGATCACGCCCCACTCCAGTGGCTCCACCGCATGAAAGATACCAATGCCCGGATCACCCGTTGGTACCTGGCTCTTCAGCCGTTTAAGTTCAAGGTGGTCCACAGACCGGGGGCACAGATGGCTGTCGCCGACTTCCTTTCCAGGAATGGGGGGGAGTGGTAGGTAGGCCGGATGCCGCCCCGGCCTGAGTCGGGCGGTGGGGATATGTGGCAGCGGGGGCGTGGTCAAGCATCTCTCCGGAGAGAGAGAAAGCGGTAAGGGTGCTTACACCTGAGTTAAATTATGTCTAACACATGTCTCTAATTTCAGTGAGCACGGAGAGAGCGGCATGAATAGAGCCACACCGCAGGTAGAAGAGAGAGAGAGCCTGGGCATCAGAGACCCGATTGTGGTACTGAAGAGTTTATGTATTTTTAGACTGACTCATTGAACAACGGAAAAGTCCTGCGAGTGTGTATCTGCCATAAAGAGGAAAAAAAAAATATTTACCTGAACCAGGAAATCTGCTTCTCGTCTCCTCCTTCCACTGAGAAGTATTACAATGACATACACATCAAGTCATCAAATTGCAAATGTTTGGAAGCTTCAAGAAATGCCCTCTTTGTATTTATGAGGAAGTTTTTCCAGATATATTTTCAAAGTACAGTACATCAAGCACTTTTTTTTTAATATCAAAGGGAAATTTATTCCTCAGGATATGACCCTAGGGTAAGAAACATATAGTGCAATATGCTGTATAAGTCAAAATATGAGTCAAGTTATCACATGCTTTGAATGTATATTTTTAATTCTTGTGAAGAGCAGACAGAAAACAAAATCTACTGGTGGTATGCCACTGAGTGCGTTTTAGTCCAGTAATATAGATGAAAGTTACAGAATTAAGTCATTGCACTAATAGACAGACATCTCTGTCTAATCTTATAGTTTATCCTCAGCGAGTGTCTGATGGCTGGATACAATCTGACAGAGATCTCCCTCTGGACCCCTCGTTTACCAGTTGACTAAGAGCTGTTAAAAAAATACAGCATAAACACCAACACACACTCATTTCCAAATCTGCTACTACTGAGGAATCACAACTCACACAGTTTACATTTAAAATGTCTTAAAAATGTACTTTGAACTGGAGATGTACAGATTCCATTTTCGAGAAATGTAAATAAAGTAATCTCCGAAACCCCCAGAGATCAACAGCACTGGTAAACACCAAATGCTTGAAGTGATAAAAAGATGTTTGGGAATGTCAACTGTTTGTCAATACATGAGAAACTGAGCATATTCCCACTGATCAACCCAACTTTGAAAGCATTCTTTAAGGTTTGCTGTGGAGAGTGGGGCCACCCTTTTTCATTCTCATTACTCATCAGAAATGATTATTGTCACATTAACATTCTAAATGAATAATGACTGTGTGGAATTCAGTTGTTGTGAAATAATTTTTCTCCTATGCATCTCAGCTCTTGCCAAAGATACAGTGTTATAGTTTACCCATACACAAAAACAGAGAGGTAGAAAAAGATTAAAATATAAACACAAATGCATATACATAGCTAGTCATATTTGCAGTAGTCCAGTGTAGCAATACATTTGACTTGCAACATAAAGTATAGTCCAAATTGCAGCTTATTCTGTCCAACAACAACAACAACAAAAAAAAAATGCCCAACTATAGAAATGGTCTGTCTGACCAACATGATCACATGGGAAGTTGGCATGTGGTTTCTGAGAGTTCCGGTACCATAGGATCGGACAATTTATGCAGACTAACTGACAAGCAGCATCTCCAATCAGACTTTTTTTTTCATCGGCTCAAGAGTGTTTACATTTCCTTGTGGCGCGACTGGAAACAAACCGCGTCAGCAGCATGGAAGAGCGTAGGGCTGCAGGATATGGAGAAAAAATGCAATATGTCATAAATTGTTGTATAATGGGATATTCGATATGCGTTACGATAATCCTATGATGATGTCATCGGAGAGCGCAGAACATCGGATACCACAAAAAATTACAGTGATCACAAACATAGCTGTCTTTTGTTTGAAATTGCATATGACTGCATATAATATTTACAGTTTTACCATTAGCTATGCAGCAGATATTAAAATTCATATTTGGTTATTTATTTATTTTGTAAAAAGCATTTGAATATAAGTTCATTTCACCATATCATGGGATATCATAAAATAGTCACATTTATTTTACAATTAGTTCATTAAATGTGGGACTTTTATTTTGAAAAATATTGTACAGAAGCGCTTGCCATAGACATTCGCGTTGATTTAACGTACCTGTTCTCAGTCCACACTTAACTTGAGACAGAATAATTTCAGAGGACAATCCATTCATTGAAACCCATTCTTTTATATGTCCACTTAGATTCACAGCAGCCAATAAACAAGCCAAGTTTGAGCTTGTATACCGTCATCTGGTCTCATTATTATCAGCACACACAATGTGGAAGCACAGGACAGTGTCAGTTCCTGCTACACATGCACAAATGTAACACGCTCCATCATTTGAGTCAGATATAGATTTTAGAGAAAACTATTTTAGTCTTAGCTTTCAGTTGATGTCACTTTTATCATGGAATTCAAACAATAAATGTTGTTTTGATGCTCTTTAATGCTGTGTGACAGATAGTGATAGCTGCCCATTCAAATGGAGCAGGGCACAAGGCTCTCTCTCTCCAACTAATAGCATGAAAAAAAGAAAAACGTGATTGAACATCAGAGGGTAGGTTGAAAGAGACAGTACAACTTTCTGAAATGTGATATTTCGAGCCCCGAAGCACTTTTGGGATCAGCGCCTGTGCACACAGCACACTGCACATACACACGCTAAGTGACAATCATGCGCCCAGTCTATTTTCTGCTATCTGCGTCTCCATGAATGTTACTTTTTACCTATAATATAATTAATCCGTTACCACAAGCCCTTGTGATATGCATATGGCGATATGTACATTTGCACTGTTTCGATAAATCCAATATATCGTGCAGCCCTAAAAGACAGAAGTTTGGATCCTGCATTAAAACCAGGAAGTAATTGCATTTGCATAATCAATGATGAGTGCGATTCGGAGGTTGCAATTTTTCCACTCATATTACATTTCTACTCCACTGATGGTTGTGTTTAGGTTTGTGGTTTGGGTTGGGGGGTACAGTTTATAAAATATGCATTCATCTTCACTGTATTACATCCTGTACTGCAGAAAACAACTCACAACTCACTTTGGCACCCTTCAATAGACATTACACCAAGAAAATGGAGCCCCAACAACACTTACCTCTTAGGCCACTGGAGGCAGTATTTGGATTTCAGTAAGCACAGACTGATTTTAGCTAAAGAAAAGTCAACCTACTGTTTCCGATTTCACTGTGAGATCAGTCTGGTCTGACTGACATCCAATCTTTAAAAGAAAAGAAAAGAAAAGAAAGTGCTGGGAAATTGTTACCAGCCTTTTCCCCCTACAGAAGCTAAAAGTGTTTAAAATGTTCATGGTGTCATGTCTAGATGCAGGTGAACATTTATATAGGTAACAAATTAATCATCACTATCTTGCATTAAACTCTCAATGATCTTTGAACATGTTTATTACAAATTTGAATCTTAATATAAACAAAAAGGTCTTTCTTTACATATATGACAGGAGCTTTGATACATAATTTATCAAAAATATCTCAAATTCAAAAAAGCTGTGGGTGAGCGAACCAGCCACTTGTAAAAAGGAGAGTTTGTGAACATGAAAATATTTCAAAGGTTCCTGGTGTTACAATTTTAAAACAAGAACAACGTATGCCTCTGTGCCCACTGAACTGATTAAGTCATGATTAATTCATTAAAAGTTAGATTATATCAGTTCAACAATTTTAGATAACATATCCAAAGAATGGGAGGGCAGCAGATGTGGCACTGGCCTGAAATTGGCTGGAAGACCTCATAGGAAAAACAGGTTTCTGCTTAAACAATTGATGTTGGTATCTGAGCAGAGTTTGCACCTTGTGGTTCTTGCACCAAAGCACTACACTGAAAATAACTGTGGGTCTGGTTCTTTTTGTCAAAATAACGTACTTTTTGTGAAGAGCTGTGATATCCACTCTGTTGTCTTTGCAATAGCACTTTGATCATTCTCTACTGATAACAACTCAATCAAAAAATTTGCCCATAAATTTCTAGACCATTGAGACACCCATTTTGGTATTATACGTTGATAGTGGTTGAGCCAAGTTCTATTGTCCTTGCACTGTAATAAGACACAATTACTTATTAAATTATTCAATTGTTTAATCATGCATTCATTCACTTATTTAAAATACTGTTACAATTTTTGTTACTTTAGCTAAACAAAGTTAACCCATTCAATCCCACATTTTCCCCTGCAAAGTGGGTACATGTATTTTACTCCTTGGATAGCTCAATGAAACAAACTGCATGCCGCCCTTTTCTAAAAGAGTTTAATTAAAGAGTTGATGTGAAGGTATGTGCTTTATTATTGTTCACAATTGCAGCCAGTGGAAAACTACATAATCAAATATTGCACAGACCCAATAGAAAATCGCAAACAATAAAGTATCAGAATCAGCATCAGAATTGACTATTGCCAAGCAAGTTTTCACATACAAGGAATTTGCTTTGGTGTTTGATGCATACAATAACAATAAACAATAAACATAGTAAGATAAATAATAAACTATATTTAAGACACAATACATATAGAAAAAGTAAACTGACTGGTTTTAATAAAGGAGCTGTACAGTTGTGCAAAATATGTGCAGTTGTGCAGGGATGTGCAAAATATGTGCAGAATATGAACCATAGAATGTGCAAATGTATCAATTTAATTATATTTGTTTTATTAACAGGCAATTGTGAGGGAAAAAAAATGATATGCCTTGAATAAATGCATATTTTCTTTTTAATTTAACATGGTTTCATTTATTGTAACAGTACTATGAAATCTGCAATGTTATAATGGAACTCAATCAGTTACCTCTTAAAAAAATTAGAAAACAAATAGAAAGGTCAAAACGAGGGGGGCCCGACAGATGCTTTGCACTGGGACCCATAATATCACTGGTGAGTATTATTTATATTTTTAAGCCAGAGCCATCTTATTAAAGGGATAGTTTACCCAAAAATGAAACTTCTCTAATCATTTACTCACCCTCATGCCATCTCAGATGTGTATGACTTTCTTTCTTCTGCTGAACACAAACAAAGATTTTTAGAAGAATATTTCAGCTCTGTTGGTCCATTCAATGCAAGTGAATGGGTGCCAAAATTTTGAAGCTCCAAAATACACATAAGGGCAACATAAATGTACTCCAGAGTTTTAATCGATATCTTCAGAAGCTATATAAAGATGTGGGTGAGAAACAGATTGATATTTAAGTCCTTTTTTTTTTTTTTTTTTTTTTTTTTTTACTATAAATTATCTTCCCTGCTCATTCAATTTCCACTTCAGTTTCCCTTTCTCATTCTTCTTCTTCTGTTTTTGGTGATTCTCACCCACACTTATATCGTGTCTGAACATATGGATTTAAATCATATAGTCATATAGATTACTTTTATGCTGCCTTTATGTGGATTTTTGAGCTTCAAAATGTTGGCACCCATTCATTTGCAGTGTGAGGAACCAAATATTGCTGAAATATTGTTCTAAAAATCTTAATTTGTGTTCTGCAGAAGAAAGAAAGTCATACACATCTGGGATGCCAGGAAGGTGAGTAAATGATGAGAAAATGTACATTTTTGGGTGAACTATCCCTTTAATAAATCAATAATAGATACTTTTAACATTATCTGTGCTAAATATGGTAGTTTTATGTGTATTATGGCAGGTTTTACTTGCTATCATGCTTCATATTTAACACAAAGTTTTGAACTACAAATGAAAGTGCAGTCTATATTTCAGGCTAATATTTTTACATGGGTGGTGCAAATAGTCACATGACCAGAACCATTTAATTCCACTTTGCCCCTCTGAAAGTATATAAAGTGCAATTAAATTGCTCATGTCATGTGACTGTTTGCACCACCCATGTAAATATATTCACATAAAATCAAGATCAGGGCCTCGTTTCACAATAACGATCGATCTTAGCGGTTAAGAGAGTTTTTTACGAGCGATTTTATAAACGTACGTTATATTTTACGTGTTTCCCAAAACTGCACTTAACATGAACGAGTGAGGACACACTTTTAAGTGCGACAGTGCTGAAATTTAAATGGATAGGGCTGCACTTCATTGTAACTTTATTATATTTGTGCGTAACTGTACAATCATTTGTAATTTACCTTGCTAATATTTTCTTAAACATTCAACCTACTTAACTACATATTTAAATATTGTTATACAATAATTTTGTGCAGAACGATTTATTCCTTTTACACAATTTGCTTCCATAATCAGGCGTGCATGTGTAATATTTCATTTTCACACATTTCTCTCGATATGGATTCTCTTGAATCCAGGATTAGTGAAGACAATGGAGGCCCTGTGTATGATTCTGCTAATAACAAGCATTCATTGAATATTACAAGGTTCACCATGTTATCACGCAGCTCAAAAAAAGGAGACGTTTAGAAGATGCGCTTTAGGGACATTCGCCAATAAAGCAGAGATCTGCTCTTTACTCCCAAAACTGATAACGGTGACAGCAATGCTGCATGTGAGGTGCTACACAACTTGACGTGCTGGCGAGAGCGCCTTTGGGCATCAGATGGGATAGGAAGAGTTGACAAGGATTAGCCAATATACACCGATCAGCCACAACATTAAAACCACCTGCCAAATATTGTGTAGGTCACCCTCATGCCACCAAAACAGTGCCAACCCACATCTCACAACAGCATTCTGAGATGCTATTCTTCTCATCACAATTGTACAGAACGGTTATCTATTTATAATTATCTGAGTTACCGTAGACTTTGTCAGTTTGAACCAGTCTGGCCATTCTCTGTTGTTCTCTCTCATCAACAAGGCATTTCCGTCCACAGTACTGCCGCTCACTGGATGTTTTTTGTTTTTGGCACCATTCGGAGTAAATTCTAGAGACTGTTGTGTGTGCAAATCCCAGGAGATCAGCAGTTACAGAAACACTCAAACCAGCCCATCTGGCACCAACTATCATGCCACGCTCCAAATCACTGAGATAACATTTTTTTCCCCATTCTGATGGTTGATGTGAACATTAACTGAAGCTCCTGACCCGTATCTGCATGATATTATGCACTGCACTGCTGCCACATGATTGGCTGATTAGATAATCGCATGGATGATTGTTGGTGCCAGATGGGCTGGTTTGAGTATTTCTGTAACTGCTGATTTCTTGGGATTTTCACACACAACAGTTTCTAGAATTTACACAGAATGGTGCCAAAAACAAAAAACATCCAGTGAGCGGCAGTTCTGCAGATGGAAATGCCTTGTTGATGACAGAGGTCAGCAGACAATGGCCAGACTGGTTCGAACTGACAAAGTCTATGGTAACTCAGATAACCGCTCTGTACAATTGTGGTGAGAAGAATCTCAGAATGGTATTCTGAGATGCGGGTTGGCACTGTTTTGGTGGCACAAGGGTGACCTACACAATATTAGGCAGGTGGTTTTAATGCTGTGGCTGATCAGTGTATACAGACGATTTTTATGCAGTTATTGACTTTTTTCTTCTCTCTCTGATTTTAATTTATACAGTTGTCTGCATCAGTCTTGCCATGATACAATGTTTAAATTGTATCAGGTGTAATTTTGCATTTGTCCTGCAGGTGTCTGCATAAGTCTATGTGCTTACGATGCTCTTAGTGCTGTATGAGTACTCCAGAGCACTCGTAAATCTAAGAGCATTTTCAAGTACTACTTGTACTTGAAAAAATCGCAAGATGGATTCTATGATCTACTTAGGCTTACGATGCTTTTGGGAAATGAGGCTCTGCACTTTAATTTATAGTTCAAAACTTTGTGTAAAATATATCAACATATCTTTTTTGTTTTTTCAATCTCATTTTCGGTCTCACAGGTAACTGGTGGGATTAAATGGTTTAATGCTGCTTCAAGTGTAGGTCAAGTTTTGTCATTTTAAGCATGCATCTCATTATTTATAAACCACTGCACACATTTAAGAATACTGAGAGTAAAGGTCACAGTTTTATAAAACTTTAAGCACTGTGTTTACATACACATGCATTTTCTATTAATATTTTTGCTTTATGAATACATAAATATATTTAACATGCTTTAAATATGTAAAACATGCATATTTCATGAAGATATGCTGCACATTCATAAGCAACTATCACACAGCATGAAAAAACAGAGCAATGTTGAAAGCTAGGAGGTCTAAAATTCCTGGAAAAAGCTATCCGTTAACAGTGGCATTCATCTTAACACTCGGCTGCCACATGCAGCCCTGGAAATATGCAATCTGGATTCTGCCATTTGTGCTTTATTAGCACTCTGTTATAGAAACAAATTTGAGCCAATTGCCTAAGCCGTAAAAGCCATATGATGTTCAATGATCAAACATCAGGTGAAACTTCTTGCCATATTTTGTCAGAATACATGGCTTCTTTTGAATGGCCATCAATGAAGAAAACACATATTGCCTGCATAAAGGTGACAGCATTTACCAGTACCAGCTGGTAACTTCTGAAAGTAACTAGCTACACCTTGATGTTCTGGTTGAAAGTACCATAGAGTCACTGTGTTTCCCATTTTCAGGAAGGTCAACAAACAAATGGCTTACTTGTATTTGCACTTTAAACTAGGATGAGAAAGTATTTTTACATTGAAAAAAAGTACACACATTGTAGAGTGGCCCAATTTGACAATAAAGGGGAGCCGGAGACGCCAGTTTGAGAGAGAGACACGCACGCAGCCATGCTGCATGTGTGTGTGTGTTTGTTTGTGTTTGTTTTATATTGAGTTTTACATTAAACTTTATGTTGACTTTTCAGCCGGTTCCTGCCTCCTCCTTTCCCATCCTTAAACTGTTACAGTGGTGCTGAAACCTGGGAGGGAGGAGGGATGCACTGCTGCAGAGTCCTTGCCGCTGTGGCACTGAATCAGCTGATCGGCGGGATCTGTTCTATCACCATCCACACAAACAACTGAGATGTCTCCTCCTCACTCCATGTATCTCTAGGGATGAACTAGGGATGGCCCAATGTATAAAGCCTCTTAGAGTAAAATTTTAGTCTTAAGTGTGTCAAAATTCTAAGAATGACGCAATTTTACTCTTATTCCTGGACTTAAGAATAAGTGCGATTCATAAAGGTTCATAAGTGTTAAGACTTGGCCTCAGGTTCTAAATTGTTTAAGAGTGCTGGAGAGGTATCCTAACCTAGTTAGGAGTAGCACAATGACTGTGTTCAATGGGCACAACACACTCTACAACAAAGGAACAATGTGTTGGGACTTGTGACAGTGGAAATTGGTCAAATGTGTTTCGTAGCTAAGCAAAATATAATTTTTTTTTAATTGCAGCACATTTTTTTCATTTAATGAATACACTGAAACGCGTTGTGAATTAAGCATTTGAAATATTTGATGGGTGACCTGTCTAAGCTTTCAGAGGGCGCAACAACTAATGAATAAAATCTAAATATCACTAAAATGGTAAAAAAAAAAAATCAATGTTGAAAATAATCTACAATGAATTCAATTGATTACTTGAAGATACATGCACTTGCATGACAAACCTCCATCTGTGACGCCATTTTACAGTAGTGAAAACATATTTCGATAGGAAAAAAAGACATTTGAAAAATGGTACAGAGCTGCATCTGAAAAGAACACAAACCCAAGCATTGTATACAAACAGTTTGGTTTATTATCATTTCATTTTGTGATTTAAATTGTCCTTCTATTTATATTTATTTGATTTATATTTATATTGCAAGATTTTGCATTTGGATTTTTTGTAGCCATCAATTTGACATAATTCGGCAAAATGTGAAATATCACACATGATCTTTATGGTTATGCCTTCAGATGATTGGTATATGACGTATTAGTGGCATTTTTATGACATTTTTTTAAATTTAAAGTCTCACTATCATCAACTGCCATTGTACTGAATAAAATAGACCGGAATGTTCATTTAAAAATATTGATAAATTCTCAAGCTCCTTTGCACCCATGGGAACAGAAACAAAGGCCTGGGTCAAAAGGAGCAGCTATTCCCCCTTATAAGTAGCCCTGGCTATACAAATTTAAAACTATACTAAAGGAAAATTATATTGGTTAGATCATTTTTAATGAAAAATGTTTGAGTTTATATTGAAATTTCTGATTCTTGATCGCAGACTTTTGTATCTTGGTAAATCAGAGCATAGTTTTAGACATTGTTGAGATATCTTCTGAAACTCTAAAGAAGAGATTACTGGGGTCTTTTTCTCAGGAAAAAATTCTGAGAAGCGGGAGACATTGGTAAAGGTTTCCATTTAATCTCACTGCTGATACTGTATCTCTATAATTCATGTTGTCTCTTTAATATGCCAGTTGTTTCTCCCAGACAGCAATAAAATTAAATGGAGAGGAAATGGAGACTTTTGCTTATGTCTCCCGCTTCTCAGAATTTTATTCATCATTATAAAAGCAGTCCATACAACTTCTGCGTCACATTCAAAGTCTTCTAAAGACATACCCAAAATTTAACAACCCAAAATTTTTACAAATTTTCAGTGAAAATCTTGACGTATGTTGTGCGTTCATGAGTGCTATGAGAGAAGCTCATTGACAGTGGCTTGCATTTTCATGCAAGAACTTGCATCATGTAGCTCTAAAAACAATGCAAGTTCTCACATGAACACATGCTACTGTGAGCAATCTTCTCTTATGCACTCATGAACATACAACGGATATAAAGAGTATCACTAAAAAAGGACTTACATTTCCTATACTTCTGTCTTTCGGATGAGACGTTAAACTGAGGTCCTGACTCTCTGTGGTCATTACAAATCCCAGGGCACTTCTTGTAAAAGAGTAGGGGTGTAACCCCGGTGTCCTGGCCAAATTCCCCCCATTGGCCCATCATCAATCATGTCCTCCCAATAATTCCCATCTATTAATTTGATGTATCTCTCTACTCTCTAATTTCCACTAATAGTTGGTGTGTGGTGAGCGTACTGGCGCACTATGGCTGCCGTTGCATCATCCAGGTGGATGCTGCACACTGGTGGTAGTTGAGGAAAGTCCCCTGTTCACTATGTAAAGCGCTTTGAGTGTAGTGTCAGAAAAGCCCTAATTAGGTGTAACGTTCATTCATTCATATTGTGTATTTTCAGAAGACTTGGAATATGATCCATAAGATGCATGCAATACTTTATGATAATTTTGAGTCTTTTATAAACCTTTAAATTGAGTCCTTATCACCTGCCATTGTATTAAATGGATGGAGCATTTTGTATGGTTTGTACCGGGCCCAATAATTTCTATCTGCTGCCCTTAGTTTAGCCGTACTTGTTGCTCATTGCTGCATTCACCATAATCTGCTTCTGAACCCTGAAGGCATACTTGCAGCCAAATAAACCTATGAGACTACACAAAAGTTAGTCTGCTGAATAGCTGAATTTAATGTTTTGTTCATTTGATACTGTAAAACTCATTATCAGAACTGCATTGCAAAGTCTTGTGAGATATTTCAGATTCACAGGATTACTAACGGATAATCCAACCTCCAAACAACACAGTCCCAGTCTGATCTCCAGATAACAAAACAAACACATTGTATCACATTGTTGAAAACAATTCACAAGGGCTAAAGGAAGTTTACTAGAACAAGAAAAGTCACACAAAAGTCAATATATATCCAGTGGGGTCCATAAATCTAAAAACTGTTTTTAAAAAAATTAAACCTTTAAATAATAAAAAAGTTGAAGATGCTTTTTGGAGCATTCTCAAGTCATGCTGAGACAACATGGCTCATGTTGTAGTTAAAGCAAAAAGGGGACAAGTATATAAATCAATTGTGTTAAATTAGAAACTATGGTCTCACTTTTGGACACCACTGAATCACTCTGAAATGAGAGAAAGAGCTTTCATTCAACACAAAAGATGATTTTGAACAAACTGAACCACCACCATTATGCATGATTGTCTAAGCTACAGTGTGATATATTCTGTTGCTAAGATTAAGCCAAGGCTAAATCAAAGCTATGTGCCATTACCAAAGACAAAATTTGTATGAGCCCATTGATGGACCCTCTGTTCCTGAGGGACTTGGATAGTACAATCTGACAAAGCTCTTGAGGTTCAAAGCGCTCATGGCAAAAAAGACAAATGGCTTTCTATGTGGTATCACCCCGAGTCAAAAAGTGGTCATGTCCATGTCTTTCATCCACATGAGAGAGGGAATGAGAGAATGAGATTGACTGCGGGTGGGCCCGCATCTTACTTCAGTTTTATATAGAGGTTCAACTGTTTATCCAAAACTTCATTTTCTGTCAAATCTCAAAAGCAATTTTTCTTCTCTTTCTAGTTACAAAATATACTTTTAAGATCTTTCAAGGGCTCAAGAACAGCTTATCATTTAGTTCACCTGGTCTTTCATCTTTATCCAACTTTCAGAGGAACAGCAACAGCGAGATCATCAGTCTTCATGCCAGATGCTGAGCCAGGCCTCGTACCTACTGTTAACTCCGATATCAGACAGTGACCTTTCTGGCTATGAAAAGGCTTTGATAACTATGTTGTGACAATGGGAATGTGATAAGAAAGGTAAGAGTGGAATCTCAAATGCTCGAAATACCAATCTTGGGGGTTTGTATAGTATTAGAGGTTGCTACAGGATATTTCACCTCCTGTCTATCCTGTTCTGCCTGGCTCAACTCACAAGGCTAAGTAATTGTCTTAAGATATTATGTACATTGTGACATTTCCCTTAACCCTGACCTTTTACAGTCTGTTGCTGACACGGGGCCTTTTAATCTTCCCCCGTTTTCCGGCATACAAAGGACGCAAAAGCGAGCAAGACAAGGTTAAACACGGTGAGTAACGCTGGAGGGAACAAATGTTGACACTCAAGATTGAGCTTGATACAGTTGTGATGACAGACCGGGTGAGAGTTGCCAAATGGCTACACATGCAATGTTTCTGACAAGAATGACATTATCAAAACTGCCTACTTAATTTCTGGAGCAGAGGTCTTCAAACTGGGGTCTGCAGACCCCCAAGGAACCATCAAGGGTGTCAGTGGATTTTTTTTATTTTTTATTTATTTTATTTTTTTTACAAAATGTATTTTAATAATTAGAAATAAAAACAAATCTGCATGTATTTTTGTGGGGAAAAAATGTTTAAGTGTTCTTCTCTTGCCAAAACACAATGTACATATGTTCAAAAATAGTTTGTATTTGCATTGTATTATTCCAGGGAGCTTTTCATTGCCAGTGCTGTTAATTTGCTTATTTGTATGCCACTATCTTCTTTAAAGCTGCTTAGGAACAATATTTATTTATAAAAGTGCTATACAAATGAAAGTTTTAATTGAATTTAAAGTGTTTCTCTAATATTCTATAATTGGATTGAAAAAAATTATCCAGATAATATTTATGTAATTTGGCTTTGGTGCACTGACAAATAAAAGCCAGTTATTAAGTTTTGGAAACAAAATTTTGTCTTTATAGTGGGATCAGACGTACTGTTTTTCACACAGTGTAAATGGGTTTCATATATTAAAATTTGAGTCACTAGGCATGCACCGAGATTCTGGGCCGATACCGATAAACGTTAATTTTACTTCTTTGCCTTTTAACCCTTTAAACTGATGCTGCTAGGTAATTAATTACAAACGATTCATTAGAAAAAAATAGATGTTGTTTAAAAGCTTTGAATCTGGACTTCATAATCTGATTAACTCTTATCTGCTGTTATTTAAGGTTTGACGGATGTAACGTATACACGAAATGTGTCAATATTACAGATGTACAGCATGCTAATGTAAATGAGAAATAAATGTTATCGTGTCCGTTTATATGAATATTTACGATAAACCTGATAAATGACTAAACAGAGAGAGAATAAATTCAAACAAATGTAATAATGAATATTAAATTAACAACATGTAACAAACATTAAACAACAAAACACACAATGCAAACACAAATCTGTGTATGTGTAATATTTATACCTGTGTCTTGAGTGCAATAGGTGTGTGTGTGTGTGTGTGTGTGTGTGTGTGTGTGTAGTTTAGGGGTAGGGTTAGCAGATAGAATCTATAGTTCGTACAGTATAAAAATCATTATGGCTATGGAGAGCCCTCATAAGGATAGCTGCACCAACATGTGTGTGTTTGTGTGTGTGTGTGTGTGTTATGTGTGTGGTCACATGCGCACACTCAAACTTATAGAAGCACGCCACAGTGCTCATCGGTGACAGTTTTTTGTAACGTTGGAAATTTCAAAAAGCACATTAGTTCAGTCACAAACCTCACTCTGTGTTTGGGCTTGTTTCGAAATAATAAGTGAAAACATGGCAATGATTGCCCCTAAGTAGCATACATATATGTTTTTGTCATGTTTTCACTCATTACTTCATGAAACATGAACAGAATTTGGACGAATGGCATGTCAAAACAAGCCCCAGAAAAAAAGAAAAAATGTTTTTACATAATAATGATTAAAAATAATACTTTTATTTATTTAATAATAAATAAAAAATTATTTAATAATATAAAATAATAATATTAGGTCACACACTAATGCTTGAAACTGGCCACCAATATATCAGCCACTAATGTCATGCACCCCTATTTCTAGCGACATTTTGTCCCGGAAACACATTTTGAGTTTTATGCACTGAATTAAAAAGGAAAGCGTTTAAATGATTATATCAGCCAACATTTAAATTATGATATCTCAAAAATGGTTTGAAGAAGAAACATAATAATTGTATTGTTAGAAAGCTGAGACTTTCCTTTTACTTTAGAGCACAATGTGTTTCTGGGTCAAATGGACTCTAAATGATGGAGCAGGTCACAAAAATATAGGTGCTCTAAGACTATTTTACTGTAACACATTGTGACATGCTCGAGTAATTGATCACTGAGGCCTCAATGAGAAATGACAACACATTTAGTCAGTGTCCCCTCCCAAGACAAACAGCACTGTGTTTTTCTCTTGTAAATAAATAATTGGCTGTTAGTCGTTATCAAGGCAGTAATCCTCGATTTTGAGGTGGCAGGATCATAAAAAACTTAATCGGTTCTTCAGTGGTTCTCTCTCAGCTGATACCTCTGTGCTCGGGGTTGGAGCTCTAAACCCACATTAAACCATCCTGTTTAACTGCTATTTTTTTTTTATTTATTTATTTATTTTTTTTTTTTGTGAGATTGATGAACTGCAAAATGAAATATGACAACACTTTGTATAACTGAGAATTACAGATAGATAGCAGGGCTTTGTGTTAATTTGATTGAATATTATCATTAGACAATATTTAGCAGTGGGAGTGAACACAACTGGCACTCTGTTGCACCTAACAGAGAGAGAATGCAAAAAGAGAGAAGGGTGGAGAAAAGAAGCAGACAGAGAAAGCAAGAAAGCAAATCTAACTATATTATCATTGGCTCATAATGTGTGTTCCCTATGTCAGTGCTCATATGCATATTTTATGACTATCCATCAAAAAACGAGACAACGTAAAAGACAAAGCAAGTGAAAAGTAGAACACTGAAGAACCAGAGAGAAAAACGGAGGAAGTCTGGGGAAAGACTCAAGAGAGAGATGGAGGAACCTGAACTAACCACAGTTCTCCTCGTCTGCCTGATTCCCACAGTCATCCATGCCATTGCAGTGTAGCAGCTGAGGAAGGCAGGTGCTGAGGTTACCACAGGGGAAGTAGCCCAGCGGGCAGTGTGCCCGATCCTCTGATACATTAAACATGGTCAGCACCACTTCAGAAGAGACAGAGACAAGTGAAAAGAAAGAAACTGAGCATTATATTCAGTCTCAGGATACATTGTTGCCACAGTTCTATTTCATGTGTACTGTTTCTAGGGCTTTGAGGCATGTATACCTTTCCTATTACTGTTATTATTGCTCCATAAGGCTCAAATATAGTAAACTGTAGACACATTTTGAGCAATACTCAAAAACATTGTTATGTTGAAAGAGTCTTTTAATGTTCTGCTTAAAAGTCAATGTAATAAATGCCCAAGAGAAATGCATTGTAGCGTTTCATAATGCAAAAAGTGTGAAATTATAGAATGTACCGATTAATCAAATTAATCAGTTTGAATGAAAAGGAACTGCAGGTTAAACTCTATTTTGACCAGTACGACTGATGGCCTCTGCATAAGAGCATTTGTCATAATGTCAGACTAATTTCAAGCATGATCAAGAAAATGACAACGAAAGGTAAATAACAGTAGCCTACACGTGTTGATGCATGTATGCATATAATACATCAAACAGTAGGATTTTTTACCCACCACTTAATTTCTTTCAGTACCATGTCTCTGTGGTTATACAAATCACCTTGAAACACAATAAAGTATGCTGAAAATGACCGCTCTAAGAATTAACAAATAGCCCTGAGCAATAGCTATACACTGAAACTGTTCTCATGACTGATAAAAACCTTAGAAACTTCTTATTATTCTCCGCTCAATATTTCATCAGTATTGTTCTGTATGACTGTTGAAATTACGGTGAGTCATTCTCAAGGCACCCTATAGGTCTATGAATAAACAGCCCAACTGTACATTAAATTTGCATTTGCAGGTTGTTCACTTAATTAAAATGAATTAAAGCAACACAATTCTAGAACATTTAGTCTTAAATTAATTACGTTAAATTCAATTACATTTGTACAATTTAAGCTTACTTAATCCATTTGAGTAAAGTCTACATGAATATTTTTTGTAGCATTGATGAAACTGGCCAGGGGATTTCCATTTCCCAGCATGCTTTGCAGGGGACTGGTCGGTGTGAACAAATGTTGAAACTAAGTGTTATTTTATACATTTTTGAGCAAGATAAGAACAGGATGAGCTTTGTTCATGTTTACTGTTCTGTTTTATCATTTTTAAAAGTAATTTTTTTTTGGCTGGAGTTTGGGGGTTACCATTGTGTTGAAGACTGGTGCTTGTGCTTTGGATGAGGATGGACTTACACTTTCAAATGATGTTTGATCTGAATGCTGCTTAGCTCTATAAGCAGTTGCTGTCAAACTGACAGTGCAATAGTTTCATTGTCCTTACAGCTGTTCACCTGGCATATACTAACGATAAAAAAACAAGTCAATTTGAGCAAAAATAAGACAATTAATTAAATAAACCTTAGTAAATTTATAAAATTTGAAACTGAATTAATTAGAAGTAACTTCATTAAATTGCTTGTAAAAACTTTAAGTATTGTAAAGGTAATGAATTAGTTTTTTGAGTAGTAGTTGCAGTCAACATGAAGAATTGCCATAGTGTTGCAAAAAACTTGGGAGCTGAAAGAGTAGGGCTATTTGCCATGGAGCAGCAGTATTATTAAAATATCTATTAAAATATCAAGCTGATAAATAAAAAAAAATGTGCAGTTTTTAAATTGTTTCACTGTTTGAGTCGAAAAAGTCTGTAACAGTATGTCACAGTAATCAACATGATTATAAAATCGGGCTGGAGCAGAATGATCTTAATCAGATCTCAATTAAGATTTTTTGAGAGATACTATAATAAGGTACACTCCTCTTTGAAGAGGCTGACCAGGGGTGTAGATACCCCCTCCCCCCCCAATGGAAACATGAAAATTCTTCATACTTTAACCCCCCTCAACGCCCTTGGGCCTGACAAGAGAAAATCAGAAATCCTCATGCTGCTTTAGATGTTTTGAGTGTCTTAAGTTATTCCGTGTTGTATTCTTTTTTATTTATTTATTTATTTTATTCATTATTCAATGCCTTCTCTACAGCATATGGTCAAACCTAAATAAATCCATAGGCTACTGCCATGATACAGTGCATAGCTTTCTTATATCATCAGTTCTATATGCAAACCACCCAACTGTCTGCTCTATTCGCTCTCTTACCTTTATCGCTCATCTAGGCAGGATCGAAGAAGAGATCACTTTGATGACCACAGTTTCATTGCATTTGTAACAAGTGATGCTTGGATCTAGAAATAGACTTTTATCTGCTTTTGAGTGCGTCTAATGAAAATCTCCCACCATAAGAGGTACAAATCGGAGAGCACAGAGACAATCAATATGAGAAATAAACTGTGATTATTTTGTTGTTGTAATTATTATGAGATAGTCAATAAAGCGTGTTATGGAATTCATTATTTGTGAGTGATATAAACCTAGCCTCCAAGGTAGATTAAAAAAAAAAAAAAAAAAAAAAAAAAGCAACATTATTTGAATCTTTTAAATTAGATTTCAGCTGGATAGGCGCTCATAAAAGCAATGTTGCATTAAAAAAAAAAAAAAAAAAAAAAAAAGCGCTGACTGCGTAGAAGGGCAGTGTTTCAAAACGTAATCAGACTGGGCATTAGGCTTTAGGCGCCTCTTTGGGGCATCACATGCGCGTTCATAGAGGTCATCACAGTACACTTGTTATCGTTTAATGGCTGAAAATTCAAAAGATAACAACAGAACTAGGCTAATCGGTATTTGTGAAAAGCAATGAAAATAAATTGCAAGCAGTTTACATGGTAATAATAATAATAACAATAATAATAATAATAATGGTAATAATAATAATAAAAATATACCGAGCTTCTAAGCGTGTCACTGCTGTGTAAGGGGCCGTTCAGAGCTAACGCGTTATTACAGAATGACACGTATTTAAATGTTAAAGTTCTTTTTATCTTAAGACGGCGTCTAAAATACGTGGGCGAGTCGAGGCGCGACGGTCAAAGGCGTCCGCAAAAACGCGTTCGGTGTGAATGGCCCCTAAACTGTTCACAGTCAAATCTGACTTGTGTCAATTAAATTGTGAAATCAAGACCGCTTTCCCCACTAGAATGAATGAGGGAAAACTACAGTTGATGCAGAATAACTCACCCGACACTCCGCACATCAGGATGGTGGCGATGTGAACTTGCATGGTAACGGCGACTGAGAATGTGATAAGCAATAGCGATCCGACAACAGTTCAAACCCCTTTTCGCTCACTCTACCGCTGACTGATAAGAACAGAAAGAGCCGCGTAGTTCCTACGAAAAAGAAAGTTGGGCAAGATACATGAACAGGACAGGTCAGACCGCTCCGTGACTTGCGAGGAATCTAAACCGCAGCCGAATCAGTAGCGCGACGCGGTAATGTTCAGTGCGCTCCACCGCGCAACCGGGGGATGTACCGCAAAGATAGTGCAGGCGCACACATGCTCAGACACTAAGGGGAGGGGGTTTTGCAAGTAACTGGTTCTTTGAAAACTAAAGTTGAAAAGTGTATGGGTACGGTTTCATAGATCTGGGCTGGAAAGGTTGTGAGCCTACCGTATTCAAGCCCCAGAAGGGTTGATTCATATGCAACCACAGTTGAGCCCCTGAGCAAGCACTTAAAGGAATCATTTTATTTGATCTATTGAAGCAGACGAGGTTGGTTTACTATAAAGACACACAGGAACTTTCCGAACTCAAAACGTCATGCACAGTCCAAAAAGGGCATTTATTGAAATGTAGCTGCAAGAAGAACTTACTCTGAACTTCAGTAACTTTCTGATGTCAGACAAATCAATGCATGACAGGTCCACGTGCCAGCCCAGACGTGGTGAGGTAATGGTGACGTTTAATATTCCTAAACACAAAAATAACGGAAACACCTTACCATAAGGTTCCATTCATTACCATTGGTTAATGCATTACGAATCATGAACAAACAATTAACAATATAATTTTTACAGCATTTATGAATCTTTATGTTAGTTAATAAAAATACAATTATTCATTGTAAGTTCATGTTAGTTCATAGTGCATTAACTAATGTTAACATATACAACTTTGATTTTAAAAATGTATTAGTATATGTTGAAATTAATATTCAACATGCTTAATAAGTATTATTCATTGTAAGTTCATGTTAACTAATGTTGTGAACTGATGTTAACAGATGGAACCGTATTGTAAAGTGTTACCAAAATGACTAATGAAAAGGGTTAAATGTGGGAGCATTTGTCAAATCTTGTGCTGTTCCTGACTGGTTATAGCTCCTGTTGCTTTGCATATCCTTCTGAAGACAATATTATAAAAGAGTGGCTGAAGTTCATTTTTAATAAGGTTGTATATTGTTTCAGCCTGATTATAACAGTTTGTGTGGCATATTTATTCGCAGATTATTTAGGGATTCTGTCAAAATGTAATGCAGAATGAGTTAAAGAAAACATTATGTTAAAAAAATATTTTGGATATGACAAAAAAACCCACAGCCCATGCCTGAACAAGGTCAAAGTGCTGTTACTAATTTAAAATGTGAAGCAGTAGAAGTCTTATAGGTGCAACAGCACAAAAAAACCATTTACTCTTAAGGATCAGAGATGGTGGAAAAATAAATGAATAAATAATTATGGTTTTTGGCACTTAAATCTTTACTAAAGTTATAAGTTGACCTCTGGGAAATAAAAAAAAAAATTAATAATATATGATCTGACCCTTTTAACCCCTGGCTGCCCATGTTAAAATGAACATATACATTGATATTTTAAGTTTCACCGTAAGTATCTTCAGCTAAAAGTATTGACTAAATGTAAAAGTTTTGCTGTGAAGCATCAGGATTTGTATTACTGTTTTACCGTTTTTAAGGCTTTACATCAGCTCTTCTCACCAACCAGCCTCAGACTACCTTTGCGTTTATCTAGCTTGTGTAAGAGGTTATTCAGTTTTCAATGTGCACATTGTTCTGAAAGATTTATGGAGACTGCTTACCCATAGGTCTCTGTGACAGTTTTCCCAAATCTTTACAGTACAGCATTCAGTCCATACAGGGCCAGTGCGTACCCAAATGCCATTCTGGGTAAAACATGCTCATTAAAACTGCATTAATAATGTTGAGTGAGCTCTTGAGACCTGTTAATTGCATGGAATATCATATAAAATGTCATATATTGTGTCCCCTCCCCACACACACACAAAGAAGGGAGTGCTCCTCTATTGAAGGTGCACTTGGTTAAAACAGCCTCTCTAAAAAGCAGAGAGCAGTGCATTATGGCAGTCAGATAAGAGAAAGATACCAAAATTACTGTAACTCCCTCAGCAGCTGTGTAAGAAACCTAATCACAGAACTGGTAACCAGGGTTGGGAGGGTTACTTTTGAAATGTATTCCACTACAGATTACAGAATACATGCTGTAAAATGTAATTTGTAACATATTCCGTTAGATTACTAAAGGTCAGTAACGTATTCTAAATACTTTGGATTACTTCTTCAGCACTGGTAGATTTTTTCACTTGTTTTGACTATAAAAACTCTGCCAGTACAGTAAGACAAAATACACATGTTAAAAATACATTCTCTGAAAAACCTAAATATCTTATGCAGTGTTGTTTCTAAAACAAGATCAATCTAATTGATCTTGTTTTAAGGACTTTTAGATATTTTTATAGGAAAACAATAAAAAAATTATTAGCAAGATTTGCCCTAACATCAAAGGTCTTACTAGAAAAAAAAAAAAAAGAAATTATGATCCAACGTGAATTTTCTTGATAAAAAACTATGATCGTGCCTGGTAACATGTGCATGTAAAATGGATAGAAATAGCATTTTAGCTTAGCATAAAGCTGAAAATTTACACAAGGTTTATTTCTATTTCTTCTGCTACAGATTTACTTCAAACTTACTTCTCTGTCTGCTCGTATGAATGTAACACATCATAAGAAAGTGTTTCACTGCTGTTCAAATGCACTTTGGATCGCATCATTTATATGTATAAATGTTTTCCATCTGAAACGACTAAATATTAAATGAAACAAATGACAATAAAATGCAAAGTAATCTCTTCAGTAATCAAAATGTAACTGTATTCTAATTACCAATGATTTAAATTGTAACTGTAGTGGAATATAGTTACGTATATTTTGTATTTTAAATACATAATCCCGTTACATGTATTCCATTACTCCCAAAACCCTGCTGGAAACTAGTTATTTTAATTAATGCCAGGGTAACATAACACAAAGTATAATGTTATTTTTACACTAAGTAATTAATATATTTATAGTAATTCAGTAGTTCGCAAGTTAATGTAATCCTGCTTAGAGGATAGTGTAAACGTGTGCAGCTTGCTGTCCTGGGTGAAGGGCTCGAGGCTCGACCTGAGTTCGAATACCCCCCCCCCCAGTAAATAGATAGGAGGAGAAAGGGGAGGTGGAGGGATGCTGGAAGACTCGATGCCATGTAGAGGTAAGCGGCTGTTTATATATGCTTATTCTGGTGATGTGATTGGTCAGATTAAATTACCTTGCTCCTCCCGAACCTAGTTTATAAAACTCCATTTAATAAAGTTTGCTTGATTTACACTTCTAAATAATGCAGAAACACAACATCACATTCTGTGAAAAGAGTCCATGAGGCAATTACTCTAAATATTTTAGGCTAGTGTTTCTCAATCCTTTCCTGGAGTACCACTAACACTACTGTAGCACTTCTCAGTAGAAGGAGGAGGCGAGAAGCAGATTTCCTGGTTCAGGTAGGCGCTTTTATTTTCCTCACTGCAGCACATGCACACTGTCAGGGCTTTTCGTTGTTGGATAACTCAGCCAAACAAAACAGCCACAAACTAGTCTACAAAATACATTCTCAACTTTGTAATACTAAGAACTTTAGGCTTTACAGTCCGTGCCCAGGCTCTCTCTCCCTTCTAACTGCTGTGTGGCTCTATTTATGCCGCTCTCCCCGTGCTCACTGAAATTAGAGACAGGTGTTAGACATAATTTAGCTCAGGTGTAAGCGCCCTTACCGCTTTCTCTCTCTCCGGAGAGATGCTTGACCACGCCCCCGCTGTCACAACTACATATTTTGTATGTCTCCTTTATCTAATACAGCTGATTCTACTAATTAGCTAATTAGAAGAGTGTTCAATGACCTGAAATGAGGGTATGAAATAAGAGAGACATCCAAAATACTGTACGTAGTATTAGTGGTACTCCAGAAAAGTATCAGGGAAATAAGGGAGACATCCAAAATATGCATTGTTAGTGGTACACCAGAACGTCTCAGTTACTGGTGTAACCTTAGTTCACTGAAAGGAACGAATGAGACATTGCTTCAGTAGCTGACACTGTGGGAGCTCCTCCTAGGGGCAGTGACCTTGAAACCCTATACCATCATGCCAGTTTCACTGGCTAGGGACGCGTGGCGCTCCACCCTCTTCTTGCGTCATTGCAGGCATATAAAATGGAGCCCAGCACTACACCATCAGAATTTTCTGTCTAAAGTTAGGGCAGAGCATCTCTCAGTTCCTCAACAGAGAAAAATCAGTAGTGCAGCACAACTATGCAGCATCTTGTACCCAACTTTCACAGAACCAAGGTTACACCAGTAATCAAGGTCTCTTCAACATTGTGTCAGTAGCTGAAGCTGTGGGAGCCGTATACCATAATGCCATGCTACTGATAGGGCAATGACCACTAGCCAACAGGGTAGTAAAAGGGCATTACTATAACCACCCCTTCATTTTAAAAAATAGTTAGGAATGTGGATTACAATAAACCCCCATTGCCTCATTGCCAAGGCAGAGACACAAGCCACACAGGGCAGTGGTCCATTTCTTAAAACATCTTCTCACTTCGTGGGAAGTTTCTTTGAGGGGAGCAGGACAGCCAAGCACCTGGCCAATGGCTTTGGTACAATGACACTAGCCAACAGAGCAGTGAAACATTGTGTGATGAGGAGGAGGGTGGGGCCGGCCCTGTGAGTCCGCACGGCCGGCCCCCAGTCAGGCTAATCAGCCGAGGAGAGGGATAAGGCCAAGACGGATGCGGCAGTTCAGGAGAGAGAGAGCCACACACAGCTGCTGTGTGTGTGTTTGTGTTTGGTGTCTTTTTGTTTAATTAAATATTACTTTCATATCGACTGTTCAGCCAGTTTCCGCATCCACCTTGCCCATTTGAAGCGTGTTACACATTGCTTGCATGCTCACATTCACATTCAGTGGCAACAGAGAGAACACAGTTTTTAACCTAACACCCTGCTCAACAACACTAACACAGTGGTCAGAGAACATTGGACAGTCAGCCATCTTTCTCAGTGAAAATCTAGGAAGAGGAGATATATTCAGGTTATAAAACATGGAAAAGGTTTTAGGGGAAGCCACACTGGAAGCCAGACAAATGTCTTCTAATTCGGACTCAAGATGGCACCGAGTATGGCTGCTGCGTTGCGAGCTCCGACACAACATAGTAATGTTTTGTTTGTTTTGTTCACAGTTCTTATGTTTTTTGTCTTGGATGTTGTCTGCCTTATTGTCTACGACAGACAAACACTTTTGGACATTGGTTCAGCAATCTCACACCGTAAACCGGACTTCACATTCCTCAATGCCGACCCGCTGTTTACAAACACGCAAGCGGAGCCCTTTGTCTGGGCAGCACGGCCGCGGAAACGCAGGAGGAAAAGGGGAAACAGAGCCGGCGTTCTCATCAGAGTAAGACGCCGCGCAAATCGACCCCCGCTACCCACTATTCTACTGGCAAATGTTCAGTCTCTGGATAACAAGCTCTGCGAGCTGAAAGCGCGGATCTCTTTCCAACGAGATACAAGGGACTGCTGCATTATCTGCCTAACAGAAACTTGGATGTCTGCGGAGATTCCAGACTCAGCCATTGAACCCGTGGGGTTCTCCGTGCACCGAGCGGACAGAGCGAAAGACCTCTCAGGTAAAAGTAGAGGTGGTGGTGTATGTTTTATGATCAACAAATCCTGCTGTGATCAGAGGAACGTACATTCTATCAAGTCTTTCTGCTCTCCTGATCTGGAATTTCTTATGCTTCTGTGTTGACCATTCTGGCTACCGAGGGAATTCACAGCGGTCATTATCACTGCTGTGTACATCCCCCCACAAGCCGACACAGACCGGGCACTCAAGGAACTGTATGGGAGTATAAGTGAGCAGGAAACCGCGCACCCTGAGGCCATGTTCATTGTGACCGGGGACTTTAATAAAGCCAGTTTAAAATCAGTCGCACCAAAATATCACCAGCACATTAGTTTCAACACACGAGGGGACCGGGTTTTGGACCATTGCTACTCTCCATTCCGTAATGGCTACAAATCCCTCCCCCGCCCACCATTTGGCAAATCGGACCACTCTTCCATTCTGCTTCTGCCCGCTTACAGGCAGAAATTGAAACAGGAAGCACCCACCCTCAGAACGATCCAGTGCTGGTCGGACCAATCAGATTCTACGCTACAAGACTGTTTTGATCACACGGACTGGGAGATGTTCCGGTCCGCCTCTGATGACGACATCGAGCTTTACGCTGATAGCATATTTTTAACCTAAGCAGTTTAACACCACCAACTCTAGAAGCATGTGGCAGGGAATTAACATCATCACGGACTTTAAAGGGAATAAAAACTCCGCCATGAACACCGCTGCCTCTCTACTGGATGAGCTAAATAATTTTTATGCTCGTTTCGAGGGAAATAACACCGCCCTTGCGGAGAGAGCTCTCGCGGCTGAAGCTACAGAGGTTAGTTCACTCTCCATCTCTGTAGCGGATGTAACATGATCCTTCCGACGGGTGAATATCCGCAAAGCCGCTGGCCCAGACGGCATTCCAGGCTGCGTCATCAGAGCGTGCGCAAAGCAGCTGGCTGGTGTTTTTACGGACATTTTCAACCTTTCCCTCTCTTTGTCTGTAGTCCCCACATGCTTTAAAACATCCACCATTGTGCCTGTTCCAAAACAATCAAAAATAACTTGTTTAAATGACTGGTGTCCTGTTGCTCTGACCCCCATCATCAGCAAATGTTTTGAGAGACTAATCAGAGATTACATCTGCTCTGTATTGCCACTCTCTCTTGACCCGCTGCAGTTTGCTTACCACAACAACTGCTCCACTGATGATGCCATTGTATCTACAATACACACTACTCTCTCCCACATGGAAAAAAAGAACACTTATGTGAGAATGCTGTTTGTAGACTACAGCTCAGCATTCAACACCATAGTGCCCTCCAAGCTAGATGAGAAACTCCGGGCTCTGGGCTTAAACAGCTCGCTGTGCAGCTGGATCCTGGACTTCCTGTCAAGCAGACGCCAGGTGGTTAGAATAGGCAGCAACATCTCCTCATCACTGACCCTCAACACTGGAGCCCCACAGGGCTGTGTTCTCAGCCCACTACTGTATTCCTTGTACACACATGACTGTGTGGAAACACATAGCTCCAATGCCATCATTAAGTTTGCTGATGACACGACAGTGGTAGGTCTGATCACTGACAATGATGAAACAGCCTACAAAGAGGAGGTACACACTCTGACACACTGGTGTCAGGAGCACAACCTCTCCCTCAATGTCAGTAAGACAAAGGAGCTTGTGGTGGACTTCAGAAGAAAAGACAGAGAACACAGTCCCATCACCATCAATGGAGCACCAGTGGAGAGAGTCAGCAGCTTCAAGTTCCTGGGTGTCCACATCACAGAGGAACTCACATGGTCCATCCACACTGAAGTCGTTGTGAAGAAGGCTCATCAGCGCCTCTTCTTCCTGAGATGGCTGAGGAAGTTTGGAATGAACCGCCACATCCTCACACGGTTCTACACCTGCACTGTGGAGAGCATCCTGACTGGCTGTATCTCCGCCTGGTACGGCAATAGCACCTCCCACAACCGCAAAGCACTGCAAAGGGTGGTGCGAACTGCCAGACACATCATCGGAGGTGAGCTTCCCTCCCTCCAGGAAATATATACAAGGCGGTGTGTGAAAAAAGCTCGGAGGATCATCAGAGACTCCAGCCACCCGAGCCATGGGCTGTTCTCACTGCTTCCATCATGTAGGCGGTATCGCAGCATCAGGACCCGCACCAGCCAACTCCACGATAGCTTCTTCCCCCAAGCAATCAGACTTTTGAACTCTTGATCTCCCACGATCAAAATACATCAGCACTGCACTTTATTACCCTTACTCTTATATCTCACACCGGACTGTCATAAATTATATTATTATTATTATATTATGTTCCCTCTTAACAACTGACTATCAACCGACAGCCTGAATGTCAATACAGTACAATACTGTACATTCTATATATATATATACTTTTTATATATTTTTATTTTTTATTTTTATTGAATAATGTGTATCTATATAGTGTGTATTGTATACTGTACTGTACAGTGTATGTTATTATTTGTATACTGTTGAGTGTAATTATGTGTATAACAGATGTTTAATTTGTGTTGTGTTAATCTGATGTTATTGTAAATTGGTATATGTCTCATCACTGTCATGACTGCTATGTTGATCGGAACTGCACCCAAGAATTTCACACACCATTGCACTTGTGTATATGGCTGTGTGACAATAAAGTGATTTGATTTGATTTGATAATGACATGCCTTTTGCCCATGCCCAGTGGAATGAGCCTTAACATCCATGGGACACTGTATGCCTTGCTAATCATAAATGAGCGCAATTGCATCAATGACCCAGTGGGAAATGATTTGCCTGGAAATGCCTAAACCCTGTTAATGGGCCTCCAAAGCAAACAAAGTGTTGCTTAGACACCCTGAACTGACTTATTTGGTCAATGTACTAAGGGCAGAGCATATGCAGTCTCTTAGCCTCATCCAACTCAAGGTAAGTGGAGAGAATGCTTGGAGGGTAACAACCTGAGACTTTAGGGGAGTTGCCAGCATTTTGGGCACATAACCCTCTCAGGTCTTGAAACTGGCCTTTGACAAGCCCGGTCCGAACTCTTTAGAGGAGTTACTGACCGAAAGGTCCTGTTGGTCCACAACATGTTTGACTGGTGCCAAAGCGAATAGCAGCACAGTCTTCGAAGTTAGTATTCATAAGCTTACCACCTCTAATGGCTCAAACTGGGAAACCATAAGCATGTTTAACACCAGCGCTTTGGAATGGTAGTAGGGAGAAAATGTCTGAGCTGTCTTTCACTAAGCAAAAATGTGTTTGTCTACAGACAAGCCCTCAGAGTCCTGCATCCAACGCTCCTGCAGAAAGCAGAGTAGTCTTCTAGCATGGTGTCAACAACAGAAAAATCAGGGTGAAAATGTCCTGTGTGAAAGGGAATGGCTCAGAATGGCGGGAAAAGCAAGAAGTAAATTCCTGACAATTTTTAGCTAAGGGTGTCATTCCACTGACACCAGGCCGACCATAGACCTGCCAAATTCCTGGAAAGAGATCTTTGTGGCAGAAATGCCAATTTGTGGTTTTTAAGAAGCACCGCAAAGGCAACTGCCCCAGTGACCTGAACTCTAACTGAACAGGGAGAACGTCAAGTCATAATGTGCAGCTCTGGAAAGAACAGCACCAGTGGCAAAGCTTAAAGGTGCGGTGACACACCTTTCTCCCTTTTTTTCCTCAAGCGAGTACTTCAAGCAACTCAGCCTCAGAGAATGCTTTGTCCCATTTCAGGGGGAAATATGGTATGCGCCTAATATCATATATTAGGGTTCTAGAGCATGAGAGACATCTACGTGACCCTGAAAGAGGAAAATTGTGATGGTATGGCACTGGGATCCGGCTTATATGCACACGATGACGCAAGCATAGGGTAGAGTGTGAAGAGTCACCAGCCAATCAAACTGGAATGATGGGATAGGGTTTTAAGGTCACCACCCCTGGGAGGAGCTCCCACAGCATCAGATACTGTCGCAGCAATGAAATGACCCACTTGAAAGGTAAAATACAGTTTTAGGCTATTGGCCTACATTCAAGTGATAGGCTAGATCAGAGGTCTTCAACCATTTTCATGCCAAGGACCCCTTGGTATGCAGAGAGACGGAGCAGGGATCCCCATTGCATATTGTCTGAAAATTGAGTGTTGCATTTTATGCCTATAAAAACGTGCATGGTACCATATTATTGTATGTACATATTTCATGATGTTTACATTGCAAAGCCATTAAAATAATCATTAAATTAAGTATAGCAGAAGTCTGCAACCTTTTTGACATGAAGTGCTATTTTTAATTTTCCTTTTTAATCACTGTGCCACACCCTCTCCAAAAAAAAAAAAAAAAAAAAATTAGTCAGATAGACAGACAGACAAACAGAAAGACAGACTGTCCATGCAGAATAAAAAACTTTTATAAGGTTACTGATAGGCCTATACCTGGAGTCTTCATCTCATGTTAGTGATTTTATACTGTACATACGTTTCAAAATTACAGTTAATTTCTGTAGGAGGAACACTTTGTAATGAGGACAAAATGACTGTATGCACCTTTAAATATGTTGATTTGACAGTCACCCTCAGTGTAGCCTATGGCAGCTTGATAATCTCAGCGGTAACTATATATTTAGACATATTACATATACATAGGTCTATACTGTATATTAAGTAAGTATAGGATATTGTTCTGAAAGCAAAAAGCAACTAATAATACAAGAAACTGTAGGCTGACATTTGCACACCGTGAAAAACGCAAAGCAGACGTGTTTACTTACTCAACTCTCTACTGCAGTGCTGCTTATCCTGATATGCATTGCGTCATGAGCGGCTCGTAATGAGCATGGGCGATGGGCTAATTTTGTCAAACTTTAACAATGTTTGGCATTCCATTTAGTTCATAACAAAATAAAACGGGATGCATGAATATGAGGAAGGATTACTGCAAGAGGAAGATTTGGCATGCAGGTTCGAGGGGCTTCAGAATGTGGATGGACTAAAATACATACTCCTCTCTTGCCAGGGACGTGCGAGCGCGAATCAATCGTCTGTGTTCCACGACTACTATAGGGTCCTTGTATAACATTTAACATGCGAGTAAGGGCAGCCGGTGGAATTTCTGGTGCCCCCCTTAGGGAGTTGGTGCCCTACACAGACTGCGTAATATGCGTATAAGGAGCGGCGGTACTGTCGCGTGCGAGTGATTATTACAAGTGTCGGTGGTGGATCAAACAGTAATTTGCAGACCCCCTGTGCCACCCCCTGTTGAAGACCCTTGGGCTAGATAATACAACTAACAACAATAACACAATAATATTTTATTTTTATTCATAAATATATTAGTTCTCTGTTAAATAATTTAACCATGAAGAGAACTCAGCCTAAATAAATGATTGATGGGCAGACATTTGCTGGGTCTGAAATCACTTATTCTTTCATTCATTCACTATTCCCTAGTACAGGTCTGTTTGCACTAGGGAATAGTGAACTATGTTCAGCTGCCTTTCTCCCAGTGAAAATGAATTTGGAACTTGCAGTTACCACGTGCCATGTAAAACAACCTTAAGAGTGGGGGAGAGGGTGGCTAGAACGAAAGAGAATAGTTTGGTTAGAAAGTGTTGATCTGATAAATCTAAATGAAAGCGGGGATCTCTCTCTTGCCCTTTTGGAACTGTCTTGTTCATCTATATATGCGCACAGCACTGACCCTGAGTGTATATGGGGTCGTAAGTGAAATGTTGTGGGTTCAAACCTTGCAAGTAGCAATCTGTAAACATTCACGAATGTGCCCTTGAGCATAGGACTGATCCAGAGAGACTGTTGTAGTAATAATAATTGTAACTTAGGGGAAAAAACATTTACAGTAAAGCCACACCTGTTTAAAATCCTTTTAAACTAAGACTCATTAAAGGGGGAGTTCACCCAAAAATGAAAATCCTCTCATGATTTACTTACCTTTAAGCCATCCCAGATGTGTATTACTTTACTTCTTCAGCAGAACCAAAGTGAAGATTTTTATAAGCAGATTTCAGCTCAGTTTGTCCATACAATCAATGTAAATAGGTGCCATCAGGCTGCTGGCTGTTTGACAGTCCAAAAGGCAAAATTAGGCAGCATAAAAGTAATCCACACGACTCCAGTTGATCAAATCAAATCAAATCACTTTATTGTCACACAGCCATATACACAAGTGCAATGGTGTGTGAAATTCTTGGGTGCAGTTCCGATCAACATAGCAGTCGTGACAGTGATGAGACATATACCAATTTACAATAACATCAAATTAACACAGCACAATTTAAACATCTGATATACACATAATTACACTCAACAGTATACAAATAATAACATACACTGTACAGTATATAATGCGCACTATATAGATACACATTATTCAATAAAAATAAAAAATAAAAATATATAAAAAAGTATATATAGTAGTAAATATAGAATGTACAGTATTGTACTGTATTGACATTCAGGCTGTCGGTTGATAGTCAGTTGTTAAGAGAGAATATAATATAATAATAATATAATTTATGACAGTCCGGTGTGAGATATAAGAGTAAGGGTAATAAAGTAAGGGTAATAAAGTGCAGTGCTGATGTATTTTGTTCGTGGGAGATCAAGAGTTCAGAAGTCTGATTGCTTGGGGGAAGAAGCTGTCATGGAGTTGGCTGGTGCGGGTCCTGATGCTGCGATACCGCCTACATGATGGAAGCAGTGAGAACAGCCCATGGCTCGGGTGGCTGGAGTCTCTGATGATCCTCCGAGCTTTTTTCACACACCGCCTTGTATATATTTCCTGGAGGGAGGGAAGCTCACCTCCGATGATGTGTCTGGCAGTTCGCACCACCCTTTGCAGTGCTTTGCGGTTGTGGGCGGTGCTATTGCCGTACCAGGCGGAGATGCAGCCAGTCAGGATGCTCTCTACAGTGCAGGTGTAGAACCGTGTGAGGATGTGGCGGTTCATTCCAAACTTCCTCAGCCGTCTCAGGAAGAAGAGGCGCTGATGAGCCTTCTTCACAACGACTTCAGTGTGGATGGACCATGTGAGTTCCTCAGTGATGTGGACCCCCAGGAACTTGAAGCTGCTGACTCTCTTCACTGGTGCTCCATTAATGGTGATGGGACTGTGTTCTCTGTCTTTTCTTCTGAAGTCCACCACAAGCTCCTTTGTCTTACTGACGTTGAGGGAGAGGTTGTGCTCCTGACACCAGTGTGTCAGAGTGTGTACCTCCTCTTTGTAGGCTGTTTCATCATTGTCAGTGATCAGACCTACCACCGTCGTGTCATCAGCAAACTTAATGATGACATTGGAGCTGTGTGTTGCCACACAGTCATGTGTGTACAAGGAATACAGTAGTGGGCTGAGAACACAGCCCTGTGGGGCTCCAGTGTTGAGGGTCAGTGATGAGGAGATGTTGCTGCCTATTCTAACCACCTGGCGTCTGCTTGACAGGAAGTCCAGGATCCAGCTGCACAGCGAGCTGTTTAAGCCCAGAGCCCGGAGTTTCTCATCTAGCTTGGAGGGCACTATGGTGTTGAATGCTGAGCTGTAGTCTACAAACAGCATTCTCACATAAGTGTTCTTTTTTTCCAGGTGGGAGAGAGCAGTGTGTATTGTAGATGCAATGGCATCATCAGTGGAGCGGTTGTTGTGGTAAGCAAACTGCAATGGGTCAAGAGAGAGAGGCAGCACAGAGCAGATGTAATCTCTGATTAGTCTCTCAAAGCATTTGCTGATGATGGGGGTCAGAGCAACAGGACACCAGTCATTTAAGCAAATTATTTTTGATTGCTTTGGAACAGGCACAATGGTGGATGTTTTAAAGCATGTGGGGACTACAGACAAAGAGAGAGAAAGGTTGAAAATGTTCGTAAAAACACCAGCCAGCTGGTTCGCGCACGCTCTGATGACACGGCCCGGAATGCCATCTGGGCCCGCGGCTTTGTGGATATTCACCCGTCAGAAGGATCGGGTTACATCCGCTACAGAGACGGAGAGTGAACTAACCTCTGTAGCTTCGGCCGTGAGAGCTCTCTCCACGAGGGTGGTGTTATTTTCCTCAAAACGAGCATAAAAATTATTTAGCTCATCCGGGAGAGAGGCAGCGGTGTTCATGGTGGAGTTTTTATTCCCTTTAAAGTCCGTGATGATGTTAATTCCCTGTCACATGCTTCTAGAGTTGGTGGTGTTAAACTGTCCTTCAATCTTGCTCCTGTACTGATGTTTTGCGGTTCTGATTTTTCGGAGGGCATAACTGGCTTGTTTATGCTCCTCCACGTTCCCGGAATTAAAAGCGGAGGTCCGCACATTAAGTGCCGCGCGAACATCGCTATTTATCCATGGTTTCTGATTCGGATAGATCCGTATTGTTCTGGTCGGAACCACGTCCTCTACACACTTTCTGATGAAACACATTACGCTATCAGCGTAAAGCTCGATGTCGTCATCAGAGGCGGACCGGAACATCTCCCAGTCTGTGTTATCAAAACAGTCTTGTAGTGTAGAGTCTGATTGGTCCGACCAGCACTGGATCGTTCTGAGGGTGGGTGCTTCCTGTTTCAGTTTCTGCCTGTAAGCGGGCAGAAGCAGAATGGAAGAGTGGTCCGATTTGCCAAATGGTGGGCGGGGGAGGGATTTGTAGCCATCCCGGAAGGGAGAGTAGCAATAGTCCAAAACCCGGTTCCCTCGTGTGTTGAAACTAATGTGCTGGTGGTATTTTGGTGCGACTGATTTTAAACTGGCTTTATTAAAGTCCCCGGTCACAATGAACGCAGCCTCAGGGTGCGCGGTTTCCTGCTCACTTATACTCCCATACAGTTCCTTGAGTGCCCGGTCTGTGTCGGCTTGTGGCGGGATGTACACAGCAGTGATAATGACTGCTGTGAATTCCCTCGGTAGCCAGAATGGTCGACACAGAAGCATGAGAAATTCCAGATCAGGAGAGCAGAAAGACTTGATAGAATGTATGTTCCTCTGATCACACCAGGATTTGTTGATCATAAAACATACACCACCACCTCTACTTTTACCTGAGAGGTCTTTCGCTCTGTCCGCTCGGTGCACGGAGAACCCCGCGGGTTCAATGGCTGAGTCTGGAATCTCCGCAGACATCCAAGTTTCCGTAAGGCAGATAATGCAGCAGTCCCTCGTCTCTCGTTGGAAAGAGATCCGCGCTTTCAGCTCGCAGAGCTTGTTATCCAGAGACTGAACATTTGCCAGTAGAATAGTTGGTAGCGGGGATCGATTTGCTCTGATGAGGACGCCGGCTCTGTTTCCCCTTTTCCTCCTGCGTTTCCGTGGCCGTGCTGCCCAGACAAAGGGCTCCGCTTGCGTGTTTGTAAACAGCGGGTCGGCATTGAGGAATTTGAAGTCCGGTTTACTGTGTGAAATTGCTGAACCAATGTCCAAAAGTGTTTGTCTGTCGTAGACAATAAGGCAGACAACATCCACTACAAAAAACATAAGAATTGTGAACAAAACAAGCAAAACATTACTATGTTGTGTCGGAGCTCGCAACGCAGCAGCCATACTCGGCGCCATCTTGAGTCAACATGATCAATTCATGTCTTATGAAACAAATCGATAGGTTTGTGTAAAAAATACAATAATAATTAAAACTTTATTAACTTTAAAAAATCGCTTCCTGCCAGCAGTCGATGCATCAGTGACCTAAGCGCAATGGCGCGTTCACGCGAGTAGTTGGAAGCACGTTTCAACAGAGGAATGAACGTCATACGAGAGTTAGGTGATTTCAAATAAATGTATCAATCCAGTCATGTGGATTACTTTTATGCTGCCTAAATATGCCTTTTGGAATGCCATTTACATTGATTGCATGGACAAACTGAGCTGAAATCTGCTTAAAATATCTTCACTTCGGTTCTGCTGAAGAAGGAAAATCATACACATCTGGGATGGCTTAAAGGTAAGTAAATCATTTTTGGGTGAACTAACCCTTTAAATATACAGTAAATTGTTTGACAGTTTTGTTTGTTTATAACATAGGACTTTACGGTATCTCTGCATTGCCAGTCCCTTTTTCAAGCACCAATTTGAAATGCTGCCTAGACGACCTTTCTACATAATAAGTCATCACACACTCTCTCTCTCACCGCTCTGTGTGCAGTGTGACTTGCCTTGTTCATTCACATCTACATGACATTTCTATCACATCACAATGGCAAAACACCCTGGCACAGGAACATCATGCAACAAGCTGTGCTTGACTTTCACACATTAAGTCCAGCTCTGGGTCACCAGCTCAGAGGGGAAACGCTCCCATTATTGTGCTTGGTAGTTATCAAAGAGGGGCATGTTAAAACAACAGATGGTGGCACTCTGTAATTACAGTAATAAAATCTTCATAGATCACTCAATAATATTTACCATGGATTTTGTGATGACAGTGCCCAAAAGTCTGGTCAGATTTGGAGAGGTTTTGATGCATCACAGTGCATGTGATGAGCAAAACAAGTTTGGACACTGTTGACTTAATTTATGTTTCTCGTGGACTTAAAAAACTTTTGGTCTAAATCCTGACATTTGTTTTGTAGATAAATATAAATTGTACCTATTGTACTGTACAATATTTATGAATTTCTTAACAAAACAATCTAAATAAATAAATAGATAAATAAAATGCAGGATAGTGAAGGAAAAGCAGCCAACAAGTGCCCACAATATATGAGAACTACTTTAGTACTCCTTTAGTCAATTTTTAGTCGAAGTCGATACCTCATGAAATTGATTGAAAAAATGCCCAGAATGTGCAGAGCTATAATATGGACAAAGGGTGGCTACTTTGAAGAAGCTACAATTTTAGATAGTTATTCTCTGTTTAAAGTTTTATAATATATTTAGCATACTTCCATTTGAGTTCCAGACTTCCATACTTTATAGGTTTGATGACTTATTTCTACTTTAGCTATTGTAATATGAGAAACAAGTAACACTTAACAATGAGTAAGTGTGTCCAAACTTTATAGGTCAATAAATGGTACTCTTTACTGTTGATTAAATATAAAAACAATAATCATTTTTCATAGTGTTAGACAAAACAGAATAATGTGAAGCAGAATCAAAGTTTAAATATGAGGAGTATCCATACTTCCATCTATTGTTTTCAATGAACCATCTTGTAACATTTGTATCTTTTTCTTTTTTTTACATACCAGTAGATAACCAGGAGGTTCTTGAAATTCATGAATTTGGGGGTTGTTCACTAAGAGTTGCTCTCCTGTAATCTAATTTGTAATCTATGTCTGTTTCCCAGGGGTTTTGTCATGATGTTCACTTGACACTCTAAGCAGTGATGTATGCTGTATATAAAAAAAAATAAATAAATAAAAAAAAGCCACTTGGACTTTTAGTTCCAAATCAATAGCTAATTTACCGTTAACAGCCTTACTAAATTTTACACTGAGCTGTTTAACCTCCGTCTCCCTTATGACCCACTTACTCTTTAAATGCTCATTATAGAAGCTGATCTCTCAGGGTACAACACAGACAAGAATCTAATGTATCATTTGGCTCACCAGGCAAAACTGTAGATAGCTGGATGTTTCTTGGAGAGTTGTTTTACATATTGAATAGAGCCAAAAAGAGTAAAAATAGTAATACTTTACAATGCGTACCTGTCCAGCCTGAATAGGGTATAATATATATATATATATATATATATATATATATATATATATATATATATATATATATATATATATATATATATATATATATAAATGTCCAACATTCTTTTGAATGTCCATGTACTAAAATAAAATATTTGATGCCATGAGTGTACCTTCATTTACGATTACTATTAATTTGAATGGCCATGGAAAATGAAGCAATGTGATAACAACTTTACCTGGTTGAAAAAGTAGTCCGTTAATTTACCTGATGAACTTTCACACTTCTGTTTCCCACGGATATCGACCTGGACAAAAGCATGGGAATTTTCTGTGCAAATCTTCTGTTAATTTGCACTTTCGTTTGGGCATTGGCTGTGTCTCGTTTGGAAGGATGCGTCCTCCGGAGGTCGCGTTTGTCGGCTGCATACGTCATCGAGGCTGTCTCGTTTCAGAAAAGCGAGTAGGACACTTCAAATGCGACCTTCTTTCACGGAATTCGGAGGGTGCATGAGGCGTATCCTTCGTGGGCACTCACAACCCAAAATTCTTTGCTTCAACGGAAATGTCTAAAAAAATAAAATAAAAAAAATAACGTCAATTTGCCCGTAAATATGATGTTCAAACACAAGTAATGTTAATTCCCAAGTTGAAGTACCTCAGTAGATGGGTGCAGAGTATATAATATGTATAATTATATTAATATATAATTAAAATAAAGTATTAGACTAAAAGTACACCTGTAAAATCTATTTTCTTTTCTCTTTACATCATTATAACTCTCCTAAAATGTACCTCATGCATTCCTTTCTAAAGGGAGCGCTAGCGCTTGTTAAAGAGTGCGTGCTGTCATAGCAACCATGCTACGTTACGTTTCCGTTTGTCCTATGAAGGCCGTCTCGTTTTAATGAGATTTGTTTAAAGGAGGACGCTCGATATACTGAAGACTTCAAAGGACGCGTCCTACCTAGCACGCAGCCTTCCAAACGAGACACAGGCATTGTTTCCACTCAGCTATCATTTGCTTCTACTGACAAGCAACTGTTTGATGACGAACATAACAGCGCTTCGCGCGTTCATGAGAGATTGACAGGCAGGAATTTGGCCAATAGTTGCTGCAAGCCTCTTATAATCGACCAATTGGTGTGCGAGAAGGCGGGACTTACAAAGAGGGGTTAAAGCAATGCAAAAATGCATGCACACACAGTGAAGTATTAGACCAGATGCACATCATAATGCAAACATTTTCGCAAATTTAGAAATCCCGGCCGGATGCATTTTTAAGGTCCGAAAAAGAGGACATGTCCGGGAAAAAGAGAATGTATGGTCACCCTTTATAAATGGGACTCTTTACTGACAATTAAATATAAAACCAACGACTATTTTTTTTTTAATGTGTTGGACGAAACAAAGTTTAAATATGAGGAGTATTCATACTTCCGTTTATATATATAAAAATGTTAACCAGGAGGTTCTTGCTATCCATGGATTTGGGGGTCCTGGACTGAGAGTTGTTCTCCTGTAATCTAATCTATAATCTATGGCTTGGTTTCCCATTTGGTTTTGTCATGACATTCACCTAACAGCTCTAAGTAGTGAGGCATGCTGTATAATAATTATCAGCTTTAAATTTAATATAAATAATAAATTAAATACATTTACAGTGATCTTTGTTTAACCTCCCTCATGACCCACTAACTTGAGGTTCTCATAGCATGCAGCCTTTACATGTTCATTATAGGAGCTGATCTCTCAGGGTGCAACACAAATATGAATCTAATGTATCATTTGGCTCACCCGGATGTTCCTTGGGGAGATGTTATACATACAAAAACAGAAAGAGTGACAAACAGCAAGGGATAGCATGGAGAAAGCCCTGAGAGGAACCCAAGTAGTCAAGGTTTGGCTGGTTAGCATGTGAGCTCTTGCTGGTAGATGCTGAAACTACAAAAAAGGTGGTAGATACTGCCAATACATAAATAATATAATTTAATGATATGATTGACAAAATTAATATGAAAAATTATTTACATAATATAAAGGAGCCCTTATTTCATGCAATGTTTACTCAAAATTCTCAAAATACATTTAATACAGAACATTGGACACAGAATATAGGCCTATTCATATACAGTATACAGTATTGAAACAGAAATATGTTTGGCAAGTATATCATAAATTCTGCTTCTGAAATAGGTCTATGCTTACCGAAATTAGAATCGGTAGAATGAAACCAACAAATAATTATGAAACCAAACTTGGATACACAAATGGTCTGGACTTTTCTATCACTCTATATGAATAAAAGGTAAATATAAATATGTTTGTATGTAAGTTTAGTGAAGTTTTATTTTGATTCAAATGAGTCCCATTGAATTATTGTTATGTGAGACACTCAGATTATCGACATTATTTGTGTGTGTCTAAGTATGCTTGATTTACTGTATATGGACTGTTTTAAATTTGATTCGAAAATGGGCACAGTTTAGTCTTTTCAACATAAGCCAATCTTTTGTTCTACTCTTAGAGCTAGGTTATAACCTTACTGAGGAATAACAGAAAGTCCTCAAAGGACTTGTTTTTCTGTCTCAGTGTCACACTGTGACAATGGCCTTTTGAAAAAGATGTATTATACAATCACACTTTTGCTGTGCAAGGCACTGTAGATCTTCAATCAAAGTAGATTTACTTTTACAACAACAACAACAACGACAACAACGCTCAGCCAAATAGCTGAGGTAATGCAGGAAAACAGGCTGGCAGCTTTTCAGTTTTGACTCAATTTGATAGGATCAAACTTCACATGTCAATCTAAAGACTAACTGGTGTAATTTAAGCACTGATACACAGGTTCTGAGAAGTATGCATGACCAATCGAGGGGGAAATCTCAACCATAATTGCTATAAACACACAGCTTAGTGTGTATTCAGTCCAAAGAGAAATGTTACTGGTGACATGTGTCAGAGATGAGGAGGAATGAATATGTACTTTTATCTTCACTTTCTTTTATGCTCACTCTCAAGATGTAGCCTGGACAGAATCCAGAACTGTGCAGCAACATCAAAATGAAAGAGAATGAAGAATGAAAGAAAGACAACATTTATTGGAAAGAAGAGAAGACACAAAAGAAACAAGAAAGAAAGAAAGAAAGAAAGAAAGAAAGAAAGAAAGAAAGAAAGAAAGAAAGAATGAATGAAAGAAAGAAAATTGTGAATGTGAGTGATTGAGGCATTTTTAGCCCTTCACAAATAAATAAATAAATAAATAGATAAATAAATCTATTACACTGATTAGTTTCATGGCTAGTCACACAAATGAGAGAACACACAGAAATTCAATAATGCTAATGGCTTTCCTTATGCCCCCTTATTAATATATGACAAAAATGGAATATATTAAAATCCAGTATAGTCCGTATAAGTCATATCATTGGTAATATTTGTGTAGGCCTATGTGTGATTTTTAAAGCTTCAACACACCTAATCTGTAAGAAAAGTAAATATTAGTATCCATAACATGGCCTGCATTTTGCACTGATCAGTGGCTTAAAAATTTGCCTTGAATTCATAAAAACATTTCAACATCTTTGCCTAGAACTTACAGAGTGATAACAAAAGTACTCTGAATGAAATCAAGCCATTAAATAAATAAATAAATAAATAAAATCTACTACATTATCTTGACAAATATGCAGAATAATTTGTATTCATTTATTTATTTTCTCATCTTCAAGCTTTTGGTAAGAGCAGGACTATTTTTAAAGGGTGCAAATATTTTGAAGTGAAAATGTATGTGAATAAGTAAAACTTAAAAAAAAAAAACAATCCTAATGAGCTTTCTTAGTCTAAGTATCATCTTCACAATTACACAGCGATACTATTTACTTTTTCTCAGGATATTCAGAATCCAGTTTGAATCTGTTTTGGAAGTGTTCAATGTACTGTAAATTTTTAAAGACTTGAAGCATTTTGAAATAAGATATAAAATATTAATATTTTAATACATTGCCACATGTTCTCTGTGTATGTTCCTTTGAGAAGGGAAGAGAGATCACATCTGTGTTTGTGTGTGTGTGTGTGTACATGTTTATACTACATTGTGGGGACCAAATGTCCCCACAAGGATAGTAAAACCTAAGATCACCTACCTTGTGGGGCCTAGCCAGCGGTCACACAAGAACTGGCTTACTAATTCTACATACTAAAAAAAAATTTTTTTAATGTAAAAAAGACAAAAAGGTTTCTGTGAGGGTTAGGTTTAGGGGTAGGGTTAGGGAAAGGGGATATAAATTATTGTTAGATCTGTATAAAATCCATAAAATGCATGGAAGTCTATGGAGAGTTCCCACAATGATATAAAAACAAGTTTGTGTGTGTGTGTGGGTGGGTTTGGGTGGTTTACGAGGACTTTATTTTAGGTTACAAACTGGTAATTACAAGGGTATTATGCTATAAATATGGTTTATGAGGACATTTCTAGTGTCCCCATAATTCAAATCATGACGCTGCGGATGGCTGCCTCGGTGTGGAGCTCCTCAGTTCTTTTGTTGTTTTTGTTTGTTTGTCCTGTGTTTAGTAATCTTTTTCCAGTCAGTTTTAACAGAGACAAACTGCTGAACATTCGACAGCATGTACCAGACAAACTTTTCCCGGTTTTCGAAAATTCAGACGTTTTGCTAGACATTTTAGTTGGAGGTGCAGCTCTGCTGTTCAAGAGATGCAGGTGAGGGAGACGAGCCGGTGCACTGGTCAAACTCCGTAGGCATAGATTTCGAAGAGCGCTGCCGAGTATTCACTTAGCGAATCTCTGCTCTCTTCCTAAAAAAACAGACAAACTACATCTCGTCACCCGCACAAAGAAGGACTTTTCAACCTCTTCTGCCTTGTGCTTCACAGAAACCTGGCTGAGTGAAGCCATTCCGGACAGCGTGTTACATCTGCCGGGCTTCCAGCTGTTCAGAGCGGATTGCATCGCGGAGTTAACGGGAAAAACGAGAGGTGGTGGAACATGCTTTTTATATCAATGAAAGTTGGTGTACAGATGTAACAACGTTAAAAAGGATGTGCTGTCTTTATTTGGAAGCACTCTTTATTAACTGTAAGTCTTTCTACTCGCTGCGGGAGTTTTCCTTGTTTATTCTGGTGAGTGTGTTTATTGCATCAAATGCGTGTTTGAACACAGCGCTGCAACAGCTGGCTGATCAAATCACAGACATGGAACAACAATACCCGGACTCAGTTATTATTATTCTTGGGGATTTTAACAAAGCAAATATCACATGTGAACTGCCCAAATACAAACAGCACATCACATGCCCCGCCAGAGACAGGAACATACTGGATCATTGCTACACAACAATAAAGGATGCATATCGCTCTGTCCCTAAAGCAGCTTTGGGACTCTTTGATCACTGTCTGGTTCATCTTCTTCCAACCTACAGGCAGAAATAAAAATCAACCAAGCCAGTAGTAAGGACTGTAAAGAGATGGACCAATGAAGCAGGGCGGGAACTACAAGCCTGCTTCGATTGCACAGATTGGAGTGTTTTTGAGGCTACAGCCACAGACCTGGACAAGCTCACAGATACTGTTACATCATATATCAGTTTTAGTGAGGATATGTGCATTCCTACTAGGACTTATTTAAAGTTCAACAATGACAAACCGTGGTTTACAGCAGAGCTCAGGCAGCTTCGTCAGGCCAAAGAGGATGCTTACAGGGGTGGGGATAAAGTCTTGTACAACCAGGCCAGGAACACACTGAACAGAGTGTCTAAAAGAAGATACTCTGAGAAGCTGAAAAACAAGTTTTCAGCTAACAACCCTGCATCAGTGTGGAGTGGCATGAAACAACTCACAAATTACAGGACTCCTACCTCCTACCAATCAACAACTGGCTGATGACCTGAATATGTTCTACTGCAGATTTGAAAGGCCCAATCTCACAGCCCACACCAACTCTGACCTTCACTTCACACAAACACCAACACCTCCTGCAACCCCCCTCCTCCCCCCTCCTGCTACCCAACCTGCACTTAAGATCTGTGAAGATGATGTAGGCCGTGTCTTTCGGAAACAAAAGACGAGGAAGGCTACAGACCCAGATGGCGTCTCACCAGCGTTTCTTCGATCCTGTGCTAACCAGCTGGCCCCCATCTTCACACAGATCTTCAATAGATCACTGGAGCACTGTGAAGTCCCATGCTGCTTCAAATGCTCAGTCATTATTCCTGTCCCAAAGAAACCAAAAATCACAGGACTTAATGACTACAGACCTGTCACCCTGACGTCTGTGGTCATGAAATCATTTGAGAGACTGGTGTTGGCCCACCTAAAGAACATCACTGGACCCTTTCTAGATCCCCTTCAATTTGCTTATCGAGCAAACAGGTCTGTGGATGATGCAGTCAACACAGGATTGCATCATATCCTGCAACATCTGGACAGACCAGGGACATATGCAAGGATCCTTTCTGTGGACTTCAGTTCAACTTTCAACACCATCATCCCAGCTATACTCCAGAATAAATTACACCAACTCTCTGTTACATGACTATCTGTCAGTGGATTACCAGCTTTCTGATGGACAGGCAGCAGCTTGTGAGACAAGGGAAACTCACTTCTAGCACCTGTACAATCAGCACTGGTGCCCCCAGGGATGCGTGCTCTCCCCATTACTCTTCTCCCTCTACACCAATGACTGCATTGCCAAGGACCCCTCTGTCAAGCTCCTGAAGTTTGCAGACGACACCACTGTCATCGGCCTCATCCGAGATGACGATGAGTCTGCATACAGAAGGGAGGTTGAACAGCTGGCTGTCTGGTGCAGTCAAAACAACCTTGAGCTGAACATGCTCAAAACGGTGGAGATCATTGTGGACTTTAGGAGAAACACCCCAACACTGACCCCCCTCACCATTCTAAACAGCACTGTGGCAGCAGTGGAGTCATTCAGGTTCCTGGGCACTACCATCTCACAGGACCTGAAGTGGGAGACCCACATTGACTCCATTGTGAAAAAGGCCCAGCAGAGGTTGTACTTCCTTCGCCAACAGAGGAAATTCAACCTGCCACAGGCGCTGCTGATACAGTTTTACTCAGCAGTCATTGAGTCTGTCCTCTGCACTTCAATATCTGTCTGGTTTTGTTCAGCTACAAAATCAGACATCAGAAGACTACAAAAGACAGTTCGGACTGCTGAGAGGATTATTGGTTGCCCTCTGCCCCCCCCTTCAAGAACTATACACTTCCAGAGTGAGGAAAAATGCTGGAAAAATCACTCTGGACCCCACTACCTTTTTGAACTGTTGCCTTCTGGCCGACGCTTCAGAGCTCTGAGCACCAGAACCGTCAGTCACAGGAACAGTTTTTTCCCTCAGGCTATCCATCTCATGAACAGTTAAATTGCCCCATTGAGCAATAACTATGTGCAATACACAGTTTAGTCTTTATTATATTTATCCAACACATCCAACCTCTTCTGCCATTTCATTCCTCTGACAGAAAAAAAAAAAAAAAAAAAAAACGTGCACTGTACATAACAGATTGTATTAGATTTGCACTACCCATGTGTATGTGTGTATGTATGTACGTGTGTGTCTGTACATATGTGTATAATTAGTTGAATGTTTTATTTTTTATTATTATCTATGTCTTGCTGCTGTTTTTGTATTGTTTTTGTAGTGTTGTACACTGGAAGCTCCTGTCACCAATACAAATTCCTTGTATGTGTAAGCATACTTGGTAATAAATCTGATTCTGATTCTGATACTGAAATTGCTTAAAAAAAACCATAATAAACGATGTTTTATTGAAAATTGTAATGATGTTGGCTGCTGACAGTGATGACAATGACAAAGATGACGTTAAGATGAAGAACCCAAGTGCAGTTTATTTACAAAGTGAAAACCAATAACCCTGACTACAAAACAAAACATGAACATGGACTAGACTAGACTAGACTTGACTATGGCTTGGCTTGACTTGACTTGACTTGACTACAGCATAACAAACACATACCATCACATTCAATACTTGACAACCAGACAATGCAAACATGAGGGCTTAAATACAAGACATGGGAGAACATAAACCAATGAACAAACAGAACTCATAACAAGCTAATTAAACAATAACCCAATGAAAACATGACACAAGAATGTGGAGGGAAAACAGAAATCACATGACAAGGGAAACAGGAACACATGACATGAACCAGGAACTAGAATTTCAAAATAAAAGACATGAATCAACATAATACACATGACATATCCCCCCCACTAAGGGGCAGCTCCCGACGCCCCAACACAAACAAAACACGTAAAACATGACATAAATTCAAAGTTCTTTAGGGAGAATCGGGGGGGGGGGGGGGGGGGGGTGTCTTGGGGCGTGGTGGCAAGAAAGGGCGAGGGGCATGGGACCAGGGCAAAGTCCGTGGGGGGTGAAGCCATGAGAGGCTCGATGGGCGGATCCCCCTGCGGTGACTGCATTGGCTCCGCCGCAGACTGCCCCTTCGGCCCGGCCCTGGCGTGGAGTCCACTGCAGGAAGCAGATGCCACCCATCTCACAGTCGGCCGCTAAGAACCCACGGAGGTCGTCAAAGCACCCCTGAGACGGGCGACCCAGGCTCAAAGAAACCCACTCATCTGGAGCTGGTAAGAAGACCACTCCATCCCCCGGTGGAGGGCCGGGTGGAGAATCTTTTGTTGCATTTTTGCTTGATTTCGCCGCATGCCCAAGTGGCTGCTGTACCCAACAGTTCAGCAAAAGAGCGGTTTCCTTCTTCCCTGGGTCAAATACCCACTGTGCACGGTCGTCATCACGACTACCGTCCACTGGTTTTTCCTTGCAGGATTGGCGCTCCAGTGGTGGTCTTCCCGCCCCTGAGTGCCCAGCTGTGGCACACAGCCGCCCCCGATGTGACAGTCTCCACGGGTCACGAGGACAGGCCTCTTCCTCCCCCATCCCAGGCTGTTCCAGGGATGGTCACAAGGAGCCAGGAAGTGCTTCAATGTCCCTAGACTCAGCACGGCCATGACGTGGTGTGGCATCTCGAGCTTTGCCCCGCCGCGAGGCCCCACATGCTGGTACGTCTGACGACGTTGTCCCCTTGGTCCCCCTTGCGTGGAACTTGGATGCGTAGCTTGCGCTTTCCAATCCGTCATGATGACTGGTCCGGACCGTCCGACTCGGCTATGCGATTCAGTTCGCCAGGCGCCCGCCCAGGTTCAGCGGTATCCACTTCAGCTTGGTGAAGGACGAAAACACTGCTAACTTGCGCGTGGAGATTGCTACCCTCCAACGGAAGGGTGCGATAGAACCTGTCCCTCCGGCCGAGATGAAGAAGGGGTTTTACAGCCCCTACTTCATCGTACCGAAAAAAGGCGGTGGGTTGCGGCCAATCTTGGACCTGTGAGTACTGAACCGGGCTTTACACAGACTCCTGTTCAAGATGCTGATGCAAAAACGCATTCTTGTGAGCGTCCGGCATCATGATAACAATATAAATTGTTTTTTATAGTTTCAATACATATTGTTCCAAAGCAGCTTTACTGAAATTCAGCTGTTATGTCTGTAATGTCTTAAAAAATAAATTACCAACACTCCTGGTTACATATTAAACAATTTGATAAACAAAATCTGACATGTTATAGCTTGGTATTATTTAAATTTCCACAACTCAGACCCACTGTCTCCATATGAGGACTTACATTTTTGGAAAAATTATTTGCGCTTCAATTTTTTTTATTTTTGCATGTTTATTATGTGCTTCTAGTTTCAAATGAAAAAGGGAAATAGAAAATGCACACAGCAGTCATGCTTGGGTCTCCGGAAGTTAATGTGAATCATGGAATTTATTTGGTAAATGTGTTTACATCATATGTAGTTTATGCACGTTTCATCTTACCAAATAAAAATGTACACACCTCAAGTAAGCATTTAAACTTTTTATGCTTCTTTTGACAATTTTATTTTCATCTTGTTGTTTTCCATTCAGCAAATTGTCATGCAGTATTCCAAAATGTAAAAACTTTTTTTCAAAAAGTGTTTGGAAAACCAGCTAATGTTGTGTAGCGCATGGCTCACATGCCCAATGTGAATGCTCTAATCTGTTAACATGGGGGCTGAAAAAATGCATTTCTTGCACTGCTTTGTGTGCTGTGTGAAACAGGCCTTGGGCTGTCACAGAGACTGATGTGATTTCTTAGGACACTTATTTCATTTATATCCGCCAGGTGTTAGGAACATCTTATATAGGGTATTTAAAAATGCAAAGAGCACCTTTTAAAATAACAGTAAGATTAGACGGATTAGATTTCATTTTAGTAAGAACACGCATCCCACAACCGTTCAAGCTTTTGATGTCAAATAACTTGGTTTGCCACAAAAAAAAAAAAAAAAAAAGGAAACTGAGCAAAGTGGACACTTACTTTCAGCCTGTTCCCTGAATCCAGTCAAAGAGACAGTGCTTGAAATCCTCCATTGCATCCAATGAAACTTACAATGTACTGTCAATGTTAACAAGGGAATATTGTGTCAAAATCTGAAGAAATCACTATAGGCTTTAAAAAATAGTAAAAAACAATTGCAGTGTACATTTTATCAGCTGAGATTCAACAGGTAGGTTCAAGAGGTTGGTGACGTATTTCCGATATCTTTCTCATCTCAAGTTGACAGAAAATCTTCAGGGGTCGGAACTCTCTTCATTTCCACTCTATGTGCAAATAAAAGTGTTTTTAAATTAGCCTACTCTACCAGAAAAACAACATATTTTACAATGGTTAGTACCAGTGTCAGTGGTTTACATTTCACTTATGACAACACATAAATATGCTTTGTTTCAAGAGCTGCCAAATAATTTATCATAGGCATTAATTAATATGCAAATAATGATCAAGCTCATACTTACATTCTTAATGTATGTCTCCAGAATGTAAATATCCCCTTCAGGGGCCTATTTTACAGTCATAACATGTTTCAGGTGAAAACTGGTTGTGCACTGGATCCTTAAGGGGCACTTTTGTTTTTATACAGAGATAAAGTGAATGATATGTTCATTTAGAAGTATGACCTTGCAGGAGAACAGTCATAAATGTTAAGTCAAGCCAGTAATGATCCCTGTGACATGTTCTTGAGTTTCATTATAGATCAAATGTGCATCAGTGGTCCTTTCAGTGGTCAAGCTTGACTTGATCGGTTTGTCATGCCATTACTAAAAGCAACAAGGCATTACATCAAATTCAGAGTCAATAGCCTTGTTCAGACTGCAACTAAAAATCCAATTTTTTGCATGTCCAGATTGTATCCAGATGAGTTTATGATAGTCTGGACAGCAAAAAAACACATGAAATCGGATTTTTCAGAATCTGATTCATACCACATCGGGAGGTGGTTTCAAATACGATTGAAATCAGATTTTTTTCAGATGCGTCTCAGTCCGGACGCTCTGGCTGCTCAAATCGGATTTCAAATGGTCTTTTGCGTCACTCTTAACACGACACACAACAATGACGTAAAAAATCGGTGACTGCAGCACGGAACATCACAATACTTACCAGTAATACCAGGAGTTCTGCACCGCGACTGGACAGGGCGCTTATTTTCTGTTTTGAAAGCATCGTCACATGGGTACGCCTATGTCGTTACCAAAACATCCCAAGCAGATAGGTTGGTTGTGTCTGAACGCACAAATCTGATTTGATCACTTGCAATTATTAGTGCGGACAGTCTGCCTGAAAAGATCCGATTTGCCTGCAGTCTGAACATAGCCAATGTGTGTGTCTTATTTTCCAAAGCTGTGCAAAACGGTGCACTATGGGGAACAGAGGATTTTTCTGAATAACGACTTATTTTTGGAAACAGCATTATTGCTTATTCTGTTGTCATTCTCAACAGCAAGGCAGGCATGGATATACAGATGCACAGATTTGTTGTCTTTGATGAGGTTCAAAATAAAACAATTAAAATAAAATAAAAAACACCCTCTTGGCTTGCTAACTGGATTAGCCTGCTTGATTGTGTATCCACAATTGAGAATAATATGTTCTAAGATTATTTTGTCATGTTCTCAAGTCACCCTTGGAATTGAACAGTTTTCATTGCCTTTTAACCTTCAATAACAATAATTTAATAAGATATAAAGCTTAAAAAAAACACAAAGCTTTCAAAATATAGAGCTGTGCTCTCAAAAGTTACATTAAGGCACATCAAACCAAATATACTTTGTCCACACACACAAATGAAGGTGAAAATTAAAAACCTGGTTGATTATTGTTTTCAGAGGGGATTTACTTGGAAATGCATAGAGGCATGTTCCTCACACCTCTGCAGCAGTCAATCGATTGTGAATGTTTTAGAGTCATAAAATTCAAATTGGCTGGTGCAGAAAATTGCCTCTGACTTTAGCTACAGAATCATCACTAAGATAGGGATTTTCCACATGCTAGTCAAAATTATTCTGCAATGTATACAGTGCCTATTATGTAAGAATTCCTGACACAATATGAACATTTGCACAAATGCTATGTTTACTCATGCCTATGCTGTCTCAAACACACAAATACAAAAAAAAATAAACTAAATATGTATGTTAAATACATAACGGATTGATGGATGGATGGATGGATGGATACAGCACAGCAGGTAGCTCACCTTTTTTTTCTTTTCTTGTAAATGACCACTAAAATGACAACTGAAAAAAATGAAACCCTGCCCAGTCAGATTTACTATTTTATGATCCACTGCTGAGAAATACAGGGAAAACACACTTTACACATAATTGCGGAGCAGGAGGTAGAACAATGTCAGGTCTGTTTTGACAACTCCTCAAGCATTTGCAAATATAAAATTTATCCATCCATGGTGCCATTAAACAGGAAGAAAGAGGGAAAAAAAATAGAAAGAGAGACAGCTGTTTTAATGAAAGATATCAAATGCCCTCTCACTCTCAAAGCCTGAATAATCAGAGAGGGTAAATGATCAGTCATAGGATGCAACATGCAGTGGATTAGACTACAATCTGACTGAATGGCCTGAAATGAGGGGAAACAATTTAACCAGATTTGCAATCTGCTGTTTGCCATTGTGTACATACATTAAGCTAATGGCCTATCATTAAGGCACATGGTTTCTCCTACCACTGCTACACAGATGTTATGCAACTCTACCTGTCATTCCAGCCTGACAACCACACTGTCTCAGCTCGTATCTCTACCCGCCTCTCGGAGATCTCGGCCTGGATGAAGGAATGTCACCTACAGCTCCACCTTGCAAAGACAGAAATTCTCGTTATCCCAGCCAGCCTGTCTGTTCACCACAACCTCTATATTCATCTTGGTTCAGCTACGCTAATGCCAACCAAGACAGCCCAGAACTTGGGAGTAGTGGTGGATGACCAGCTTAACTTCACTACCAATGCCCACAAACCAGCTCCTGATCCAAGCACTGGTCATTTCAAGACTGGACTACTGTAATGCCCTATTGGCCGGTCTGTCAGCTAGCACGTTTAAGCCACTGCAGATGGTCCAGAATGCATTTCACAATCATTCACTCTCTCTGTTCCTCTGTGGTGGAATGAGCTTCCAACCTCCACATGATCTGCTGATACGGTCCCAGCATTCAAGAAACAGCTGAAAACACATCTGATCCATGAGCACTTAACCAATCCACACTAAATGCACTTACTATTTATCAATAAAAAAAAAAAAAAAAAAAAAAAAAAAAATCCTTGTCTGTCTCTTTCTTCTGCACTAGCATTTGTACCACTCCAGCCACCTTGAGAACTTTGCAGTGCAATACTGCAGATGTTATTGACTTTTGATGACAAATTGCTTTTTATGTTCCTCATTTGTGAGCCAATTTGGATAAAAGTGTCATCTACAGGGACTAAAAATTAAATGTTTTCCTTGTATGTGTAAGCATACTTGGCAAAAAAGCTCATTCTAATTCTGATTTCGGTTCGTTCTGAGCAAAAACTGTATTTTCCATTCCGTTCAGAAGTTCCACAGCCTCTTTCCAAAAGGTTACTGGTTAGAACATAATAAAAGAACGGTTAATAACGTTTAAAATAAGCGAAAATAAGCAATTATTATTTATTTTTTTTCCTGTGTGGTGGATTTATCAGCATAGAAATAATAACAAGCAGTTAATTAACATTTAAGTATAATTTTATTTACAGATCTGCTTCTGAATCAAAAACCGGCAGCATCAAATCTATATTAATGCATCATATCTAACAAAAATTAAGTGGAGACTTGGAAACTGAGAAATGTAATATTTCCTCTAATAATGTTTTCCTTGTATCTGGATTAGCAGTGCATGTATATGTAGTATTTATACATGGTTGATAAAAAGGTCTTCATTCAGAGAATGCAACTTCTATAACGTGCAATCAGGCAAAGAAATGTGTGATGCAGCAGTTTCCTTCACAATCACAGCATATTTTATTTTTTTGGGCAAGATGAAGTGGTGTAGTTCCAAACATTTACTGTGATAAACCCTTTGGCTTTTAGATTCATGAAAATTATCAGAACAAAAATTAACTGGTTATAACCGGGTACCAGCATGTAAAAATAAAGTTTTCACTTTGAAACAATTGAAAATCACTTTGTTCTGGTTTTCAGTTACATTCTGCTAAAAATTTCATTCGTTTTCGTTCCTTGAACCATTTTTAGTCCCTGGTCTGCTAAATGACTACATGTGTCAGGGAAATTATCCAAATAAAAAAAAACTAATAAATAAATAAAACTCAAGAGAAGTCTTTTTATCGTTTCCCAAGAGATGAAAGTTTATTACAGCACCGGGTGAAAAAGTTCTTATAGATGTAGCCAAGTGGAGAGATTTCATGTAGTTTGACTCTAGTCATAAATTGGACGTGGCCCCTTTAAGAACTCCTAATGTTGCGCATACATGCTGGTTAGAGACGTGAAAACAGATGTTGTGCAAGAGAGCTCCATAATTTAGTTCATCGTTCAAGAATTCTTTGGGATGCATAATTATTGCATGTCTAGTTTGACCACATTTTGGTGCACATGCAAGGAACTGGGTATGTAAATTTAGTATTAATCATATCTTATTTAATGATTTATAGCCTAGAGTGTTTTCTAAATAAGTGTAATATGTTTTATATGTGAAAATATGAGAATTCTATTGTTTTAAACTGTTGTACATGTCCTTAAAGCCTGGTTAGAAATGCATAAAATGCTTTGAGTGATTTAAGCATGTGTTAAATGCATAAAATACTGTTAGAGTTTAAGCATGTTAAGTGCAGAAAATGCTGTGAATGATACAAGCATGTATTAAGGTGATATATTCTGGAGCATATGGGTAGACTAATGCCTTGTTTTTGTTTTCCTTTGACATTAGCCTCTACTGTATTTCATAACTGTATTTCATTTGTTGTATTTCATCTCCGTATTTATTTCTGCTGATTGTTTTTCTTCATCGTGCTGAAATTCAATGAATCATTTTTGCTCTCATTTTGGACTTTTTGAGTCACATTTACAAATCGTCCGAAAACTCCTGGACTGTAATCAAATTTTTTCATTCCGCAAATAAGTACTAAAAACACAGTTCATATATATATATATATCCAGCATATATATATGTCCTCTTTTTTACAATACAGCCCCATCGACTGCAGTCTTTTTAATAAACAGCCATCAGAAGGAAACCCCAAAAGTATATTTTTGTGTCTAGTGTGGTTATTTGCAGCCCATCGGCTACATAGACAAAGAGCAAAGTTTCTCCCTGAGCCACACACATACATTGTCAAGCAAACTCAATTTATAACATCAAGTCAAGGATTCTTGCACATCTAGCAGCTCTAAGGATTAACCCTGATTGGTTACATTACTTCAAACAAACAAGCCCAAACAGAAAAAGAACATACTGACCCCTGTGATGTAACGGAGTTTGAGATACAAATGATTCCATTTAAAGAACCATACAACACGGGGGTCACATGACGCCATGCAAGAAGCAGACGTGTGAGCAACGAGCTCTGCGCACTTTGCAAAATTTTTAATTATTTTCATGTTATAATCTGGTGAAATTTGATATACCTAGTTACACATTTGCTCTTTGAGGCAAAACATGGCAAAGAAGTCAAAATCTGGGCTCTGGTGACATTAAAAGACACTTACGTGTTCAGGATGAAAGCCCTGACAGGCCTACAGACCGGGGACTCGATTTGGATGGCGTGGCGGGAGAGGTGATTCAGCGTCAGTTGTCCAACATGTCGGTGATGTTGATGAAGGTTCTTGCTGACTTGGAGGATCTCACTGTAATACGTTGATCGATTACAGCAATGGAAATAAAATTCACTGAGATAGTTACAAGAGTGACTGATGTTGAGAGAAGAATCAATTTTCTGGAATTTTCGGAGAGGAGATTAACCGCTTATCCGCCTGCGACCAAAGTTGATTTGGAACATCTCCTTGAAAAGCTTGAAGATCTTGAGAATAGAAGCCGCAGGAATAACGTTCAAATTGTTGAAATTCCTGAGCATGAGGAGGGCAGAGATATGGTGAAATTCGTAGATGAGCTTTTCAAGAGTCTGCTCGACATAGCAGGCCATAAACTGGAAATCGAGCAAGCTCACAGAGTCCCAGCTCACAGATTTGTTGAGGGAGACAGGCCCCGATCGATTCTGGCCAGATTTCTGAGATCATCCGATAAAGATCTTGTGTTGTGCCAGGTGAGGAGCAAAGGGAAGCTTTCTTGGAAGAACCATAATACTTTCTTGTTCCCAGACTTTGCAAGTTCGACAAGAGAGAAACGCGATCGGTTCAAGGAATGTAAGAAACTCTTACATCAGCGAAAGATCACTTTTGCTCTGATGTTTCCGGCCAAACTGAGAATAGAAACGAAGGTCAGTCGCAAAGTATATACATGTCCCAATCGGGCAATGTCTTTTATTGAATCATTGGGTGAGTAAACTATTGGGTGTTTCTCATGTGAGTGGGTCGACTCGCTGTACTTACTCTGGCTTTTGAGGAAGCTGGGCATCATTTTGGTTTCTTTTTGCTTTTTGCGTTGGCTCCACCAAGCGACTGGAGCTTGTTTTGTGAATAAACTTTTCCTTAAAGAAACTTTTGCATTGACGAAAGATTACTTTTGCATTGAAGTTCTTGGCCAGTTTGAGAGTGGACATTACGGATGACCGCAAAATTTATCTAAATGCTCACACAAAGGATGTCTTTTATAAAGCTGACGGATTGTGTAAGTCATGGTATATACTTTGATGTGGCCTCCGAGTGAATTGACTCGACCATCTGGGGAACCGTGATGCCGGTTTTGTTTCTTTTTGTATTGGTTCTGCCTAGCGGCTGGAGCTTGTTCTATTGAATAACACTCCTTTGGAACAGCTGTGGATTAATCTGTTCGCTCTTCATGTTTATTCCTCCTGCTGGCTGGAGTTTGTTTTGTTGAGTATTTTTACGGGACATTGGAATGATTACATCATCCGTTGAACTCATAACAGCCGGCTCACTGAACATATCTGAATGGTTGAATCTACATTTTCTTTATGTGCATTCTTCCTATTGGCTGGGGTTTATTTTACAAAGTATTTTCTGTTATGTAATTTTGCCTCACAAATTTGTGAGGCAAAATTGAGCAATCCAATGGCAAAGTTGTCGTGGGGGCTCGTGGGCATTCATGGACATTTTGAGTTTAGAGGGATTGTCGCCGGTTGGCGCTTTCGTGCGCAGGGTTAATGGTTTGTTTTGTTTGGGGGGAAGTTCAGGGTTTGATTGTTTCACTAATGGGGAATGTGGTCTGTATAATTTTGTTTTTGACACAATTTATTTTTTCTACTATATCAAAATGTCAAATGTTAATATGAGTGTACTATCTCTCTCCACATGGAATGTAAATGGCTTGGGGCACCCCATAAAAAGAAGGAAGGTTATTACTTTTCTTAAATGTAAGAAATATGATGTAGTGTTTCTTCAAGAAACACATCTTTCCCCACAGGAAGCTGAAAAATTTGGGAAGATATGGGGTGGACATGTTTTTTTTAGTGCTGGCTCAAGTAAGAGCAAGGTAAGATCTTTTTTATAGATCTTGAAGGGATGCTGCAAGCCTCTGGCACCCCTCATGATATGATATTGGGAGGAGACTTTAATCTTTTGATGGACTCAGTCCTTGATCACAGTGAAGCAAAAGTGTGTAAACCCCCTAGAGCAACATTGATGCTTCACAGGATGTGTAAAAATCTTGGTCTTATGGATATTTCGAGACTTTTGAACCCATCTGGTAGGAGCTATAATTTTTATTCATCAGTCCATAAGATTTATTCTGGAATAGATTTTTTTTTTTTTTTTTTGATATCCAAATCCCTCATTTCATCTGTTGTAATAGAGATAATACTATTTTGTCGCAGAAAGTGGAGTTTTGGTTATTCAGGGCAAGGCAGTCATACTTTGAGTCGGGTGACAAAGCAGGGTAGCTTTTGGCTAGATATATAAAGCAGAGAGAGTATCTTTCTATCATTCCCTCAGTGAAATCTGCTGGTGGTGAAATTTTTACCTCAGCCATTGATATGAATAATGCCTTTAAAGAGTTCTATCTTGATCTTTATAGTTCCACGTCTTTGTCTACTGATGAAGATATTAGAAAATTTGTGGAACCATTAAGTCTTCCTAAACTGATGATTGAGCAAAAAAATTATCTTGATTCTGAGATAACCTTGGAGGAGCTTGACGAGGTAATTAAGTCCCTACCTACTGGCAAGGCTCCGGGGCCAGATGGTTTTGAATTTTTTAGATCCTATGCTACAGAACTGGCTCCACTTTTGTTAGAAGTGTATACTGAATCATTAAAGAATTGAAAGCTTCCTCCAACCATGACACAAGCCCGGATCAGTCTGATTATTAAAAAGGACAATGATCCAAGCGAGTGTAAAAGTTACCATTCAATCTCCCTAATCCAACTAGATGTAAAAATTTTGTCAAAAATTTTGGCTAATCGATTAAATAAAGTTATGACATCTCTTATACATATAGATTAGGTGGGGTTTATTAGGGGCCGCAGCTCTTCTGATAACATCATCAATATCACGTGGTCAGTAGCAAATGATCAGTCTCCAGTCGCTGCCATTTCACTTGACGCCGAAAAGGCGTTTGATATGGTAGAATGGGATTATCTTTTTAAGATTTTGGAAATATATACGGGTTCAGGAGTACATTTAATGGTTGGATTAAGTTCATTTATAGACACCCTGTAGCAGCGGTACAAACAAATGGATTCATTTCAGATTATTTTACTCTGGATTGGGGCACTCGGCAGGGTTGCCCTCTTTCCCCATTATTGTTCTGTCTTGCCCTGGAACCATTAGCAGCTGCGATAAGAAAGGAGGATGATTTTCCAGGGGTGGTGGCAGGAGGTGTGGCACATAAGCCTCTGCTTTACGCAGATGATATTTTATTATTTATCTCTGAACCTACTAGATCTGTGCCTTGCCTCCATAGAATTATTAATTCCTCAGGATACAAAGTCAATTGGTCTAAATCCGAAGCTTTGGCTGGGTGGGGGGGTTTAGTTGTTGTGTGTGTATATATATATATATATATATATATATATATATATATATATATATATATATATATATATATATATATATGTACATGTATTTTATTATAAGATTTAATAACAAATGTTAATTTAAAAAAAAAGAACCATACAACACTGTTTAATAGAAGATAAGTTTATTCAATGTCATTGTTCAACAATTCAAAGTCACATGGAAGGTGCACATTCCAGTGTGACTAATGTTTATTATTCTCTGTGATTGTGTCTCTGCAAATAAGAGAATATGAACTGGAATTAGATAAACAATGCTTTGTTTAATAATAGGGATTTTCTTTGTCTTATCTTTACCTTGAGCTTCCTAGTAGGAGGGGCCTGCCAACAGGAAGCCAGTTCCCTATCTATCACTCACTCGATGTTGTGTCAATGTAGTGACACTAGGGGTCACTCTTGGGAGCCCGAGACACCTCTGGTCTTTGATAAAAGGCCAATGAAAATCGGCGAGTGGTATTTGCATGCCACTCCCCCGGATATACGGGTATAAAAAGAGCTGGTATGCAACCACTCATTCAGATTTTCTCTTCGGAGCCGAACAGTCATGCTCACTGAGCTGAATTCTCAGGACTGTTCATTCATCTCTGCTGGATCTGATGGCACATTTCAGCGGCTTCTCCCTCCTCTGCACTGGTGCACTGCAGAGAACGCCCCTGGGTGCTTCGGCAAAAAAAAAGAGAGTATATTTTCCTGAAAGAGTATATTTCTCTAAAAGAGCGGCACACACGGAATGTCTTTTTAAAGTTAGGGTTAGCTGACAAAATCGTGGGAGGCACTTTTTAATGCCCAGTCCCGATTTCTCAGTTCCCCAGCCCTCACTACCCTCGATGGCGTGGGGCGGCCAGGGGCTATACGGCGATTCCCCCAGTGGATAAGGTGCTCACGGTGCAACTATGCCCGCAGAGTGCCACCACCTGGCGTGGACGCCCAAAGCTCCCGTCCAAGCCCTGTAGGTTCACGTCGTCCCTGACGGCCAAAGCCTACAGCGCTGCTGGGCAAGCCACCTCTGCCCTGCACGCCATGGCTCTCCTGCAGGTCCACCAAGCCAAGGCGCTAAAAGAACTGCATGAGGGATGTTCCGCCCCAGATCTGATGCAGGAACTGCGTTCGGTGACCGACCTCGCTCTCCGAGCGACGAAGATCATGGCGCGGTCTCTTGGGCGGACGATGTCCACATTAGTGGTCCAGGAGCGCCAACTTTGGCTCAAACTGGTCGAGATGGGTGAGGCCGACAAGACACAGTTCCTTGCTGCCCCCATCTCCCAGGTTGGCCTATTCTGCGACACCATCGAGGACTTTGCCCAGCAGTTCTCGACGGTGAAGCAGCAGACGGAGGCTATCCGGCATATCCTGCCCCGGCGCGGCTCAAGATCCCGCACCCTGTCTGCTCGTCGCCAAGGGTGTCCCCCTGCGGTGACTGCACTGACTCCGCCGTAGCCCGCCCCTTCGGCCCGGCCCCGGCGTGGAGCCCAACGCAGGAAGCAGACGCCACCCGTCTAATGGCCAGCCGCAAAGAACCCGTGAAGGTCGTCAAAGCACTCCTGAGACAGGCCACCCAGGGTCGACGAAACCCACTGCATTGGAGCTGGTAGTAAGACCACTCCATCCCTGGTGGAGGGCCGGGTGGAGAATCTTTTGTTGCCTTTTCATTTGATTTTGCCGCATGCCCAATTGGCTGCGGTACCCAATAGTTTAGCAAAAGAGCGGTTTCCTCCTTGCCTGGGTCACATACCCAGTGTTCACGTTCATCATCATGACCACCGTCCACCTTTTTTTCCTTGCAGGATTAGCACCCCAGCGGCGGTCTCCCCACCCCTGCGCACCCAGTTATGGCACACATCCGCCCCCGATGTGACAGTCTCCACGGGTTGTGAGGACAGGCCTCTTCCTCCCCCGTCCCAGGCTGTTCCGGGGGTGGTCACAAGGAGCCAGGTAAGTGTTTTGATGTCCCTAGACTCAGCACAGCCACGACATGGTGTGGCACCTCGAGCTCCGCCCCGCCGCGAGGCCCCACCTGCCGGTACGTCCAACGATGTTGTCCCTTTGGTACCCTCGCGCGGAACTTGGATGCGTGGCTTGCACTTTCCAATCCGTCGCGATGGCTGGTCTGGACCGTCCGACTCGGCTACGCGATTCAGTTCACCAGGCGTCCGCCCAGGTTCAGCGGTATCCACTTCACCTTGGTGAAGGACGAAAACGCTGCTACCTTGCATGCGGAGATCATCACTCTCCTCCGGCTGAGATGAAGAAGGGGTTTTAGGTTTTTCCCTACTTCATCGTACCGAAAAAAGGCAGTGGGTTGCGGCCACTCTTGGACCTCTGAGTACTGAACTGGGAATTACACAGACTCCCATTCAAGATGCTGATGCAAAAACGCATTCTGGCGAGCGTCCGGCATCAAGATTGATTTGCGGCGGTAGACCTGAAGGACGCGTACTTTCACGTCTCAATTCTACCTCGACACAGACCCTTCCTGCGGTTTGCATTTGAGGGTCAGGCATATCAGTACAAGGTCCTCCCTTTCAGCCTGTCCTTGTCCCCTCACGTCTTCACGAAGGTCGCAGAGGCAGCTCTTGCCTGGTTAAGGGAAGTGAGCATTCGCATTCTCAACTATCTCGACGATTGGCTAATCCTAGCTCACTCTCAGGACATGTTGTGTGCACACAGGAACTTGGTGCTCTCGCACCTCAGCCGATTAAGTCTTCGGGTCAACTGGGAAAAGAGCAAGCTCCTCCCAGTTCAGAGCATCTCTTTTCTCGGTTTGGAGTTGGACTCAGTCTCACTGACAGCGTGCCTCATGAACAACAGTCAGCACAGTCGGTGCTGACCTGTTTAAAGGCGTTCAAACAGAAAACAACGGTTCCACTAAAATTTTTCAGAGGCTCCTGGGGCATATGGCATCATCAGCGGTGGCCACCCCACTTGGGTTGATGCATATGAGACTGCTTCAGCACTGGCTTCAGACTCGAGTCCCAAGATGGGCATGGCACCGCAGGACACATCACATGGCCATCATGTCAGTCTGTCACAGTCTCTTCAGCCCTTGGACCGACCTCTCGTTTCTACGGGCATTTGTTTCCCTAGAGCAAGTCTCCAGGTGCGTCGTGGTCATGACAGAAGCCTCCAAAACGGGCTGGAGCGCTGTTTGCAATGGGCACGCAGCCGCCGGCTTATGGACGGGCCCGCGGCTGCGTTGGTACATTAACTGCCTCGAGTTGTTGGCAATTCTGCTTGTCCTGCGGAGGTTCTGGCCGTTGATTCAGGGCAAGCACGTGTTAGTTCGGACAGACAACACAGCAACGGTGGCATATGTCAACAACCAAGGCAGTCTGCACTCTGCACTCTAATTATACAACAAAACATACAAAAATCAAACTTTAACTATCTACAGTAAATACATTAAGAGAGTGCAGGAACAGAATATATATAATTCATAAATACTCAACAACTGCAAAACCTGTGGAGAGAAGAGAGGGAGAAAAGAGGGGAGGGTGACAACACCAATAAACACAGCCTAACCTAGGCCTCTTTGCGAAACCGGTCACACTCAGCTGAGTGCCAAGACTGAAAACAGTTCCGATTGCGAACCAAGCAAAGTCTTCTGCCATTACATTCCGGCACGCAACAAGCTACTTTAGTTTTATTTTCAGTCCTACTTTTCCAATAGCATAGCCAGCATCTCTTAGAGGGACCTGAGCTGTGTGGAGTGATGATGAAGGAGGGACTACAGGCTTTAGTGTATGCAAAGGGAAACTTGCATGAATATCGTTACCTCCCAGCTGATGAGCCAGGTTTTCTCTGAAATCTATCTGGGTTAAGTTCACCGGTCTACGCTCATCCCCTGGTACCACATGAATGTGTTGCCATTCCTTAAACAATATGAAACTATTGACGACGGCAATGTCTATGAAGTGAAAAAAAAAAAAGTTTTTTGTAGGACGTCGTAAGATTTTATCATTTGGTCTGACCTATCAACACCGCCCATGTTTTTGTTACAATTGCTGATGACAGTGGGCTGGAGGGCTACTTTTGTCCAGTCGCCATCATTTTTTTACAAACCTTGTAAATTTTAGTTGAGCCATTCGCATTGTGGAAATTGGAGAGGCATGTAGCTGCACGCGTGTCCTTCCACTGAATTACAAGTATATACCCCTCAATCCTACACCACCTCATATCCCCACAAGCTGTCTTGCGTTCCCATCTTTTGATGTCTTTAAATTCTGCAGGAAACAGTTTACGATTCACCCTGCATGTCCCACAGGCATTAGTTCCCATTTCTAACAACTTAACCATAAGAGTTGGGGACGTGTAAAAGTTGTCAAACCAAACATTGTGGCCCTGGTCTTTGAATGGCTGCTGTAACGATTCAACTACTTTGGTGGCCAAGTCGGTGACTCGCCCATCATGACCTGTGTAATCATTAATGTCGAGAGTATATCCAGAGTCTGATGCTGCAATTACCCATAATTTAAAACCCCACTGAGTAGGCTTGCCCTTCATGTATTGTTTAAATCCTGACCGAGCTTTAGACTCAACCATACATTCATCTATTGCAAGATTTTGTTTGAGGTGGTCCATAAGATAACGCAACTTCCTAAAGCAATCCTGATTATGCTCTGTGGTTGGGTCTACAACATGTAGAGCTGCTAAAAGAGCCTTGTAGCTATCACACGACATAGATCCCCTCGCCCACGAGCCCTGAAGTGACTTGGTTCCCCAATGATGATGAGAATCAGGAAGAATTGAAAACCCCATGTAAATGAGCAACCCAAGAATTTTTTTAAATTTATCGGAGGTCACCTCCATCCAAGCTCCTTGGTAGCTAGAATATGACAGACAGTTTAGGACGAGCTCCCACCCCTGATGGTTTGTAAAGCTGCATATCTCAGCAACTACAGCCTGAGTGAAAAAACATCATGAAAGTCAATTTCTCGCAACATCGTATTGGAGGTTGACCACACAGCCTGACGCACGCTACCTAAGTCAATGAGGCTAGGCTTAAATGGGAGAAGTTTTGGTGCCTGTGAATTGATGTCAGAGTATGAGGGATAAGAAACAGAGTCAGGGAAGCGTTTACGCTTTCTAGCAGACTTGGGACCTGTGCGAGAATGGCTAGCCATACCCAAAATAATAAGAGTAACAGTGTTAGAGTTACTGTAAGTATCAATCATATGAGAAACAGAAACAAACAATACATACACATTCATACCCAGTTGATGGTCTTTGCTGGGGATCAGGTTCCATCTCATCCTCCATCTCCTCATTGTCCGGGTCTTCCTGCAGTAGTTCCTGGTCCAGCAGATCTTCCTCCTGTGTGCTCCTGCCCTCATGAGCCATGTCCTCCTCTGCTATGAACCTAAGCTCATCAGCAGTCAGCTGCCTCCTCCTCTTGAGGGTGCTGAGCAGGGAGCCATAGTCTCGATCAATCTCTACAACAGAAAAAAAAAGTGCAACAATTGGTAGCCAGCAGTGAGTTCTTCACAAATACATACACTGAATAGTCACCAAAAGCTTGCAGACTAAGCAGAATGTCCAACTGCAGACAGCCTACTCACACTTTCCTTGTGAACAGGAACCTACACACAATCTAAAATAATGTTTGTGTGATGGATGGGAAGACTATCTGCTAAATTATAAAAAGATATCTACCTTTTTTTCCCCATGTATTTAAAAAAAAAAAAAAAACACACACACACACACACACACACCTTAACTAGCAGGCCAGTTTCCATGCAGGTCTGAACAGCATCAAAAAATTTTATATATATATATATATATATATATATATATATATATATATATATATATATATAAAATCTGAACAGTGTCTGCTCTCTGCCTCACATTACTTGAGAAGGATTTTTCACAAGCGACACAATTGGCAAAAAAAAATAGTTTTTGATATTTAGTTAAAAATGTACATAGTATTGCTAACTAATGTTTATTTAGCAAGTTTCACAGAAAAAAAAACAAACACCTCCCTCCCCCCCCCCCCCACACACACACACACACACACTCGCCGATGACGTTCACACACCACTAATGCAAAAAATAAAAAAAAACTAGCTAGCGCTACTCCTACAAATAAATGCTTCGTAACTAAAAAGGTTTGACTATCTTCCACAAGCGACAAAATTGGCCAAAAAAAAATAAGCTATATAAATAAAATGTACATACAGTGCATCCGGAAAGTATTCACAGCGCTTCACTTTTCCACATTTTGTTATGTTACACCCTTATTCCAAAATTGATTAAATTCATTATTTCCTCAATTCTACAAACAATACCCCATAATAACAACGTGAAAGAAGTTTGTTTGAAATCTTTGCAAATGTTAAAAAATAAATAAATAAATAAAAATAAATAAATCACATGTACATAAGTATTCACAGCCTTTGCTCAATACTTTGTTGAAGCAGCCTCAAGTCTTTTTGAGTATGATGCTACAAGCTTGGCACACCTATTTTTGGGCAGTTTCTCCCATTCTTCTTTGCAGGACCTCTCAAGCTCCATCAGGTTGGATGGGGAGCGTCGGTGCACAGCCATTTTCAGATCTCTCCAGAGATGTTCAATCGGGTTCAAGTCTGGGCTCTGGCTGGGCCACTCAAGGACATTCACAGTTGTCCCGGAGCCACTCCTTTGATATCTTGGCTGTGTGCTTAGGGTCGTTGTCCTGTTGGAAGATGAACCTTCGCCCCAGTCTGAGGTCCAGAGCGCTCTGGAGTAGGTTTTCATCAAGGATGTCTCTGTACATTGCTGCATTCATCTTACCCTCGATCCTGACTAGTCTCCCAGTTCCTGCCGCTGAAAAACATCCTCGCAGCATGATACTGCCACCACCATGCTTCACTGTAGGGATGGTATTGGCCAGGTGATGAGCGGTGCCTGGTTTCCTCCAGACATGACGCTTGCCATTCAGGCCAAATAGTTCAATCTTTGTTTCTCATGGTCTGAGAGTCCTTCAGGTGCCTTTTGGCAAACTCCAGGCGGGCTGTCATGTGCCTTTTACTGAGGAGTGGCTTCCATCTGGCCACTCTACCATACAGGCCTGATTGGTGGAGTGCTGCAGAGATGGTTGTTCTTCTGGAAGTTTCTCCTCTCTCCACAGAGAAATGCTGGAGCTCTGTCAGAGTGACCATCGGGTTCTTGGTCACCTCCCTGACTAAGGCCCTTCTCCCCCGATCGCTCAGTTTGGCAAGGCGGCCAGATCTAGGAAGAGTCCTGGTGGTTCCAATCTTCTTCCATTTACGGATGATGGATGCCGCTGTGCTCATTGGGACCTTCAATGCTGCAGAAATTTTTCTGTACCCTTCCCCAGATCTGTGCCTCGATACAATCCTGTCTCGGAGGTCTACAGACAATTCCTTGGACTTCATGGCTTGGTTTGTGCTTTGACATGCACTGTTAACTGTGGGACCTTATATAGACAGGTGTGTGCCTTTCCATATCATGTCCAATCAACCGAATTTACCACAGGTGGACTCCAATCAAGTTGTAGAAACATCAAAGATGATCAGTGGCAACAGGATGCACCTGAGCTCAATTTTGAGTGTCATGGCAAAGGCTGTGAATACTTATGTACATATGATTTGTTTCGTTTTTTATTTTTAATAAACTTGCAAAGATTTCAAACATTTCAAACTTCTTTCACGTTGTTATTATGGGGTATTGTTTGTAGAATTTTGAGGAAAATAATGAATTTAATTCATTTTGGAATAAGGCTGTAACATAACAAAATGTGGAAAAAGTGAAGCGCTGTGAATACTTTCCGGATGCACTGTAATGTTTAGCTAGCAAGTTTCACAGAAATTTGCTTAAAAATAGAGGCTAGTTGCCTGTCCGATGAACACCGACGGTCATGTCATTTTTTCCAGAAATAACTAGTGTTACTCCTACAAATAAATGCTTCGTAACTAAAATGTTTTGACTTTCAATAGACAATATTGACAACACATGGTAAATAAACTTGTCTTACCTCAAAAGATCGCCTCAGATTTCAATATGAAGCAGTAAATCCAACACTGGAGGTAATCTCCCGGGATATCCTCCCTAGCTCCGCTCAGGCAAATGGAGGATGATGCTAATGACAATATATTTATTATTCACGCCCAGTAACCCCTTAACCAATCATATGTGCTTTTAGCTTATACTGTCATGAGTATCTGGTAGTTTTCAGAAATAATAATCGGTGATTTGTTCCGGTCTCAATATCTTCACCGTCCACGGGAATAATTGTTCCCAAATTTGAACACTCCAGCTGGTAAGGGTTAAAGGGATTGTTCAACCAAAAATGAAAATACTCACCCTCATGATATCCCAGGTGTGTATGACTTTGTCTTTACCAGAACATATTTGAAAAAAAATAGAAATATATCTTAGCTCCATAGGTTCTTAAAATGCAAGTGAATGGAGATTTCTCGGTTGAAGCTCCAAAAACCACAGACAGTCAGCATAAACATCATCCATACAACACCAGCTGTTAAATTAATGTCTTCTAAAGCAACACGAACACTTTTGGTACAAAAAAAGATACATATTTAAGTACTCCCCCCCCCCCCCCCCACAACTCTAAATCATGCTTCCAGTCAGGAGTGTTACACGCGTGACGTAATCGCATTGCCATTTGAAACACACGAGAACTGACGCACGTGCATCACTGCCGGGTGAGCAGCGCTGTTTACAAGTTAGGAGGAATGTTGTACAGTAGCTTGGTTGGTTATGGTTTAGATCTGTATTGATCCGTTTCTTTACTCACTGCTTATCCTGGATGTCTCAACCGAGTGGAGAACGTGGGATTACGTTGGTGTCATGGCAACACGAATACGTCACACAAGAGACCACTTGGACTCCACTCGTGCAGCTTACCTTTACATTGGGTTATAGTTAAAAAGTACTTAAATATTCGAAGACATGAATTTAAATGCTGGTGTTGTATGGATGGTGTTTATGCTGACTGTCTGTGACATTTGGTGCTTCAAAAGAGAAATCTCCATTCACTTGCATTTTAAGGACCTACTGAGCTAAGATATTTTTCTATTTTTCTTTAAATGTGTTCTGGTAAAGAACGAAAGTCATACATACCTGGGACATCATGAGGGTGAGTAAATAATGAGAGAATTTTCATTTTTGGGTGAACGATCCCTTTAACATTCCATGGACAAGTTGCTGGTTTAAAATCAGGCATGCAACAACTATGGAAGATCACCTCAGCAAGGAGAATTGCCATCAGCAAACACACAAACACACACACAGCATCATAAATGTGGAGGTTAATTACTGATTGGCTACAGGTGGTAAAACCCATTACATCGGCTTCAGAAGTGGGAATTCTCAACACTTTATAACACTAAATAATAACACAAATATTTTGCCATACTTTGGATGCTCCATGCTGAATAAAAACCCCATCAAATTAACTTGCTTGACCAACATAAAATGGGTGTCGTTTTAAAGCTTAGATGTTGGACTTTACAGTGCATAAAGGCAATATCAACAACTCTTTTTGTTTTCATTTATTTGCTAAAAATTAGAAGTGTTCCTATTCATAACTTATAAAATATGATTATTTATTGTAGGCATACACAATACTGTGAAACAAAACTGACAAAACATTGTACAGATCGTAAAGTTCCCAAATAGAATACAATAAATACTGTGTCACTCACATACTGAATATATATAAAGTAAAATATATACAGCGCTTTTTTGCTTGTGACTTCATGAAACATAAACAGCATACAGATGATCCCGATTAAACAGAATACAGATGATCCCGATTAAACAATGCTCCAGAGTCCAACTACATTTTGATATGATGCATAGATCTTATAAAATAATCTTGGAGAAAATGTGACGCTACCTCAGATAACTTTATTTTCATCCTGGGGGATGGTATGGTTACAAAGTGGACCAATAAAAGCTGTATGGTCTGCGTTGATGACGCAACGTATTTGTTACATTTTTGGAGAGGTGTATGTCAGGCAACGGCATAGGTAGAAGTGTAAATCGTCCTTAACTTTGGGGCAGCAGTTTGGAGAGGGCCCTTTTCTGACTCTGTGCACAAAACAAGATCCATAAAGTAATTATTTACAGTGTCTGGTGTAGAAGAACTTCCACAATAAACATTGCATAAGGACAATAATAGTAAAAACTGACCTGACCAAACAGACCACTAATGCAAGCCCACTTGCACAAAACTCTTATTACATTATTTCTGCTACACGGTTACTCTTTTTATTGCTTTTTATCACTACAATTACTATGGGAGTAGTGTACCTTTTATCATAACTATTACCATTAATTTGTGGCTGCACTACACTTAACACGTTGACATGCCATTTTAAGATGTCTTAAGGCCCAAGCACTTTTATAGGTTGTGGATGTGGCATTATAATGATATACAAAATGATGCCCAAACAAAAGGTCCTGGAATATGAGGGTATTTTTCTAGAAGGTAAAGCAGAAGAGAATATAAGGAATAAATTGTTTAATATGAGGGTATCATTTAATATGAGACGACTGAATAGCAAACTTAACAGTGCAGGTAGTCTAGCGTTACCTTACCTTTCGTGAGACAAGAAAGGCTAACCTAACTAAGAAACACTGATTACCAACTTAGCTGACCAGCGCACATATTTAAACTATAAACAAATGTATAACGGTGAGTGATTTCAGAAAAAGAATGAAAAAACATAACTTTATTGGTATTTGCCACTGCCAGCTCGGGAAGATGCTCACGGAAGTATTTTTTTCCCTACTCGTTTGGTCGCCAAGTTCCGCCAATGGATATGCGCCCAAACTAGCTCTTCTGATTGGCCAAAATTTTCTTTTTGCTCCATATTTTACATAGATATGTGGTGCAAAAGGGAGAGCGCGCAAAACTTATCATTTGCAAGCAAAAAAACAGTGTTTGAGACTGGAAGCAGCAGATTCAAGCAGTTGTAGTTATGTACTTGTGTTTGTGCTAGAAAAATATCCAAGAAAAAAAAGATATTTGTGAGAAAATATTCTACAAGCGTGCAACTCTCATTGGATGAATTCACATACTGATTTGCAGATGAGCAAAATGTTTCCGTGACTTCACATTGTTTGATGCGGGTGTGTGAATGTGTTTTGCACCAAGTTCACTGCAGCAACTGTAGCAAAAATATGAGCTTCTTAATTTGTCATTCGTAGAATAGGATTTGTGCACCTGCAATGAAGAATTTGAGAAGGTGTAACTGTTGTGTTTGTGGGAGAGAAAAAAAAAAATCTACAAGTTTGCAACTCTTAAAACATTTTTCTCTGTTACTTCAAATTTACTGATACACATGTGGCTAATCTCTACAACTATAAATTCCACTGTCACAGGCGCTCAGCTGATTTGCTCCAAAAATAACCTCATATTGGAATGCCATTGTTACATATTGGCATGTTCCGTTAAGCTGGTTTAATATTCTGAATCAATAAATTTAACTGAATAACATGATTGAGGGAAGAGTCTGTTGTGAAATTAAGAAGAATTTAGGTTTAGTCTGAGTGCACTTAAGAGGGTGTGGCATGGTGAGCAAGAGACAGACACAGTGGGTGTGGTGTCAAAACTCAAGAGGCATTTATTGGAAACAGTAATAAACGTAAAATGTCCAAAGGGGGTAATGAAGTGTCCAAGGGGGAATAGTGTTCATAATAAAGGGGGAATCTGGCATCCTCACGGTGAACGGGGCTCCGTGAAAGGGCGGGGTAGTGTCCATAGGATTGCCCAGGCACGGGCTGGGTCGGTCGGCCACTCATGCTCTCCTCCAAAGTCCATGGCGCGAGGGGCGGCGGCGTCATTGGCGGCCTGTCTTCCCAGGCCCGCAGCAAGCATGAGGGGAAGGTGGCCCGGCATCTAGCCCGTCGGCGGCAACGTGAGCTGTTCACCCCCGATGACTCATTAACGCATTCGGGGGTCCGAGGAACGGGTCCGGCAGCACGCCCGGGCCTGGGCCTGGGCCTGGGCCTGGGCCTGGGCCTGGGCAAGGATGCCAGTGTGTGCACACGTGGAGATTTGAAGCCGGTTCCCCGAGAACAGGTGCGCTCTGCATTTCAAAGACAGCGGTGATGAAGCAATATCCACATCAGGTGTGCTTCATTCACCGCTGACCAAACGAGGCTTATTAATTATGCACCTCTTCTCGCTCTCCTGCACAACTCCCGTCGTGAGCCTGGCTGAAGGGTAGCCCTAAGAGGCGGGGCGACGATGATGTGCCGGAGGGGCGGATCATGCCGCCACAAGGGATGAGAACCATTCTTTGGTACAAATATTTTTCATGGATGTTGGTGGTGTAGACATTAACAGTGAATTATCTCCACACAGTGGCTGTTCATAAAATAATTTTGGTCTAAATGATCTCAAAGGTTGTCCTAAAATTATTCAACATCAAGCAATCAGCCACCACCCCATTCAGTCTCAAACAAGCTTACTTTTTTGCTAGACACCATTGTAAAACCCATGGCTGGAATGAAGGTTGTCAGCTAACATGTTGTATGTTGACTAAGAGATTGTATAATTTACTTTAGTCTCCTTGATTCATGGAGTAAAGTGCTATGCACAGTACATACGGTGTAACATGTCTATAAAACACTTAATAATATTTTGTTTCTCGATGGACACCCTTGTTAATGAACATGCACTTCAGAATACTGTCATTCAAAGAGATTTGCCTCCACTGGGAAATTAATGCTTTCATCTGTTCATTTTTTTGAAAGCTTAATTGACTGAAGTTTTCCATTTAGAATTCTGAGCTTGTTTGGTTTTAAATCCCACATTAACAACTCTGTCTTGAGTGGACATTACCCATTACAGTACAAATAACCCATTCATGCTTGATTTAATCTATACATACATTCCATACACATCTAGGTTTTTTTATTCACTGCAATATCTTTTGATGCCATTCCTTTGTCCTTTCAAATAAAATAAATGTCTTTCCTTTAGCCAGGACCTAAAATAATTAAATAAATAAAACTAAGAATGTAACAATGAAACTAAAGAGAATTCAGAAATGGACAAAATACAGTGATGTTCCATCTGTGTATTGCTTTCATTAGTATAGTATTTATATATATATGATAAATGTATCTGTATCCTTGTAATGTTTGGCCTTATTGGCTTTCACATTTAATAAATGGGATTCCGTTCTAATAGAGCGGGCATGTACGAAACAATCTACACTTATCTTTGAGGTTTAATTTTAACCTGTGTGTAATGACTTCAGACAGACAACGTAGTTTGAAGAAGAAATGCTCTTTACTTCTCTTTGTATCAAACGCACATTGCTGCTTGCTCAGCGTCAGACCGACAAGGATTGTGGAAATCCTTTCTTAAAGCTGTAGTGCAACATTACATCCCTCCCTTTTGTTTTAAGAAAATAAATTCACTCAGAATACAAGCATGTAAAACGGGAACATAACATTTTTTTTATTTTTTTTATCAAAATCTTTTTTATTTTATTTTTTATTTGGGTCAACTTAATTGTGACTACAGCAACTAAAATTAGCACTGTGAGAATGTCACAAACTTAGAACGATACATGCAGACCTATCTCAGTTGTCCTTGATTGAACTCAATGTCTGTTTACTTGCATTGTTTTGCATTTGCTTTATTTTAAGTAATCCATCAGTCTGGAGGGTTTCTTTCTGTTTTCTCTTTTAGGGTATTTTCTCTCCATTTGTACAAGGCATTCAGGAGGATTGAGGGGATTCCTGTGCTCCTGAGGTCAGCTTATGTCATCAGCATCATCTGTCTCCTCATCAGTTTTGGAGTTGGTAAGTGGTACTGATGTGCATTGTTTCAGATGTTTCAGGTGAAAGATGTGCCTTGTGACCACATGTCATCCTCTCTGAACTGTGATCATTGTTCCTTTGTTTTTTGTCAATTTGTAGGGGTTTGGGTTGAATGGTGTCATGAGTTTTCCCATTTTCTTTTCACGTAGAAGAACAATATCTCCTATGTTTAGCTCTGAATGTAGTGCTTTTTTTTTCTGTTGTCAGAATATTGCTTCATCTTTTCCTTTTTTGAGCTGTCTGGGCGTTGGAGTGTGGTGTTAGGCACAGGAGTGTTTAGAGCAGGTAATTTGATGTTGATGGGTCTACCAAATAGTAGTTCAGCAGGAGATGTTCCAGTAGTTTGGTGAGGGGTTGCTCCATAGTTTCTCAGAAATTTATGGAGCTCTTGTTTCCATGATTTTCCTTTGATGGCCACAGTGGAAATTGTCTTTTTTAAGGTCCTCATGAATCTCTCCACTTCACTGTTGGCTTGTGGCCAGTAGGGGGTGATCTTGCGATGATGAATGTCAAGGTGGGTTGTGAAGTTGGTGAGCTCTTTGCTGGAGAATGGAGGGCCATTATCCAGTTTCATCACATTAGGGATACCTGCTGTAGAGAATATTTTATCCAACAGTGGAATAACTGTGTTAGCAGATGTTGATGGTGTTGTTTCTACAAAGGGGAATCTGGAGTACTCATCCAAAACAACAAGGAGATAGTCACCAGAGGGGAATGGGCTGCAAAAGTCAACTGAGACATTCTGCCACGGACCTTCAGGTAGCTCCGACATCCAGAGTGGTTGATGTTTGTTGTGAGCTGTTGATGCTTGACAGGGAATGCAAGATGATATCAGTTGTTCTGCCTGTTTATCTATTCATGAAACCAGACTTTTTCTCTTAGCAGTTGTTTCATTTTGACTAAGCCTTGATGGCCTTCATGTGCGAGTGCAAGTGCTTTGTGTTGCAGGATCCTTGGTATGACAATACAATGTCCTCTGAGAAGTAAGCTCCTATCATCTAGGATGGTAAGTTCCTCTCTGACATTGTAGAATGCTTTTAAGACAGCCTGGTCATGTTCTGTGGTGAAGTGATCATACAATATATGCCACTGACCAGTGCGAGCAATGTTGATAATGTGCTGAAGCAGGTGGTCCTTTGATGTTGCAGTCTTTACTTCCTCTAGCGTCATGGCTTTTGGTATTGCATTTGTAGTAATGAAGTTGACGTGTATTTCTGTGTCAGCATCATCCGTGGTGGAGGACATGTGGAGTTGCTGTGGATGACAGGACATGTAATCAGCCGGGTTTGTTTTTCCTGTTTTAATTATAGACATTTAATATATATATTTGTAATATAATTAAATGATCACAGTGAACCATAAAATATCTATATTGCACATATTATGGTTTAAAGCAATGTTAAATGTTCAATTATTAATCTTTGAGTTTACCTCTTGAGCATCCACTATACATGTTTGTAATGTTTAGTAGTGTTCATTAGATTAGTTTTCTCAGAGCGTAATGCAGTGTTTATCTTGGCATGTATACAGTCATGTTAAAATCTGCATATCAACACATTCAGTGATGGACATGATACACTTAGCATACTGCCATAGACTGAAGTGTCAACTTTGGCACCACTTTAATTTTTAACGCTGAATAATGCTTGTGTGCAGGTGATGTTCATTGCTAGTAACTGGGTTCTTAGCACTATACTATTCAGGGGAAAGCAATGAAGGGACGTTTGAATATGAAAATGCAATCAGTGATATAGAAAGAAAGAGAATCTGTGTTTGTTTGGGGCATGGAGTACAAACATGTCATTAGGCAGAGACAGCATAGAGCCAGTGGCAACTCAGTTAATATTTAGCCAGATGTGTCTTTGATTAAACAGATTTAAGAGCTCTCTGAACTTCTCTACGAAGCTCACTAGTACAGGAGGGAGAAGATTTCATTACTCAAGTGTTTTGCAATTCCATCACATTCAATTCCAAGTGAAGGACCCTTACCTCAGCTAAACAGGAACACCAATCTTCTCAGAAGAGGAAATAACAGTCTGGATTGCGCAGAGCACAGATTTGGTAACTGGTATCTCAAGAAAAAACTTTAAGCTCTCCGAGCGAGGCTGTTGTGTTGAATGAAAGATATGCTGAACTTGTGAGAAAAGAATTAAGCCAAGCAAAACTTTTGTGTTAATTAACTTAGCTTTTATCTGAGGAAAAGGGTATAGTGACAAAAGAACCTTTTCTATTTGACACATATCAGTTTGTCCTGTGGATAAAGGTTAAAGATAAAATATATTTTTAAGATAAAAATATACTGGGGGGGGGGGGGGGATAATCATTAGGGTGCGTATATACTGGAGCTTAACGCAACATCAGAGAACACTGTGAATCCATTGATTGTACGTTGCAAGGATGTAAAGGAACAGCACAAGGGTTTGTGAAAGTGATTCCCTGTTATGCAACCAAAAGTTAAGGACATGTTTAAGGTGCAGTAAGTGAAATTATAAGCAAAAATTCCCCTATTCCCTGAAAGATATCATTGAAGTAGGTACCATGACAAATCACACCTGTCTCTGTGACAGCACAAGTCTCTGTAAAAAGCAGAAAAAAATTGGCAGCTTCCCGTGGTCAGTTTGATTGTTTTCAGTTTGAGAAGGCTATTTTGCTTTCACAACTAAAATCACAGTACCTGTACAAGGTCAGTGTAACTGGTTTACAGACATCAAATTGCATATTTATTTTATTCTCGTGAGAATTTTGCAGAACAACATACTGTATATGTACACAACACTGTATCAAATGCTTAATTTTTTAATATAAGTACCAGGAATGTTCCATGGTGGTCGATTAATCGACTACTCATCCAACAACTGATTAGTTGATCAATTGACTATGAACATTTTAATGGGAGACGCAAATCTCAATTTAATTGAGAGGCACAACTTATGATAGCTTGCTGTACTTAAAAGTGAATAATAGTCAGCATAGTACTTAGGGTAAATTGGTAGTTTTGCACATTACTAGTAAGTGCACTGAAGACCCCAATAAGTTGACTCTACTTAATTGATTCAGCTAAAAAAAAAAACAAAAAAACAATCCCTTTATTGTCACTCAACCATATACACAAGTGCAACAGTGGGTGAAAGTCTTGGGTGTGGTTCCAAGCAACAGCAGTATGACAATTACAATAAACATCTGATTTACACATAACACAGTTTACACACCTTGTTACACAACACAATATACAATATACACCTAATACTATACAATATAGAGTATACACAAAATAAGAAGACTATACAAAAAATTATAATATTCAATATACAGTATACACAAAATAAGAAGACTGTATACAATAAAAATACACTGTAATTCACTTAACTTGCTGTTCATATAGAATGAGCTTAAATATTTAGGTTAAGGTAACTGGAGGCAAGTAGACTTGTATTTAACGCAGCTTGAATAATAAAGATTATAACTGATTCTAGGTCAATCATTAAATAAACTTACAATATTTCTCCACAGGAATGCATACCTGTACTTCAGTAGCACATGCACAAGGTGAACAGGATACAAATTGACCAAAGGGGACAATATTGTACTCAATAGTTTCAGTTATGATCACATAAAATCCTAAATCTATGAATTTTTTATTTATTTATTTTTTTAAAATCAGTTCAAGGAACTTAGATATTTGAGTGTAAACTTGTCATTTCAAGTAATGTTTAATTAAGAAAAATAGATTTTTCCAGTAATGAGAACATTAGGGTTTACAGTATATAGTACACCTAATAGACACCTAATATAAAGTGTAACCCAAAAATGGCAGTTTTCTTATATACAACATTTTCCTAGATCATAATGGAATTTAATTATGCACATGTATATGCCCAAATATATGAACTACAGTTTAATAAATATGTTCACATATAGTCATATATCAGATTTTATGTGCAACAGCTGACAAATGTAACCCAGATGTAAAATCAGAGTAAATTGTATTCCAAATTACAAGCTTAAAACTAACTAAAGTGCATATTTAACTAAAATATGTGAAGAAACTAAAGTAACTAGACACAGAATGAAAAAAAAAGAGTCAGAAAAATATGAAAAATTTTATATTTATAATTAATACTTGCAAATATATGTAAAACATATTGCAGATAAACTTGACCAATAAGAGTCTGGATCAGCACTGCAAATGTGATTTATCCAATCAACCAATCTTGCTGTAGCCGCTGACTCCACCCTAGAGTTAACGCAGACAGACACAGAACAGATGAAGAATCGAAGAGCAACGAGATGCCGATCAACTGCGCTGTTAGGAATTTATTGCAGTAAAAGTCTGAAAAATAGAAACGATTAGTTTAATCTTAAACTAAAGCTCTAGAAAAAGAGAAAAAATACTTACATGAGAGTGAATCTTGATGTCCAATCGAGATAAAGCTGAGTGATGAATGTGAAGTCATTTATTTCACTGTTATCCGGATAAAACCTGGAAGAAAAGAACAAGTTTAGATAATTATTGAGGAAATCAGCCAGTTTTTGTATATATGTGTTTTGTTCAAGTTGGAACACGTTTTCAACGAGGATAGTGAACATTTCATTGTGGATGTTTCTGCACGAACTTTCTGGAAAGTTTGATGGCGAGCCAAAAACCTCACAGTTCAGAGTCTTATCTGAACTGTGAATATCTTCTGTTCGTGGATTTCTGAATAATCTTCAATTCATCTCTACTTTGAATTCATTCGACAATGAAAAGGTCGAGGTATTTTATGAATCTGGACATTTATTGAATGTTTATTCTTGAAGAACTCTGAATTTAGTACATTTGGTAATTCAGTTGATTGATTATTGTTTGTTTAATTGTATAATTGTTTATTTGAATTGTATAGGTAATTAATAGGTAACTGTAATTTTATTTGTTGGTTTTAATGACATTTTATTGAGTTTATTTGGAAAAAGAGTTACAAAAGAGTTAAATTTGATAATAGATAGGAACTAAAATCGATAAAGCATTTTATTATCTTCCACTAAACTAAATAGGTGTGATTAGATTAACAGAATTTGAAGAGAAAGAACATTGAATTGAAATAAGTAAAAGGAAGATACATTTGTGAAAAGGAAACAGAATTAAGTCTATTGGTGAATTTAAATATCGAATTGTTTATTGTATTTTATTTAAGATCCATTTGTGGTGTTGTCTATTGTTTTTATCTGTGACGTTTATTTTATTCAGATTATTCAATACAAATGAGTTATTTCACTGAAGTCATTTGTTGAGTGTGTATGTGTACATTTTGCCTCCTTCACATACCCTGGTTATCTTCTGATTGACCCAAGTCTTGCCGGCTCAGTGCACCTGCTGGTGTTCTCATTTGAGGTGTGCTGAAAATTAATTGAATTAGACACCCCTAGTGGGAGGTCAGTGGAATAGCTACACAAAACAGTTAAAGGGTTAATGTCAAAACCTCACAGATTTGATTAATTCACAAATCATACAGATATAGCAACTGTCTGTTTTTTCTGTTTTTTCTCTCTCTGTTGACAAGAGCATATTACCTTTGCGTGGCAGTTCATGATAAGCAACTATGGCACTTTGTAATTTCGGAATGGACTGAGATGCAATTTGCCTCTCTTCTTTTTCTTTCCTTGGACACACAGGCATTGGAAGTGTACTCCTGTGAAATGCCTGATGGCAAGAAAATTGATGCCAGGCATTAAACTGCCAGTCAGTGTGGCAAACATGAAACAATTTCAGTCTGTGCCCTGAGAATTACCATTCTGAGTTAGCTAGAATGTCTAATGATAGGGTTCTTCCAAAAGGACATGAAGCTGTCTGTCACAGCAGAACCAAATCAGCATACTTCTTGCGCTCACACTATAACTGAGATATTACACGTAATGTCTGACAAGGTTTGCTGGCTGTAGCCTACACCATTTCCCATTTTCGCCATTTTCTAGCTAGTGCTGTGAACTTTGTTTCCATTCTTCTGTAATTGCATTTAATAAACTGAGCAAGAGACTTGCTTGGTATGTTATTTTTACATCACTACATGTACAGGACTGAGCTCATGAATATTACTGTAACTATTTACATAGCCTTTATCAGAAATTGGCATTAATGCAAGTCAACAGAGGTAGGGGCTGTTTGTGTCCTTGCACTAAAAAAAAAGCTAAACACAGCGCTATGAATGCAGGTGTCACAAGATGCATTTTTAACAACTGAAATTCTTTTTAACTTGCATGGTATCTAAAGGATGCAGCACTTCTGCACAAGATTAAAAAAAAAAACAGTGGGACATGACACATTGGTCAAAGATGTCCATCTAGTGCATGTTTACATAGAAAAAATAAATAAAAATAAATAAATAAAAAATGCATTCGGTGTGAACGGTCCCAGAGGCTGAAGATGTTTTTATTTTAATATTGATGAGAATGTGACCTAAAAGTTGAGGTGCCGTGGCTGGTGAGCCCCCCAACCCTTTTCTGAGCCCAGAGACAGAATCCAAATAACTCTGAATCCTGAATGCTCCTCTATGTCCTCCTTGATTTAATATGATCATTGGACTGAAATCTCACAGTCATAAAGATACCGCTACAGAGTATGGAGAAGCCAGTAGCTTATAAAGGGATGTCATAGTGACTTAATTCTGAATCTTTTTGAGGGATTGGAGTGACACTGCGAGTATATGAGTTTAGGGTGACTGATGGGTCCACAGTGTCTTGTTAGCTCTTTCCTGTTCTATGCAGAGAGTGAACTAACCCTTGAGCTGCCTGACACCATCATCCCTGCATTCCCTTTCTGTAATGGACAGGCGGGTCATGTGATCCCCATATAAGCTGAGGAGAAGTTTTGGGTGGGGGTTCTGGGGGGAGACATCACATTGCTGTCAAGGCAGATGGATGAAAAAAAAATTGTCAGGGGAAGGAAGAAATTCACATCCATTCCCGGAGGAATAATGAATGAAGGGATATGCAGCACCAGGAGGATGTGGAATGCAAATCAGACTCCTGAATAATTTTGACGAACAGTCTACAACTACTCTGTCTGAAACAGCAAAGTTTTCTTCGGGTAAGGATTTGTACAAGTCAAACTTTTAAAATATGATTGCATTTAAACATGTCCCTTAATGGCCTTTAAGGCTGTGATATTTCAGCATTTTTTACCTCTCAGCAATAAACAACTACTTGATCTTAACATATCTCTTTGCCCTATGTCATTCTAACTCTTAATTGCTCTGCTCTTCTGTTGTTATTACAATTTTTCCCCCTCTCAGTAGATTATCATCCAACTCTGAATCACTATTTACACAGCAAGATAATTACACCACACACACACACACACACACACACACACACACACGCGCGTTGGTGCGGCTATCCTTTGGAGGACTCTCCATAGACATAATGATTTTTATACTGTACGAACTATAGATTCTATCACCTTCCCCTAAACCTAACCATCACAAAAAATGTTCTGCATTTTTACAATTTCAAATAAACGTTTTTTAAGCAATCTGAATTATAGGGACACTAGAAATGTCCTCATGAACCACATTTATAGCATAATACCCATGTAATTACCAGTTTGTAACCTAAAAAATTTCCTCGTAAACCACCCAAACCCACCAACACACACAAACACAAACACACACACACAAACACCACACACCTTAACTTAGTCTAAATATAGACATACAATAGAGTTCAATTATATTAAGCTAATTATAATTACTATAGACAAACCCTAACCACACCTTACCCCCTAAAAGTACACTCTTTGCATAGTAAGATATATAATAATAAAAACAATGTTTGCTAATTTACAGTGCTGGGAGTAATCTGATATCAAAATAATTAGTTATAATAATCTAATGACTTTTTAAGTGAAAAAGTAGTGCAATGCATTACATTTTAAATTCTAGCTTAAATGTTACAATTACTGACTTTTAGTTAAGTTAATCATATTACTTGGGTAACATTTCTAAAACAGCAGAATTTCAGTAGAATTGGTAACATTAATTATGTTAAGATGTACATCTGTTTGTTTCAAGGGCGAAGGGCGACATTATGAGTCATTAATGGAGAAACATTTGGTGCAGAGTGTATGACTTGCATATGAAAATATTTTGAATGCACTGAGCAAAAAGAAAAAAAAAATATATATATATATATATATATATATATATATATATATATTCAGTGAAAAGTGTTTAAGAAAGTAACTACAAAGTAAAATAATTAGTAATGTGATTCCCTTTTCGGTGAAGTAATCAATAAAGTATAGTTTTTTTTAAGCAATTAGTAATTTGTAGTGGATTACTTTTTGAGTAACTTACCAAACACTGCATATTTATTGATCGATTTTTCAATAGAGGATGTCCCCAAAGGGAGGTTTATTCAGACCCCACCCCCCCCCCCCAAAAAAAACGATAGTTCCCTATCTGTCACTCACTCGACGTTGTGTCGATGTAGTGACACTATGGGTCACTCTTGGGAGCCCGAGGCACCCCTGGTCTTTGATAAAAGGCCAAAGAAAATTGGCGAGTGGTATTTGCATGCCACTCCCCCGGACATACGGGTATAAAAGGAGCTGGTATGCAACCACTCATTCAGATTTTCTCTTCGGAGCCGAACGGTCATGCTCACTGAGCTGAACTGTTACTGTTCATTCACCTCTGCTGGATCTGATGGCGCATTTCAGTGGCTTCTCCCTCCTCTACACTGGTGCACTGCAGAGAACACCCCTGGGCACTTGGGGAGAAAAAGAGAGTATATTTTCTGAAAGAGTTTACTTCTCTAAAAGAGTATATTTCTCTAAAAGAGTGGCACACATGGAATGTCTTTTTAAAGATGCGTCTTTTTAAAGATGCCTTTCCGATTGTGTGTTATTCCTGGTTGCGGTCGTTATCTCTCAACTTTGGATGGTCATGATCGCTGTCTTTCGTGTTTGGGCGTGACCCACATGGAGGCAGCGTTCGTGGATGGTTCATGTTCTCACTGCGAGAACATGACCATGGCAACGTTGTGGTCGCGGCTTGCTTTCATAAGCAAGCCACCCCAGCGGCTCCCCACCTCGGTCCTTCTACCTACGGGTATGAGGCCAGTGTGGATAGCACTGGGGCGATTTGGGGACACCAGTGGGATCGCCTCCGCCGGGTATCCCCCTGCGGACCTCCCATTCCCCAGCATGCTCGTCTGCCCCAGTTGGGCTTAGGGATGAGCCCGCTGGCTCATCTCACAGCGAGTCTGGCCTCTTGTTCGGAGCCCGCAAAGATGATCAGCTCTTGAGCGCAACATCGGAGAGCGGGCTTGTCCAGTCGGGCGCAGAAGCCTCAGCTGGGCTCCCCCCCCGCTTGGGGACGATTGCCTAGTCACAGGCTGATGCAGAAATGATGGACGTGCTTTCCCGGGCGGCCGCGAGCGTTGGATTAGAGTGGAACCCTCCGCTCTCCCCTGAACCCTCGCGGCTCGATGATTGGTTCCTGGGCTCGCGGTGCCGCTCAAAGCAGCCATGCCCCGCTCCAGTGCCTTTCTTCCCGGAAGTGCACGAGGAGCTGACGAAATCGTGGGAGGCACCTTTTACTGCCCGGCCCCGATTCTGCAGTTCTCCCGCCCTCACTACCCTCGATGGCGGGGCGGCCAGGGGCTATATGGCGATTCCCCTGGTGTATAAGTTGCTCGCGGTGCACCTATGCCCGCAGAGCGCTGCCACCTGGCGCGGACGCCCTAAGCTCCCATCCAAGCCCTGTAGGTTCACGTCGTCCCTGACGGCTAAAGCCTACAGCGCTGCTGGACAAACCGCCTCTGCCCTGCACGCCATGGCTCTCCTGCAGGTCCACCAAGCCAAGGCGTTGAAAACTGCACGAGGGTAGTTCCATCCCAGATCTGATGCAGGAACTGCACTTGGCGACCGACCTCGCTCTCCGAGCGACGAAGGTAATGGCGCGATCTCTCAGGCACATTAGTGGTCCAGGAGCACCACCTCTGGCTCAACCTGGTCGAGACGGGTGAGGCTGACAAGACACGGTTCCTTGCTGCCCCCATTTCCCAGGCTGGCCTATTCGGCGACACAGTTGAGGACTTTGCCCAGCAGTTCTCAGCAGTGAAGCAGCAGACGGAAGCTATCCGGCATATCCTTCCCCGGCGTAGCTCAAGATCCCGCACCCTGTCTGCTCATCACCAAGGGCGTCCCCCTGCGGTGACTGCACCGGCTCCGCCACAGCCCGCCCCTTCGGCCCAGCCCCGGCGTGGAGCCCACCGCAGGAAGCAAACACCACCCGTCTCACAGTCGGCTGCTAAGAACCCACGGAGGTTGTCAAAGTGCCCCTGAGACGGGCGACCCAGGGACGGAGAAACCCACTCACCTGGAGCTGGTAAGAAGACCACTCCATCCCCCGTTGGAGGGCTGGGTGGAGAATCTTTTGTTGCATTTTGTTTGATTTTGCCGCATGACCAATTGGCTGCGGTACCCAACAGTTCAGCAAAAGAGCGGTTTCCTTCTTCCCTGGGTCACATACCCGGTGTGCACGGTCGTCATTACGACTACCGTCCACAGGTTTTTCCTTGCAGGATTGGCGCTTCAGCAGTGGTTTTCCCACCCCTGAGCGCCCAGCTGTGGCACACAGCTGCCCCCGATGTGGCAGTATCCACGGTTACGAGGACAGGCCCCTTCCTCCCCTGTCCCAGGCTGTTCCGGGGGTGGTCACAAGGAGCCAGGTAAGTGCTTTGATGTCCCTAGACTCAGCACGGCCACGACGTGGTGTAGCACCTCGAGCTCCGCCCCACCGCGGGGTCCCACCTGCCGGTACGTCCGACGATGTTGTCGCCTTGGTCCCCCTTGCGTGGAACTTGGATGCGTGGCTTGCGCTTTCCAATCCGTCACGACGGCTGATCCGGACCGTCCGACTCGGCTATGCGATTCAGTTTGCCAGGCGCCCGCCCAGGTTCAGCGGTATCCACTTCACCTTGGTCATGGACGAAAACGCTGCTACCTTGCGCGTAGAGATCGCTACCCTCCTACAGAAGGGCGCGATAGAACCTGTCCCTACGGCCGAGTTGAAGAAGGTGTTTTACAGCCCCTACTTCATCGTACTGAAAAAAGGCAGTGGGTTGCGGCCAATCTTGGACCTGCGAGTACTGAACCGGGCCTTACACAGACTCCCGTTCAAGATGCTGATGCAAAAACGCATTCTGGCGAGCGTCCAGCATCAAGATTGGTTCGTGGCGGTAGACCTGAAGGATGTGTACTTCCACGTCTCGATCCTTCCTCGACACAGACCCTTCCTGCGGTTTGCATTCGAGGGTCAGGCGTATCAGTACAAGGTCCTCCCTTTCAGCCTGTCCCTGTCTCCTCGCGTCTTCACGAAGGTCACAGAGGCAGCCCTTGCCCCGTTAAGGGAGGTGGGCATTCGCATTCTCAACTATCTCGACGACTGGCTAATCCTAGCTCACTCTTGGGACATGCTGTGCACACACAGGGACTTGATGCTCTCACACCTCAGCCGACTAGGGCTTCGGGTCAACTGGGAAAAGAGCAAGCTCCTCCCAGTTCAGAACATCTCTTTCCTCACTTTGGAGCTGGACTCAGTCTCTTTGACAGCGTGCCTCATGAACGAGCATGCCCAGCCGGTGCTGGCCTGTTTGAAGGCATTCAAACAGAAAACAGCGGTTCCACTTAAACTTTTTCAGAGGCTCCTGAAACCTGCACTTTTTCAGCGGTAGCCACCCCACTCGGGTTGATGCATATGAGACTGCTTCAGCAATGGCTTCAGACTTGAGTCCCGAGATGGGCATGGCACCACGGGACACATCGTGTGGGCATCACGCCGGTCTGTCACCAGACTTTTCAGCCCACGATCACTCAGGCTAGGGCCCCCTCTACGAGGCACCTGTATGCCTTTAAATGGTGTCTGTTCGCTAAGTGGTGTTCTTCCCGAGGGGAAGACCCCCAGAGATGTGCAGTCGGATCAGTGCTTTCCTTCCTGCAGGAGAGGTTGGAAAGGAGGTTGTCCCCTTCCACCTTGAAGGTGTACGTTACCACCATAGCAGCACACCACGACACAGTCGACGGTAAGTCCTTAGGGAAGCACAACCTGATCATCAGGTTCCTAAGAGGTGCCAGGAAGCTGAATCCCTCCAGACCGCGCCTTGTTCCCTCATGGGACCTCTCTGTAGTTCTTCAGGGTCTACAGAGAGCCCCCTTTGAGCCTTTGCAGTCAGCTGAACTTAAGGCACTCTCCTTGAAGACTGACCTCCTGACTGCGCTCACTTCCATCAAGAGTGTAGGAGACCTACAAGCGTTCTCTGTCAGCAAAACGTGCCTGGAGTTTGGTCCGGGCTACTCTCACGTGATCCTGAGACCCTGACCGGGCTATGTGCCCAAGGTTCCCACGACCCCTTTTAGGGACCAGGTGGTGAACCTGCAAACAGTGCCCCAGGAGGAGGCAGACCCAGCCCTGTTGTTGCTGTGTCCGGTGCGCGCTTTACGCATCTATTTGGATCACATGCAGAGCTTTAGGATCTCTGAGCAGCTCTTTGTCTGCTTTGGTGCACAGCGGAAAGGAAGCGCTGTCTCCAAGCAGAGGATCGCCCACTGGCTCATTGATGCCATAACTATGGCATATCACGCCCAGGACATGCCGCCCCGGTAGGGCTACGAGCCCATTCTACCAGGGGTGTAGCGGCCTCCTGGGCCCTGGCAAGGGGTGCCTCTCTAACAGACATTTGCAGAGCAGCAGGCTGGGCAACACCCAACACCTTTGCAAGGTTCTACAACCTCCGGGTGGAACTGGTTTCATCCAAGGTAGTGGCACGCAATACAAGCGGATAAGCCCAGGATAGCCGGCCGGGTGTATAGCTTGCACACAGTGCCTTCTACCTCTTTTTGAGCTGAATACATGCGCCATTAATTCCCAATAGTGTTCACAAACTTTGTTCCCTGGTTGACTTCCTCCGAGCCCTGTGGAAGTCCAGTTTTCGGAAAGACTCGCTGCCGGCCCAGTACACATGCTAACTAAAAGTCCTGTTCTGGGGTAGGTGCTCCGCATGTGGTGGTTCCCTGTAAGGCTAACCCCATGTGATGTATATCTTCCACTAATTCATTTCCCTGTTGGCAAACTGCGTCTTCCTGGGGCAGAGCCCTCTGCCCCAGTCTCCATGTTTGTAGTAACTCCTCCCCCATTGGGTAGGATCTACCTTGAAAGACCATGTGACCTATATTTCCACTTAAATATCCCCCCTCACTTTGGGCGAGGTTTTGTCTCCGCGGTGTCCTCCCCTTGGGAGGGACACCCCCCGACTAGACCTGGCGGCCCAGTTGGATAATCCCCCTTCTTTTTTAGGGAGTGGAAAAAAAGAAGGGGAAAAGAGGCCACGACTGGGTTAGCCTGTCTCTATCTTTTGGGTAGTCAACTTGTCCCCAAAGGGCCATTTGACACTCATAACTATGTTGGGGGAGGATTCGTGTCAACCTGGTGTGCTGGCTACGAGGCACACAGTGGTCTGCCCACCACACTCTTCTCTTTGTAACAATACTACTTCTGAATTCCATGCTATTATTACAATGCAACCCACAAAAATACATGTTGTTGTCATTTATCGCCCTCCAGGTCAGTTGAGAAACTTTCTCGAGGAGTTGGATGTCCTGCTGTCCTCCTTCCCGAAGGATGGTAGGCCACTTGTGGTTCTTGGTGATTACATTAAAACAGACTCCACCTTTAGTTTCCTTTCGCCGTAACCCACGTTCTCTTTCACTCTCTCGCCTTTCCACCTCTCTTCCCACACAAAATTTATTTTCCACCCTGGATGTAAACACTGCCACAGACACACTAATCTCTACTTTAACAACCTGTCTAGACAGCATTTCTCCTCTCTCCTCTAGGCCAGCACGTACTACACCACCCAGCCCCTGTCTCTCTGACGTCCTGCGCGAACATCGGACTGACCTCAGGGCAGCTGAGAGGAGATGGCGGAAATCTAAAGATCCAGCAGATCTAGGTATGTATCAGTCTCTGCTTGCAACTTTTTCCAGATAACATTAAATCTGCAAATACTTCCTATTACCAGAACAAGATCAAAAGCACCACAGACACTCACAGCTTGTTTAGAACATTCAACACACTTCTCTGTCCTCCCCCTCCACCGCCTGACACATCACTGACAGCAGATGTCTTCGCCACAATTTTACTAATAAGGTTACAACCATCAGCAATAGATTCTCAGTACCCTGTCAAACACCTGTCTCCTGTATGCAAGTCTTCTGACTCTATGTTCTCTCCTCTGACTGACACTGAGGTCTCTAAACTCTTCCTCTCCAACCACCATACCACCTGTTCCCTTGACCCCATTCCTTCTCACCTTATCCAGGCCATCTCTCTGTTCATCCTACCTGCACTCACACACATAATTAACACATCTCTGCTTACAGGCACTTTTCCCACTACATTTAAGCAGGCTCATGTAACCCCACTGCTGAAGAAACCTGCACTTAACCCTACACAAGTAGAACACTACAGACAGTCTCTCTCATCCCATTCATGGCAAAAACACTTGAAAGTGCAGTGTTCAATCAAATCTCTGCCTATCTCTCACAGAACAAGCTGCTGGATGACAATCAGTCAGACTTCAAAAGTGGACACTCTACTGAGACTGTCTGTCACTGAGTCACTGAGACAAGCAAAAGCTGAATCCATATCATCCGTCCTGATTCTGCTGGACCTTTCTGCAGCCTTAGGCAAAGTCAACCATCAGATCTTACTCTCCACCCTCTCTTCGCTGGGCATCACAGGAACTGTGCTTGACTGGTTTAATTCCTATCTCTCAGGTAGGTCCTTCAAGGTAGCCTGGAGAGGTGAGGTGTCCAAGCCACATCAGCTACTTACTGGGGTACCTTAGAGTTCAGTGCTTGGGCCACTTCTCTTCTCTATATACATATCATCACTGGGAGCCATCATTCAGGCACATGGTTTCTCTTACCACTGCTATGCTGATGACACGCAACTCTACTTGTCTTTCCAGACCAACGACACCACAGTGACTGCTCAAATCTCTGCCTGCCTGACAGGCATCTCGGCCTGGATGAAGGAACACCACCTGCAACTTAACCCAGCCAAGATCGAACTCCATGTCTTTCCAGCCAACCCTGCTGTTGAACACAACATCACCGTGCAGCTGGGTGCAACTACAGTAACGCCTTCCAAAATGGTCAGAAATCTAGGAGTAACCATCAATAACAAACTAAATTTCACAGACCACATCTCAAAGACCGCAAGATCATGTAGATTTACACTCTACAATATCAGGAAGATAAGACCCTTCCTCTCTGAACATGCCACACAACTTCTTTTTCAGTCACTTGTCATAACTAGACTGGACTACTGTAACGCTCTCATTTCAGGCCTCCCTGCATGTGCAATTAGACCCCTGCAAATGATCCAGAATGCAGCAACACGTCTGGTCTTTAATGAACCAAAGAGAGTGCATGTTACACCACTCCTTGTCTCTCTTCACTGGCATACAGAACAGTCACTGGGTCTGCTCCAGCATGCCTAAAATAATTTTTGCTACACACCCACTAGAAGCCTGTGGTCGGCTAAGGAACGTCGCCTTGTTGTACCAACACAAAGAGGCACCAAAATACTTTCCCGGACTTTCGGCTTTATCATACCATGTTGGTGGAATGACCTTTCCAACTCCATCTGTAAAGCTGACTCACTTTCTGTCATCAAAAAACAGCTAAAAACACATATTTTCCATGAGCACTTAACCAGTCACTAAAAAATAAAAACAAAATAGCAAAAATTCTTGTTGCACATTAATCTGTTTTGAATGCTACTATTCTGATGCTAGTGAAACTTTGTAATTTGGCACTTTTTGTTCCACTGTCTCCTTAAGATGATTCGCTTATGTTTTCCTCTTTTGTAAGTCGCTTTGGATAAAAGCGCCTGCCAAATGAATAAATGTAAATGTCCAAGTTTCCCAGTCCCCCACTGAACTTATAAAAAGAGCTATCATCACACATTAGCACAACAGCGGGGTAAAACCTGTTGTTTTGATGGCAGACTTCAAAAACCACAGCAGCTGTTATCTCTTGTGGTGCAGCACTCCTCAAAACCTTTCTTCTCCAATTCTAACAACCTGGAGCTATAGTGCCACATGAAATCACCCCACACCACTGGGTTTTTGCCTCACACAAACAACCATTCATGCCATTTTTCGATTCGCTGTTCACTGTCAAACTATGACTGGGCTTGAATCAATAGTGGAGCTTCAGTGAGTGCCATGGTTGACGGTTTTGGAATATATAGAGATATTATTTTGTGATATTAACTGGACAAAAATAGCTTTAGTTAAATAATTAAATATTCCACAAAAATCTCAGGCCATTTTCCATCAATTTCTCCTTTGCAGCTATTTGACATAGGCTTAATCCAATTTATGGAGTTTGCACCGAACCCAAGCATTCTCACTTGCACCCACATAGCGAAAATGTTACGGCCGGACAAGGAGGACCTAAACAGGTGTGCCATTAAATGTTTTATTAAACACCAATGTGGCAGTGGGGGCGTGGTCAAGCATCAGTCCGGAGAGAGAGAAAGTGTTAAGGGCACTTGCACCTGAGCTAGATTATGTTTAACACCTGTTTCTAATTCCAGTGAGCATGGGGAGAGCAGCACATAAGCAACCACGCCACCAGCAGAGGGGAGAGAGAGAGTCTGGCACAAGGAAGGCCACGGTGTTCCTGAAGCCATTGTGTGTAATCTGTTGTGTGTGTGAAGCTGATGTGTTTAAGTGACTATGTGCCTGTGAAGCTGATGTGTTTAAGTGACTACGTGCCTGTGAAGCTGATGAGTTTGTGAAGTAAACACTGAAGTGGCCAATTAAAAATCTTACCTGAGCCTGGAAAAACCCGCTTCCCTGTGTTCTCCTTCTTTTCTGCTGTGAAATTCATTACACTGGTGCCGAAACCCGGGAATTGAAGTTGGAGAAAGTACGCCCCATGGAGTCCTCCCAGTTGGCAGAGATCCTAAAATCCCTTGCTGGCCTACACCAGTCCCACCAACAATCCCTGCTTGAGCTCTGGCAAGATCAAGATCGCCGGTTCTTCGAGATCCTCCGGGCTCAAGCAGAGGACCGGCATGCGATCCGGAGCCTTCTCAGCCAGGAGAGAGCCCCAGCCATGTCCCCGGACAACCACAGCCCCATGCCCCCACCCATGCTCTCAAAGTTGGGGGCGGAAGACAACCCAGAAGCAAAACCCTCAAGCACGCCTTTGACCAAGTGAGAGTGATCGATGGTCGACAACTCCAGCCGAATGTCGCACTTTCATAACCTTATTTTGCAATTATAAATGAGCAGTTGAATAGAGTGATGCAGAACGCTCAAATAAAGGAAGATACAACCCAGCTCTTAATACTGCGAAGCCGTCGGGAAATGGTGTTCCAGGCGGCTCATTATATTCCCATGGTGGGACATCTAGGGGAAATAAAAATACTGAACTGCCTAATAGCCCGTTTTTATTGGCTGGGCATTGGCCGGGCATCCGCAGGTGGTGTGCAGCATGCCGTAAATGTCAGCTGGTGAATCCACCAGCCACCCCAAAAGCGCCATTGCGCCCCCTTCCGCTAATTGAGGTCCCCTTCAAAAGAATTGGAATGGACCTCGTCGGGCCATTAGAGTGGTCAGCACGTGGACATCGCTTTGTATTGGTCCTAGTGGAATATGCAACGTGATATCCGGAAGCAGTGCCTTGACTCTTCAAAATAGTCTCCCGGGAGAGGATCCGAAAGAAATCCTCACCGATCAGGGCACAACCTTTATGTCACGGACACTAAGCGTGCTTTACGAATTATCGGGCATCAAATCAATCCGCACCAGCGTTTACCATCCATAAACAGATGGCCTGGTGGAGCGATTTAATAAAACTCTTACAGATATGATTTGTATGTTTGTGCACGAGGATGCTAGAAATTGGGACAAATGGCTCGATCCCCTGTTATTCTCAGTACGAGAGCTCCCGCAAGCCTCCACTGGGTATTCCCCATTCAAGCTGCTGTATGGGTAGCTACTGCGCAGCGTGCTTGATGTCATATGCGAAGCTTAGGAGGAGGGGCCTTCAACCAGTAAAAACGAAATTCAATACGTTCTTGATCTTAGAGCAAAACTCCACACTTTGGGACAACTAACACAGGAGAATTTGCTCCAAGCTCAAGAACGACAGAGCCGACTGTATGACAGGAGAACTCGGCTGCGGGAATTTGCACCGGGAGATAAGGTACTCGTATCACTCCCCAAATCGAGCTCCAAATTACTCACCAAGTGGCAAGGACACTTTGAGGTCACACGATGAGTGGGGGATCTCGATTATGAGGTAAAGCGAACCGATAGAGGGGGCACACGTCAAATATATCACCTCAACCTCCTGAAATGTGGAGGGAGGCAGTCCCTGTGATGTTGGCTACGGTAGTTCCGGAGAGGGCGGAGCTCGGTCCGGAAGTGAATACAAAACACAATAATTTCACCCCGGTCACTTGCGGAGACCACCTCTCACCGTATTAACTCACAGAGGTTGCCAAGTTGCAACAGGAGTTTGCAGACGTGTTTTCCCTCCTACCGGGTTGTACGAACCTCATCCAGCACCACATCGAGACCGAGCCGGGGGTGGTGGTACATAGCCGTCCCTAACAATTACCCGAGCATGAAAAGAAAATTGTCCGGGAAGAATTGGATGCAATGCTCGATATGGGGGTAATAGAGGAATCCTACAGCGATTGGTCCAGCCGGATTGTTCTTGTTCCTAAGAGCGACGGGTCTGTACGGTTCTGTGTGGATTATAGAAAGGTCAACGTGGTGTCTAAATTTGACGCATCCCCAATGCCTTGCGTTGATGAGTTGCTCGATCGGTTGGGCACTATTCGACACTGGATTTCACAAAGGGTTATTGGCAGATCCCCTTGACACCAATTTCCCGTGAAAAAACAGCCTTCTCCACACCGTTTGGATTACACAAATTTGTGACGCTTCAGTTTGGTTTGTTTAGGGCCCCGGCCACGTTTCAGCGTCTCATGGACCGAATCCTCAGACCGCATTCTGCGTACATTGTGCCTATTTAGATGACATCATCATTTACAGTAATGATTGGCAGCGGCACATGCAGCATCTGAGGGCGGTTCTGAGATCGCTGCGACGAGCGGGACTCACAGCAAACCCCAAGAAGTGCACAATTGGGCGGGTGGAGGTACGGTATCTGGGGTTCCACTTGGGCCATGGGCAGGTACATCCCCAAATTGACAAGACTGCGGCGATTGCGACCTGCCCGAGGTCCAAGACCAAAAAGGGGATGAGACAGTTCCTGGGGCTGGCTGGCTATTATAAGAGATTCATGCCTAGTCATTCAGATGTCACCAGCCCCCTGACTGATCTCACTAAAAGGGAGCTCCAGACCCAGTCCAGTGGACGGAGCAATGTCAACAGGCATGCATGCAGGTTAAAGCTGCACTTTGCAGGGGGCCGCTTTTACATTCATCTGATTTCTCTCTCCCTTTTGTCTTGCAGACGGACGCTTCAGACAGAGGGCTGGGGGCCGTGCTCTCGCAGGTGGTGGAGGGGGTTGGAGTGCCCGGTGCTGTACATTAGCCGCAAGCTCTTGCTGAGGGAGACTAAGTACAGCACCGTAGAAAAGGAGTGTTTCGCCATCAAGTGGGCGGTCCTCACTCTCTCGTACTACCTGTTGGGGAGGGCCTTCACCCTCTGCTCGGATCACACCCCACTCCAATGGCTCCACCGCATGAAATATACCAACGTGTGGATCACCTGTTGGTATCTGGCTCTTCAGCCATTTAATTTCAAGGTGGTCCACAGACCAAGAGCACAGATGGCTGTTGCTGACTTCCTTTCCAGTAATGGTGGGGGAGGGGGGGAGTGGTAGACAGCCGGATGTCTCTCCGGCCTGTGTCGGGAGGTGGGGATATGTGGCTGCAGGGGCGTGGTCAAGCATCCGTCCAGAGAGAGATAAAGCAGTAAGGGTGCTTGCACCTAAGCCAGATTATGTTTAACACCTGTTTCTAATTCCAGTGAGCATGGGGAGAGTGGCATATAAGCAGCCACGCCACCAGTAGAAGGGAAAGAGAGAGTCTGGCACAAGGAGGGCCACAGTGTTCCTGAAGCTGTTGCGTTTAAGTGACTATGTGCCTGTGAAGCTGATGTGTTTAAGTGACTATGTGCCTGTGAAGCTAACGAGTTTGTGAAGTTGTAAACACTGAAGTGGCTGATTAAAAGTCTTACCTGAGCCTGGAAAACCCCCTTCCCTGTGTTCTCCTTCCCTTCTGCTGTGAAGTTCTTTACAACCAACAACAGAAAACAGACAGTCAAATGACCAAACAGTCCAATGAACAGAGCAGAGCGGCATGGCTAGAAAATGGGGCTGAGGGGGAATCCTTCCTCGGGTGAAGAAAGGCAAAGGAGGTGGAAGGTGGATAATGGCCGCTGGAGAGTGTAACTGAAAGGATGATGACGATAGCTATAAACAGCAGTCCAGAGTGGGTAAAAAACAGCAGCAAGTGAAATGGTAGATGACAGGGAACCAATGAGCATTGGAAATAATGAAGAGGAATTACCTGGGAGAAACAATAAACAAACAAAACAAACAGACTGAATAAACCGACCAATAGATAGAGGCTGACTGCAAGGAGAACGCACAATACAATATGGTACAAGACAGCAAACACATGGGCATTATATAGGAGTAGAGAAATAAGGAAAAGGTGATGATGATATCGATTATGAACCCGCCAACCCTGTGGGGAAAATCCTGCAGCACTGACAAGCACATGACAGCATAAACAAAGGGAGGAACACACAAGGGAAACATAAACACGCCACAACAGAAAAACTCACCACCAGATCACCCAGAAATTCAGACAGAAAAGGCTTGAATGAAGGCTAAACTTAATTCTATATGCAAATCATGTAGCTGAACTGAAAAAGTGCCCAATTTAAGATACAGAGGGGATTAAATCACAAACATCCTGGACGAGCCCCCACTTTAAGAGTTGCCCTAAGCTGATATGTTACCATATTTGTCATTTGTTTAGGTCTGCTGAGGAGCCAAGCTGTACCAGTCACAATATTTCCATTTGGGAAACTTGGGAGACTTGGAGAAGCAAAAATGACTGCAGATACACTATATTGCCAAAAGTATTCGCTCACCCATCCAAATAATTGAATTCAGGTGTTCCAATCACTTCCATGGCCACAGGTGTATAAAATGAAGCACCTAGGCATGCAGACTGTGAAAGAATGGGCCGCTCTCAGGAGCTCATTGAATTCCAGCGTGGTACTGTGATAGGATGCCACCTGTGCAACTAGTCCAGTCGTGAAATTTCCTTGCTACTAAATATTCCACAGTCAACTGTCAGTGGTATTATAACAAAGTGGAAGCGATTGGGAATGACAGCAACTCAGCCACGAAGTGGTAGGCCACGTAAAATGACAGAGCGGGGTCAGCGGATGCTGAGGCGCATAGTGCGCAGAGGTCACCAACTTTCTGCAGAGTCAATCGCTACAGACCTCCAAAGTTCATGTGGCCTTCAGATTAGCTCAAGAACAGTGCATAGAGAGCTTCATGGAATGGGTTTCCTTGGCCGAGCAGCTGCATCCAAGCCATACATCACCAAGTGCAATGCAAAGCGTCGGATGCAGTGGTGTAAAGCATGCCGCCACTGGACTCTAGAGCAATGGAGATGCGTTCTCTGGAGTGACGAATCACGCTTCTCCATCTGGCAATCTGATGGATGAGTCTGGGTTTGGCGGTTGCCAGGAGAACGGTACTTGTCTGACTGCATTGTGCCAACTGTGAAGTTTGGTGGAGGGGGGATTATGGTGTGGGGTTGTTTTTCAGGAGCTGGGCTTGGCCCCTTAGTTCCAGTGAAAGGAACTCTAAATGCTTCAGCATTCCAAGAGATTTTGGACAATTCCATGCTCCCAACTTTGTGGGAACAGTTTGGGGATGGCCCCTTCCTGTTCCAACATGACTGCACACCAGTGCACAAAGCAAGGTCCATAAAGACATGGATGAGCGAGTTTGGTGTGGAAGAACTTGACTGGCCTGCACAGAGTCCTGACTTCAACCCGATAGAGCACCTTTGGGATGAATTAGAGCGAAGACTGCGAGCCAGGCCTTCTCATCCAACATCAGTGTCTGACCTCACAAATGCGCTTCTGGAAGAATGGTCAAAAATTCCCATAAACACACTCCTAAACCTTGTGGAAAGCCTTCCCAGAAGAGTTGAAGCTGTTATAGCTGCAAAGGGTGGGCCAACGTCACATTAAACTCTATGGATTAAGAATGGGATGTCACTTAAGTTCATATGCGTCTAAAGGCAGATGAGCGAATACTTTTGGCAATATAGTGTATCTTGTTTTCACCAGTTTTGGTCCCAGTTGTTGCACCTTGCTTTTGTGATATTACAGCATGTTTAAACTGCCTGGGGGCTGCATGAGATGATCTGGGAGAGTTTTTTTTTGCAAGAGCCACACTGTTTTCTACTTGCTGTTCTTAGTTTAATGATTCCTTACCTATAGTCTACCTGTAGTTCATATTTTGGCAGCAGGGTTGTTAAAAAAAAATCATAAAGATTTTAAAGGGACAGTTCACCCAAAAATGAAAATTCTCTCATTATTCTGTCACCCTCATGATATCCCAGGTGTTTATGACTTTCTTTCTTCACCAGAACACATTTGTAGAAAAATAGACAAATGTCTTAGCTCAGTAGGTCTGTAGATTTCTCTTTTGAAGGTCCAAAAATCACAGACAGTCAGCATATACATTATCAATATGACTCCAGCTGTTAATTAATGTCTTCTAAAGCGTTACGATCGCTTTTGATGTGAAAAAAGTCAGTGATGTAAGTAATTTTGCAAGCGGTTAAAAATCCATGAACCAAATTACTTATTATGCAATAGAATTTCATTTCACTTTTGACCAATAGGTGAACAATTTGACCAATTATTTTTGGCATCTTTGCATAAAATTTGTTGTTGCAATATAGGAGAAAGGTTTGGTCTATCAAAAAGCTTTTGAGTACTTTTTGCAAGCATGGTGTAATGATGACCTAGGCCACATCTGTATGGGTCTGATGAACGGCCTAGGACTAGTTCGCAAATGTAGACTTTTTTTATATAATCTGAAATATTTAAGAATCAGAATTATTTTATTGGTCAAGTAAGTTGTGCTTACAAGGAATTTGTTTTAGTGACTTGCTCCAAGTTAAGTAAGCAATACACATACACACAATACAGAATACACCATATACAAACATGTATGGATAGACTATAGCAAGAACAATATACACAACTATACAACACAGTATATATCCTGAAACTTGTTGAGCACCTTCAGGGCATCGTGCCGATGACACATACTGAGTTCCGTACCGATACGCGAATGTGTTTGTAAAATACAGCATTTTACAAAAAAAATCAAAATGACTGATGCTCAAAATGGCCGACATAGGCAAATTTTTTATAATTCGACATGGTATGCACCACAGAATCTAAAGAGTCCAGTTTCGTGATTTTAGTACAAACCGTTAAGAAGTTATAAGCAAAAATAGCAATTTTTGATATCTCCTGACCCATAGGGGGCACTGTGCTGAAATGCTGCAGGTCACCTCAGGGCATGATGGCTATGACACATACCAAGGTTTGTCACAATCCATCAAAGTATTCTGGAGATAACACCTCAAATCCAATTTGGCGTGTTCTTCGTTGAATTTGTCGAAGTGCCACTCAAAAATGGTTTGGTATATCAAAATTATTTTAATAAATTGTTGTCTGGAGTGTCTCCAGATGACGCAAGCCAATTTTCGTGCAAATCGGTCGTACAGCCTAGGATGAGTTAGAAAAAGTATGTTTTTCTGAAAATTCAAAATGGCGGAAAATCTAGTTGGCAGAAATTGAAACCATTGTATGCTTTCGATTCGGCATGTGCTGAATGCGTATGAAACATCCACATTGTTTGAGCCCACCCATGAATCTCTCTGTGATTCATGGGCAGAGCTGTCAATCAAACCAGATTAAAGGCTCCATGGCCTCTCCAAAATGTGCATTGGCTGTTTCAGTGAATAGATCCAGCCAATGGATCGCTAGTCAAGATTTGATTGACAGGTCACGTAGCCATTGGTATGACGTTTCTATGGTTACAGGGGTTCAGTGTTGGGTAAGTTACTTTCAAAAAGTAATCCACTAATGATTACTAATTACTTTTGAAAAATTGTAATTAGATTACTAATTACTTCATATGGGAAGTAATTAGATTACTAATTACTTTACATTGAAGATACTTTCTAAAACCAATCAAACCTGTGAAAAAACAAAACAAATGTGACACTAATAGCTCTTTTAGTACTTTAATATTGACTGAAATATTAACCAAATTACAGCAATATGACAAAGACAGCAGCTTGGCTAAAGAGATCCAATACATTTCTAAAAATGCAACAACTTTCTTATCTCAAATATGCTGTAGTAGTATCTTCAGGTATGTGTGTGCATGCTATCTACAACCTTCTTAGCTGGGTGTGGCATGTATGTGTACAGTAAGCTTGTTTACCTGTGCTTGTGTTGGTGTGAAACAGACAAAGAATACTAATGAACTAAAAACATTTCTGAAAACCCATTTGCAGACAGCTTTGATAGTAAAACCATTGTGTATTTGAAGGCTTGTTGTTTCTTTTCAGTGTGCATATACAGGTTTGCTTGTGTGTTGCATCATGCATGTCTGTGTGTATGTATGTCTGTTTGTGTGTGTACATGTGCAGCATGTGTGTGTTTACACAACTTTAGAGTGAGTAGATTATTTCTACCTCCCTGCTTGTGCTCGGACGAATTGAGTATCCTCTATCACTTGGGCATCTGTAATGCTATTGCATTGTGTTTGTGTTTTATTGTGTACAGTACAAAAGAACATAAAAAGCCGCTATAGCAGCACATCAAGACACAGTGGACGGTAAGTCCTTAGGAAAGCACAACCTGATCATCAGGTTCCTGAGAGGCACCAGGAGGCTGAACCCCTCCAGACCGCACCTCATTCCCTCATGGGACCTCTCTGTAGTTCTTCAGGGTCTATAGAGAGCCCCCTTGAGCCTTTGCAGTCAGCCGAGCTTAAGGCACTCTCCTTGAAGACTGTTCTCCTGACTGCGCTCACTTCCATCAAGAGGGTAGGAGACCTGCAAGTGTTCCCTGTCAGTGAAACATGCCTGGAGTTCAGTCCGGGCTACTCTCACGTGATCCTGAGACCCCAACCGGGCTAAATGCCCAAGGTTCCCACCACCCCTTTTAGGGACCAGGTGGTGAACTTGCAAGCGCTGCCCCAGGAGGAGGCAGACCCAGCCCTGTTGTTGCTGTGTCCGGTGTGCGCTTTACGCAACTATTTGGATTGCACGCAGAGCTTTAGAGTCTCTGAGCAGCTCTTCGTCTGCTTTGGCGGACAGCAGAAAGGAAGCACTGTCTCCAAGCAGAGGATCACCCACTGGCTCATTGACGCCATAACTATGGCATATCACGCCCAGGACGAGCCCATTCTGCCAGGGGTGTAGCGGCCTCCTGGGCCCTGACCAGGGGCGCCTCTCTAACAGACATTTGCAGTGCAGCGGGCTGGGCAACACCCAACACCTTTGCGAGGTTCTACAACCTCCGGGTTGGACCAGTTTCATCCTGTGTAGTGGCACACAATACAAGCAGGTAAGTATGGGACAGCCGGCTGGGTGTATCACTTGCACATAGCGCCTTTCACCTCCCCTGAGCTGAAGACGTGTGCCATTAAGTCCCAGTAGTGTTCACAAACTGTGTTCCCTGGATGACTTCCTCCGAGCCCTGTGGCAGTCGAGTTTTCAGAGACTCGCTGCCAGCCCAGTACACGTGCTATCTAAAGCCCTGTACTGGGGTAGGTGCTCCAAATGTGGCGGTCTCCATGTTTGTAGTAACTCCTCCCCCGTTGGGTAGGACCTACCATGAGACTTCTCCACATGACATACTTCCGACATAGCTCGGCAAGACCATGTGACATATTTCCACTTAAATACCCCCCCCTCTTTGGGCGAGGTGTGGTCTCCGCTGTGTCCTCCCCTTGGGAGGGACACCCCCTGAATAGACCTGGTCGGCCCAGTCGGATAATCTCCCTTTTTTTTAGGGAGTGAAAAAAAAGAAGGGGAATAGAGGCCACGACTGGGCTAGCCTGTCTCTATCTTTTGGATAATCGACTTGTCCCAAAAGGCCGTTCGACACTCATAACAGTGTTGGGGGAGGTTACGTGTCAGCCTGGTGCGCTGACTACGAGGCACACAGTGGTCTGCCCGTCACACACCGCCAGTTCATGTAACACAGTTCAGCCAGTTGCGGCGTTTTGTATAGGGACCCCTAGTGTCACTACATCGACACAACGTCGAGTGAGTGACAGATAGGGAATGTCCTGGTTACTTGCGTAACCTCCGTTCCCTGATGGAGGGAACGAGATGTTGTGTCCCTCCTGCCACAACACTGAACTACCCGCTGAAATGGCCGGACCTTGTCTCGGCTCCTCAGCATAAAACCTGAATTAGTGGTTGCACTCCTTTTATAACCGTATGTCCGGGGGAGTGGCATGAAAATACCACTCGCCAATTTTCATTGGCCTTTTATCAAAGACCAGAGGTGTCTCGGGCTCCCAAGAGTTACCCCTAGTGTCACTACATCGACACAACGTCTCGTTCCCTCCATCAGGGAACGGAGGTTACGCAAGTAACCAGGACGTTTTTAGCCATCCTAATCATTTGAAAGAAAATAAAATTGAATCACCTTCTTATACCCCATTTGTAGGATGAATGAAATTACAGGTAAGAAAAAGGTTACACTGTTGTAGGATTTCAAAGTAATGCATTTTGTTTGAGGATTTGGTGGATATCTGTATTGAAAACTTTTTTCTGTGGACAGAAACTTACAATTGATGGATCCCTTCCATCGTGCTTGACAAGAACTATTCTCAGTTTAGCAAAGACTAATACTGACATCAGACAGAAATGCTCAGGCTTCTTCAGCAGAGCGTTTTTGCCTATGACAGAGACATCTTGCTGCTCAGTTCGGCTGTGGGTTAACATTTCCATCAGCAGCTCTTGTCCTGGGGCAGCCCATGGTGATTTCTAATATCACCAACCTATCTGATTCCATTTACCTGCTAGCTGATACTTAAGTATTGTTGTATTATCCTTTACAACAGCTCTAGCCACATACGGTATGAACAATATTGGGTTTTTGGACTTGAATTATGTGTGTGAGATTATGTGTTGCCAATGTCCTGTACATCTATCTATCCCTCATACGGTTTTAGGTACGGGCCGTGTTCAGGCTTTAACTTAATGCCCGTGCAGGCCTCTACCAGGAACTGCCAACACAATAAGGGGAACACATTTTAACTTGATGGGGGGCTGTGCCCCAGGACTGATAGAGGGATAGGAACTTTAGGTCTATGGACCACAGTTTAATTGCTTGGTCTGCCACTGTGCAGTGTAGAATATTGCTGACATTTTTATAAACTATGTTCCCAAGACACATGTTGATATCAATTAATGTGTGTGATATAATGGAATTCCACTAGGGGTTCTTCTTTGTGGAATTGATTTTCGGAATTGCAGTTCAAATCAGATCATAATCCATCCATTATGATAATAATGCTCATTAAAATGCATATTTATCATGAATTATTAGTCACCTTTTATGATTGCTGCTGTTCAATCCCTTTGAATTTGTCTATATTATTCCTCTCTGCCCTTTTCTTCCATTTTCTTTTAACAGTGTCCTTTGTTTTTGGAAATCTCATTTACATTTACATCTGATTTTGACAGGGGCTTTCTTCTCATAGCAACTTACAAGAATGAATAGATATTGTGTTGTGACAAAGAATGAAGTCTTCAAAGCCAACCCACACCCGCAATTATGCTCAAGAGCTGTTAATAATTAAATCTCAAGGGTTTCAGTGGCATCTCCCCATGAGTTACACAACAATGTGGCTGTCTGTACCAACTGTAAATACACAGATTCTAGCATGCAGAAGAGTGATTGTCTTGTTCATTAGCACTGGAGCATCAAAGACCTCTTGTGGTTTTAATGAGCCTGTTTTAGTGGACACCACAAAATGAATGTCACAAAAGGCTTTTTAGCACTGAAGATGTATGCTTTTAGTCCTTTTGTCTGATAGGTTAGATAATTATGGGTTCCTCAAAGAATATGTATTACTTTTTAGCAGAAAAGTGAGAAAGCAATTGATTCTCACTAGAAATGTTAGAGGGCCTTAAGGTAGATTAGCAATCACTAGCTGGGAGCTGGACAGAAATTGCATTTCTATCACAATCCATATTTGTTTAATTATCATTTTAAAATGTGAGGCTCCATAGACAATTATTGCTCTGGAGACTTTTTTAAACCTGCATTCTACTGCATAGAAATAGCACATACTGCATGGGAAAGCATGGTATTCTAAACTCTCAGAAAAATATGCATATACAACGCAATCTCACGAGAACTCGTAAGTTCTCTTATGTAAAGTTTGGTTCTAGCAAACGTACATTCTCTTACATATGCAAAACGTACTATACTGACGTATTGACAGCATGTAAACGTCATAATTTTACATATTAATACTTATAGAAATGTACAAATATTTACATGTACTGTTTAAATTGATTAATATTGAATAATTCATAGAATTAATCAGTTAAATGCATTTAATTTATAATCAATGAGATTAGTTAAATGCCATCAAATTTATTTAATGCAGTTGACATTATAATATGACATTTTAATGGTTTCATTCAGTTCTGTGTGATTTCTGCTGCCCTATACAACGTTTTAAAGGAATATATCACTTTAAGCAAGACTAAAATTTAAAATGTTAAAATAAATAAATAATAATTTATTTAGTAATCGTTTAATCATTTATTAAACATTTAATTGTATTTTTGGTCTTTCAAAAATCTTTGAACAACTTTTTGTCGGCATGGTCTAAAGATGATCTGAGCCAAATTTGAGGAAAATCGGGCCAACCGTCTAGGAGGAGTTCGAGAAAGTAGGTTCTGGTGTTTGGTGTCTCCACAACTTATGGTCTCTGACACCCAGACACTTTTTTATTTTTGTTTGCCATGGGACACAAAAGGAGTTTTCAGAATATGCCAAAAAACTAAATAAACCACAAAAAGCACCATAAAACAACAATAAAATTCATCCATACATTTGTTAGCAATAATCTAAATCTTCAGACTGCTTTCTGTGAAGAACAGACCCAAATTCAAGCCTTTTATTCAACGATCTCCGTCTCCATCCGCCGCAGTGCTGTCGCACCCTCTATAACTGTCAACCCGCGTTGGTTGGTTTCATTTTCAAAATTAAAAAAATGCTGCCTCAAGCATTACGACCAGCGGTTTCATGGCAGTGATGTCGAATGCTTATTGGCTCTCAAGTGTCTCGTGACCGTTTGCGACATGCCATATTCCGAGATGTATATGTTTGAATGAGAAATGACAGTGCCATTCTGCAGTGCATCAGGAGAAGGTTTACAGAGATTAATAATTTAAATTGTACTCTCCACCTCACACAGTGCTATTGTATGCCGTCAGGGAGCACATCGTATGCAGCGCATCGCCCTTTGGACTACTTTTGTACTGAATTTTGACATTTTTCTGAATAAATGATTGTGATTAAATTGATCTGCCTGTTATGTGTTTTATATGCTTAATAAATGTTTATGGTTAGGTTTAGGAGTAGGTGTAGGATTAGCGGCTGTAAAATATATATATAAATGAATATATTTTAACAAAAATTATTGCTACTGTACATTAATCTACTTGTTACAAGTTTTTATATTGTTGAAATGTGGTTATGTTTAGAGGCTGGGGTAGGGTTATGGGATCTAAAATATTTATAAAACACTAAAAATGTACAAATATATTTATAATCGATTCGCGTATTCAAATATAGTTGTAATGGATTTGTCAATATTTTACATTTCTAAAGCTGTAAATACGTAAAAATGTTTACGTTTTAGATGCTTTCTAACGTCCATATTGTACGTTTTAGTGTCTATTCAAATGTAAAAATGTACGTTTAATGTTACAAATATTAATGTATAAATAGCTATGTATATTAATGAGATCAGGCTGGCATATATTAGCATGTAAATATGGGTATGACATATTGATAGGATATTGGTCTTGGTGGACTAGATCTGATACACTGCTGCAGAGCAAGTAAAGAGACTTGCTACTGCTAGAAAATACACATACATACTGAGTTAGAATGTGGACACGCTGCTGCTGCTGCTGCACAATGAGACAAAACGCAAGACATGCTGCATCGAGCATGTGTTACATGCTGCTGCACAAATAGACATAACAAACAATCCCCCAACAAAGCTGGGAAGCTGCACAAACACATAAACACAAACGCATAAACACATGGCCAAAGCAGACCTTACCATGCAAGCTAATAGAAGGAAACCCCCAACAAACCACCTGAGCAAATAGCATTTTCAGAGAAAAAGCTCTCGCAGCGCACTGCAGAGAAACCAGCTTAACTGCAAAACTGAGCCATTTAAATGTTAGAGACACAAGTTGATTGCTAACTGATAACAAGTCAGAGGACCACTAAGCTCATGCAAGCCGATCATATTAACATGTCACGTGAGGAAGCCGATTGGCTAACAGATAACAAGTCAAAGAACCTATCAGCTTACACCACAAAGTTTCTTGGCTGAACTTTGGTCATTTCTAGTAAAGAAGCATATGGAGCTTTGATGTCATGTAAAATAAGTCTTGGATCCTGGTTGGTCTTTCAGCAACACAATGTGATTTAGCAACTTCTGTTGTTTCAATAGGTTATATAGTTCACTAAATAAGGTTAGAATGTTTTTCACCTTACCTCACAGTATGATTTAATGAGTAAAACACTAAATTCTTAACAGCAGTCATATAATTCGAAGATCTATGGTCAAACATATTGATCAAAGCTACAGTTTTGAAAACTACAAGCTGTTAACAACGGGGAACTAACAAAAATATTTAAAATTGAAGTCAAGCTTTTTTATTTTCATAACCCTACATTTTGGCCATTCTTTGTCTATTGCAAGAAAGAAACTCATGATTTGTTGTATGAACTGGGTCGTGAAGTAGGCCTATCTTTTGAATATTGTAAAAAAAAAAAAAAAAAAAAAAAATGAATATGCTAGTGTTGTAATTTAATTTACATGTACTTTCTCAGCCATCTTTTGAAATTTTACTGTTGCCATGCTGATTTCTGTAATTTTAGCAAACAGGATGGTGGATTGTTTTAAAGTGAGATAAACCAACCAAAAGTACCGCCTCTCCATCCACGCATATTACACAATCTGCGTAAGGTACCAACTCCCTATGGGGGCAGATTCTTACCCTAGGGGCACACCAGAAAGTCCACTGGCTGCGCTTACTCGCATGTTAAACATTATTCAAGGACCTGGTAGCAGTCGCTGATCACACATTTGCACTGCGCAAACAAAAGCGAAAGTAAAATGGTGTCATATTCTGACAAGGTTTTAAGGAGAATTTTAGATGGACATTTTAATGATTAAAACATACCTACCTAACTTAAAACTTTTGCCTGAACCTAACCAATAGTGTTTTAAAATATAAAAGAGATCAAAACAAGAGAAAAAACATCCTTACCTAATCAATGCATAAACCTAACCAATAGTGTTTTATAATGCAGAAGCAAAATGAAGAAATTACATTTTATGAAGCAACCATGTCATTTTGTGTCACATTTATGACTCTTTTATGTCATGTCGCGTGTCAGCATGAGTTCATGAATGAACTTGAACCCGGGGTCCTCTGACTCAAAGGCCAAAGTTCCTTGAGGTGAGCTACAGCATAAGCTAATAAACTTGGAATAAGTGTATATATGTAGGTGGGTCTGTAATGCAAGCGTTAAAATGTATGGTTTTTCAAAGATGCGTTAGAGTACAAATGTGCTGATGTCATAAAATAGCAGGGTCTGAGTAATGGAGAGAAAAATAAGTATTTATAAAGTCATAATCAGCCATTAAATTCCTGATTTGAGAGAAAGTGAATAAAACACAAAGTTGTTGTAGCACCTCTAGTGTTCATTTCACCTGAAAACTGCAGGGAATTGTACCTGGAGACACATATAACAAGTTTTTCAAAAATGTATGTAGAGTCACATTTTCACTATGAGACCAGGTTGGCCTCTTCATGTAGGATGAAGTTATTGAGTAGCTGGCTTTTGTTTTGTTAAAGGGGTATGAAAAAAGAAGAACAGGATGGAAAGTCACATTGAAGTAAATAATCACATAAAAAAAAAAAAAAATGGTTACCAATTAAAGCAGTATTCCCATAAAATTTTTTTAGAAGTGCATTGCACCCAAAATGCAGCATCTGCTCAAACCAAAGTAGTGAAATTATTTAAAATGAACCCCTTTATTTCTCACTCATGATGTAATAAAAAATAAAATAATTGATACGATTTCCATCTTTACATATTGTTAAATAGTTTATCCAATATATTAAGAAATGTATCAAGCCTGAAAATGTAATGTCTTGAGGTGATGATCTGCACACAGATGATATATATTTTTTTTCTTTATTGCATGTTGGGGGAAACACAGATGTTTCGGCACTTAGGCCTTTCTCAATGTGTACAACAATCAACCTACCCACTCTCTTATAGAGACAATATTTTCATGACGTCATCACATATCCCTACATTCACAAAACATGATTTGTCACAGAATATAAAAAATTTGTACCTAAAAGATCCCATGATTCAAAAAATTAACATATGATTAATCGCCCAATAATAAATCATCATAATCATACAATAACTGAAGTGTATAAAACAATCACAATACACAAATATACAAACATAAAAAATCATAACTTTCAATGCAGCGGTTTTTACATGATCCAAAAATAAATATAATTGATCAAGTTGAAACATTGGCTGGCGCTGGCAATGACAATGCAGACGAAGAAGACGATGAAGTGTAGAACCCAAGTGCAGTTTATTATAAATCGTGATATCCAGAAACCCTAACCATAAACGTGAACAAAACAAACATGAACTTGACTTAACTAAACTTGACATGACTTGGCTAGACTATGAAACAAAACATAAACGTAAACATGACTTGACTTGATCATGGAACCAACAACAATACATTAACACACAATACCTGACATATCTCCCCCTCTAGGGGCGGCTCCCGACACCCCAAAACAAAAACACATCGTTCAAGAGGGAGCTGGGGGGGGGGGGGGGTGCCATGGTGACTTGACGTGGTTACGTGGCAGGACATGGAAACATGGTGAAACAAGGTGTTGGGCATGGCCTGGTGAGACAGGGTGTGAAGCATGAGATCAGGGCAACGCCAGTGGAAGGTGGAGCCATGAGAGACTTGAGGGGTGGAGCCGAGAGACTTGAGGGGTGGAGCCAGGGAACTTGGTACCTGGAGAGTAGCCGACGGCTCGAAGGGCCAGGGTGGAGCCAGAGGCAGGGAGAACCAAGGTGGCACCAGAGGCTCGGAGGACCAAGGCGGAGCCGTAGGGATGGAGGTCCCCGGTGGAGCTAAAGGATCAGAGAGACAAGGCGTAGCCAGAGGATCGGATGTGGAGCCAGGTGACCGACAGACCAAGGAGGAGCTGGAGAGATGAGGGACCCCGTTAAAGCCGACAGGCTGAAGGACCGCAGTGGTGCCGAGGGAACGTAGAGCCAAGGTGATGTCGAGGGATCGACAGGCCAAGGCGGAGTACAGGAGGGTCTAGGCAGGGTCGGAGGGTCGAAAGTTTCCCTTGCCTGATCAGGAGAACTAAGGGTGGGCACAAGGGCGGGAACCAATTCCAGCTCAAATAGCCCAGTGAGAGATGGCCCTGGAATGAACGGGGCCTGCAACGCTGGTTTGTTGGCCAGAGATGAGCCTGAGACCTTGCATGGAGCACACTGCGGCGTGACTGTGACGTGGCATGGAGCAGACTCAGGGGTGGCTGTGACGTGGCATGGAGCAGACTCCGGCGTGGCTATGACGTGGAACTCTGGCTCGGCGGCCATGACCTGGAACTCTGGCTTGGAATCCACCTCCCCCACAGTGAACGTAGAACCAATAATCTGCAGGGCAAGGTCGATTTACTGAGCCAGGCTGTGGGTACTCTGACTGCCTAGCATCAGAGAAGAGATGGGCTCATTCAGTCCAAATCGGAAACAGTCCTTGAGGGCCACCTCATTAAAATCCACCCTGCAGGCCAGAGTGCAGAATTCCTCCACATAATCCTTCAGGGGATGACTCCCCTGGCGTAGACGGAGGAGCTGAACTGCTGGGTTTATCTTGTGTCGGTCAGGTATTCTGTAATGTTGGCTGGTGCTGGCAATGACAATGCAGATGAAGATGATGATGAAGTGTAGAACCCCAGTGCAGTTTATTATAAATCGTGATATCTAGAAACCCTATCTCTAAATGTGAACAAAACATAAACATGCCTTAACTAAACTTGACATGACTTGGTTAGACTATAAAACAAAACATAAATGTAAACATGACTTGACTAGACTTGACTTGATCATGGAACAACAATGATACATTAACACACAATACCTGACATAAGTGAGAATGAACCAGTCATTGACGTGAAAATGTAATGCATATTGCAACCTGGTCTCATAGAATCACGTTACTCTACTTACATTTTTGCAAAAAATATTTTTGGCATGGCTCGTTATTTTGTGGCAGTTTCCTGCTAAAACAACGCACTATATCTACAATGACTTTTATTCCCTTTCACAAAAATCAAAGGGCAGATTGTCAGTTCATAAGCACTTTTTGCCTTACACAGTGCTTCTTGTGCAATATGACATGAAAGCACTTTTACTATGGCGCATGACATGTAAGGTTATACAAAACGTTTGCATTACATGACCAACTACTGTACATTTACAAGCTTGTTCCAATGTGATCACATTGTGCGGTAGCGTTGCACTTCCGAATGCAATGTAACGGACTGGGGTGCGAGTACCACTGAGCATGCAAGTGGACATGTGAACCAAAAGTGTTATATACGGCAGAAAATTATGTGCTTCAGTAATTGCATTTTTTTTTTTTTTTTTCACATTTTTTTTTTTTTTTTGACACTATCGATTAGGTAAGGGTAGGGAGGTAGATTTTGTTTATTTAAACTCAGTAGAGAATGAACCTTAAAAACCTCATCTGTTTGGAAACCTCATCTGTTTGGGAGAAATTTTTTATATTTTTAAGCACCACACAGTGGATTTTTAACCTCAAAACTGCTGGTATTGTCTACTGCGAAACGTGTAAGGAATCATATAATATTATTTTGTACACAATGTTGCCACAGTCACATAATTTTCAAGAGATCAGGCATAGTAGGAATGACCCATCTGTGGCCTACTTGTTTTGCATGGTTTTGTACAGTAGATAAGTGGAAAGAAAAAAAAGGTAATGTGAAGAATCAAATAATTATAATAAATTGAGATACTGTCTTTATTTCATTTTGTAAAAAGTGGAAAGAGTTTACCTTCTGTAATATGAGTTCTATTAGGGAGGATATCAGGTAAGGTCTTGCATTTACTCTTATCAGCACCAGCACAGCTGTGTGAGATGTCCCACTTTTTCATCAGAACCAACTACTGCACTCGGTGTAATTGCTATACCAATTATATCTAGGCATGACTTATGTATATGTAGGTTTGGCCCCTCAGCAGGGGTCACACTGGGCGATATTGAGATCTCTTTGAAATCACTGAGCTGTTAATGCACTCCAGGGTGCCTGTCCTGAGAAAACAAGGCGACTGACAAGACATATGGCTCATGAGCCTCTGACAATGAAGTCTTGCCTCAGCATTGAACAGATATTTGACAGATCCTCAATTCTTTATTCCTTTTGCGCAGACAACAAGGAGCATATGGGCCCACACAGGGGCCTTCAAGGTCTGTGAGTGGGAGAGGTTTAAAAGAGATACAAATCAACTTTTCTCTTTCTCTCACTCATCAGCGACTGGCTCCACCTCAGGAGGCTGTTTGGTGATGTAAGCGTTCACCAGACACATAGTGTCTGTCCCAGTTCTCCTGTTTTCTGCACTCTCAATACTTCATCAGTTAAGATGGTCTTGATGACCTTGAACACAACAGGATATTTCATTTAACAGTAGTTCTTTAATGATAGATCAGTTAATTGTTGACAGCAAAGGATGGTAGACATGAGCAATGTGCCACACTGCAGGGTCAAGCAAAGTCAGCACTGCAGGGGGTGAAGATATGAAGCAGAAGACTGGTGTGAAGACATTTAGACTTAAGGTCACTGATGTGTTTCAGTACTTAAAAGGGTTAGAACATCTCATGGTCGAACAGAAGTCACACTGCTGACACAGTACATGTTGAAACTACCAGACTGATTACACTGTAAATTCGGCTACAGTGAGTCGAAAGTTCTTCTGCTGAAATCGTTCTGTGCTTACTGAATTTCGAATAACTGCCTCCAGTGGCTGAAGCTGTAAGTGTTGTTGATCATTGGGCATGTGTAAGATCCAGTTTCAAGGCTAAATGTCCACAGAGCGGCACCAAAAGCCAGTAGTTTTAGTTGTAAATAATGTAATACAGTCAACAGGAATACATATTTAATTAGGGTGACTAGATTCCTGCTTGTGGAAAACAGGACAGCCCCCTCCCAGCAAAAATGAAATTGATGTATCCTTACCTAGGAGCAGATCAATGCAAAGCAAATGGTACCTCCGCATCTGTAACTTGTCAACTTGTACTTTTCACTGGCAGCAGTTTTTCTCAGTGTTTGCTTGTCTTTCAAGAGTTTATCGTAAAATGCAGAGCAGTCCAGTCCAAAATTAGGACGTACGAAAAGCATTGCCTTCATGACTGTTACACTGAGTTGAGATTTATCCGGTGTCCATGCTGCATTCATTAATGAGAAAACATGCTCCATAGATGCAGATGTCCCAGGCAGCCATAAAAAAAACTCCACGACCATGGCTAAGACTCCGAATTTGATGGTCTTGCACTCCAGCTCACGAAAAACGTCTGTCCATCTCTTAGACATGGCCGTCTTGTTCATGTTCCACTCAGTGATGCGACGAGTGACAATGTTTTTCGCGCAAGCCCACTCATCAAAGAGCGTGGTTTCATCAATCAAACCGAGAGTGGGGATTCTGGAGTAGAAGTGTTTGAGGCTGCTCTGCATGTCTTTCCACTGTGGGATGTCTTTCAGTAGGGCCCACTCAAATTTTTCTGTGTTTTACAATGAGTGGCTCCAATTTTGGAGTTAATCCACTGATGCCTAATAAAAGTTTCTCACTGCAAAAAATAAATAATCTGCTCGCGTATCACCAGCTTCAACCAGGGCATCCAACTGCTTTTAATGTCAGAGGGTATGAATGATTCCTCCAGCCTGGCCTGCAAGACTTTTCTCAGGTCATGAATGTGCAAAGCTATGGCCATGCACAACAGAATGATAAGCAAAAAGTCCTTCATTTGCGAGCACCTTATCAGATTCAGAACTTTGCTTCACAAAAATAAATAAATAAATAAATAAATAAAATAAAATAAAATAAAAAAACACTTGGTGTGGCACACTTACTTTTAGCAGCATCCACATGCTTTTTTGTATGAACATGCTGCGCGATGTCAGTGCGGCCTCAATGGGTGATGGAAAAGCAAGCTCCACAAATCTCACACCTCACTTTACTAGGCTCTGTCTGTGACTCCATTTTTAGAAATTTAAATTCTTTTTGAAGATCCTCATTAAATGTACATGCATGCTTCCTTGAAATTTTTCCAGCCGCAATTTCATCTGTGTGCTCTTTCAAACTGACTCTTCAATCAGTTCACTAACTAGACGTCTATTGATAGGGGATTGTGATTGGATAGTTTAATCCAATCATATACTTCAAATAATATGGTGTGATTTTATTGGTTTTACAAGCCATATCCTTGGCTACCTTTGATTAAAATAATCATGTGACTGAGAATGCCGCATAGGCGACAGATACATTTTAGGACGGGAAATACGGGACAAAACACAATTTTTTCAGAATAAGTCGGGACACTAGAAAAAGTGCTTAAATACTGAAAAATGGGACATCTGGCCACCCTATATTTAATAAATCCTACATCTTAACCCAACCCCCAACCCTTAAACTAACCATCAGTGGAATAAAAATTTAATTTTAGAGGGAAAATACAAGATTAGAATCGTGCTCATCATTGTTAAATGAATGCGATTACTTACTGGTTTCCATGGGACCAGAATCGATGTCATGCTATCAGTGCCTTTGTCAGTAACTTGGCAGAATAGGGTCAATTTCAGGTATTGGAAAATTCAGTAGCAATATGTTGATTTCCAGTGTGATCATGGACAGTTATGTAATATGGCATAAGCCATATAACATTTGGACAGTTATGTCACACTTGAATGAATGAATGTCTTTGCATTATGATACCACAGCTTTTCTCATAATTAACTTTACTGATACATTTTTGCAATTACTGTAATTTTAACCAGTTGGATCCATGGTCGTTTTTAGTAGATGTATGGAATTATATTCATAGCAACCACAGGGGTAGTTCAACACATTAACTATGGACAAGTTCCACTAAAATCTGACTGCCAAAAAGTGTCCAAATACTTGATAAAGGTTCTTGTTTTTAACAATACAAACTTCTTTTTTTCCTGTCTTTGCTTGTGCTATCTTTCTTTAAAATAAATGCTATTTACAGCAAATACATTCATACATTAAGTATTGCTTAATTGTGCAAATACTTTTGGGGCCACTATAAATGCATATGCATATTGGCTTATGCAGATTAGAGACACAAGACTACCAGAAATCTACCAGAGCACAGCCAAAAGATAGCCAAACAGACACTTATTTATGTATGTACATACAGAGATTAAATTATTATTATAAACAGTGTTGGGTAGTAATGGACTACAGGTAATCTGGTTTACATAACCAGATTTTAAAAATCAAGTACTTTTAATTTGATTACCTAACATTTTTAGATGTGTGTATTCACATTACAGTTACTTTTTATGGATAACATAATTACATATAATTTACATAACCTATTGGTTTTGACTTTAAAAGAAATTAAATTTACCAAAATATGCAATACGTACTCTGACAGTAATCAGATTAGATTACCTAAAAGTGTAATCTAAATGTTTACATTGATTACAATTTTAGCTGTGTAATTTGTAATCAGTACCAGATTACATTTAATAAGTAATCTACCCAGCTCTGATACTAATGTAGCGGAGTGGGGAGAATGCTGCTGATGCTAATATGCTAGGGAAAACCAATAGATAAGCTGACTATGCCACCCTGTAATTAACAGGGAAATACTAACCCAAATCACAAATAGAAAAGTTGTGATTCGTTGTTTCAAAACAAAAGGGCAAGAGACGTGAATACCAAAGTACAAAAATATTTTATTTAACATTAGATGAGTCAGAAAGGCACTGCATGCTCAATTTAAAAGTGTATTAAAATGATGAGCACCACAATGAGCTGCGTGGTTTGTAATAGGCTTCACACACACCCATAAAACAGCATATACACTTGCTGACCACAGAAGGCTGAGACTTACCAGGAGCAGGTAGGCTAGCCGAGCACAGCGATACCCCGATAGAAAGACACTTCATTCACAAGTATACACTCACACAAGCTCACAGGTGAATCAGTTGTGAATACACAGCACTCTGCATGTGACAGGGACACTACCACCATTTAGCAGGGAATGGCTAGACCCCTACACTGGGCCCTCAGCTCCTGAGAACACAGAAGAGAAAATGAACAAAATAATCATAATAAACAAAGACTAAGAACAAACAAAAACTCAAAGGGTTTTAACACACAAAACAAAATATGTTAGTGTGAAGGGCAGGGGAGAGCTCATGCCAAATCACCATGCTAAGATCAACTTCACACAAACAATAGCAAAATAAAATGGTTTCAATCGGAACAAAATAACACCATTTCCAAACTCTAATGATGATCTCGTTAGCTCATGATATACACATACAGAGATAATGATCACACTTCTCTCTGCGAGTACCAAAACAGCACTTCCGGAGCCAGAGACAAAGTTGTAAAACAAAACAGAACAAAAAGCAAAACAAAATAGTAAAACAAAACAGCAACATTGGAGTTCAGCCCTGCAGCTTCTATGCAGACAGACACTTTCTGGTGAGCAGATTATTTCATAAAAGAACAAGCAATTACAAAAATCTAAAAACATTAAACCCATACAGGTATGAATCACCATCATATTTAATGAGTTCACATACCAAAAGTGTTGAAGCTACAGCCATAATTACGGCTGCGAAATACACAAGCGGTATAAAGTATGGAACAGGCTGACTGGAGGAAGGCAGCAGTCGGCCAGCTCGATACGAGCCTCGCACAAACAAATGCTATCACATACAAAAGGAACTAACATTAGCACAGGATACCTGAGCCAAGCGGTTAGCCTAACATCTAACATAAAAAACAAAACAAATAACAACAACAACAACAACAACAACAACACCAACACCAACACCACCACCATCATTAGACCATGTCGCGCATCTAGGCGGCACGTAGCCGCCCTAATATACCCCATGAACGCACACTGATAGGCTATAAAAACCCACCTAATACTGAGGGGCGTGATACAATAAAGCAGACAGATGCACTTGTTCTTATACACACTGCATAATGCAAGTTGCATTAAAGTTAATATATTATGCATAAAAGGGAAAGTCACAATTATACACAAATGACAAAACCAGGGGAATACTACAAGACAGTAGTCTGTCTCACTACACTAAAATGTTAGCAGATCAGTTTAAAACACACTTAAAGGAAACTTAGTGGAATAATGTAAACAGAACTCTTTACATATTATTCACACTAAAAGAGTGTTTACAATAGAAATGATGAAAGCCATACCTCTATCTGCGCGTCTGCTGCGGTAAATGATATGCCATGACAACGGAATGACAAACAATTTTGTTTTGCTTTGCTAAGATGAAACAAAATGCAGGGCCCTGAAATTGGCTTTGAGGAAGTAGCTGCCACCTTTCTTAATTAAGCGGGTACATAAGCGAGCACCCCTGAAATCAAAGACTGCCGCGTCATTATTCCTGCTGCTTCAAAGAGACCCGCACTCCTATCAGCAGCGAACATCTGGAGTGGTTTGTTTGTTTATTCATTATTATTCTAACTGTAAAGTCTCAAATCATTACACTATGCAAAGCAGGTCTATTGGTTTATGAAAAACAAATGTGCCACTGTCAAAAGATGGTGTGTTTGGTCAGTTCATCCACAGAACACTGGCTGGTCATTTTTAACACCAAAAAGATAGCATTCCCATATTCATTCCATGTATCCGAATTCATGTACTTTCAGAGTATGTGCCGTTAACAATTGACTTACTGCCATTAATAAAGCACATTACTAAAGTATGTATGAATACATTCCTGTGCATCATACGGGAACATGGGCATTGCCCGGTGACCTCAATACTGTATCTGACATAATAACAACAATTATAATCCACTCTGGTTTTGTCAAACAAGTACAATTTAACCACAAGGAAAAACTTTCTTGGTATACACAGTATAGCACTTACAGATGAACTCACAGTTCCCTGTTGTTTTTTTTAAATTTAGCGTTTTGAATCTGACGGGTCTTTAACTCTTGTGATCTTATCGGAAAGTAAAGTGTCCAGTACACTTCAGAATTTCAGCAGATGCAAAAGGCCTACTGTATCATGAATCCTTAGGATTGGGACATACTCATTAGACATAGTGCGTTTGCCATATACAGTATAATGCAGAAGGGAAAAGACATATTCGGACACAGGGATTGTCTTAGGCCCTGTGTTGAACTGAAGGACTAGAGGTTCTTTGAGCAATTCAGTAGCTGTGTTTGAAGAGAGGTAAAAGCGGAAAACCGTCTATCCTTTCAGGAACAGATGATAGCCAAGCCTTTAGGACCGATTCCTTCAACAGCGTCTGTTTTTTCTAGATAAGATGTTTCCTTCAACATCAGAACCTCAAATGCTGAGGTCCTCTTTCTTCGCAAAGCTTAAAAGATTCCTCAAATGCACGTTAATGTTTCTATCTTCCTATTCTGTTTTCTGTTTTACCACTGTAAACACAACTCAGCCTGCTCTTGGTAAATGCCTCTCTCAAGACAGATTTTAAACATGTATATTTACAGGAATGTTCTGGGTTAAATTTAAAATTCTATCAACATTTATTCACCCTCATGTTATTCCAAAACCCTGTCCCTGTCTACTTCCATTGTAAAAAATCTCAGCAAACTGGAATAATGTGATGTATAATATATTTGCTGTTTATCTGCAAACTGCTAAGCTTTTGAATAGGATAAGTTTATGATTAGCACAGCTGCCAATAACAGGAGAAGACTTCTTTGTGGATTGCATTTTAGCAGATAAATTGATAAAATCTAAGATAAGGTCTTTCACCTTATAATTTTCACTTTATTAAATGTAATCAGTACACAATTATGGCAGCTATAGCATCTCCTATTTATCAAGCTGGCAGCTGATTGGCCACACTGATCATGGCAGGAAGTGGATGTTGCTGTCTGAACCCGCACAGTCCAGGTGTGCATCAGTCATTCTAATCTCTATTGGCCAAGGTACTGTATGTCAAATGATGAAGACCTAGAGCATAAGAAATAAAAAATATTGTTGGAGAAAGTAAGGAAATAATTTAAAATATATGCTATATACACTACAAAAAAACAACAATAATAATCTAGAGCAAATAGTTTTCCTAAAAATGTATGTCTACATACTGTACGTTGACAGCGTGACTAAGTCGTGAAATTTTAAATAATACCAAGCTGTAGAGAGTCAAATTGTTTATTAAGTTTCCAGTAGTGTTGGTTATTATTATTATTATTATTATTATTATTTTTTTTTTTTTTTTTTGATGTTACAGACATTACAGCTGATATTCTATAATGCTGAATACTGTAAATAATTCTAAATTCTTAGTAATGTCCAGCATCATCCAATCACTGCCAATCATGTGAAAATACATTTATCATTATAAATTCTGAATCTATGTACTGATTATCATTGTTCCATGTCTTCCAAACATGTTGAGTGGCCTGAAACTAAACTTTTGGTGGGACTTTAGGAGAGGATGCACTTAGCTGCATAGAAAGCTATTCGATGTCCCCTTGCTCCCTATTTAGAGAATGACTTAACCTCCAGTGTGCTGTCTGCTTGCAGTGGTCTCAGAAGAGTTCAAAATGCACCTTATTTTCATCCTTGTACTCCATATAAAACCTCTGAAAGCAGCTTTTGGATGAATTTGATTGTCAATGTGAAAATGCACAATAAATATATAGGAATGCATTTACTTATGTTCATGAATACACACAAAACATTAATGCATTTTTTAAGCGGCATATCAAACAAAACTAGAGATATTACTCTTTACATCCAAACAGGTTTCAATGAAAAATATAGCTGCAAGCAGCGATGACGGGCCCAAGCACCATGGGTCCATTTCCACCCGGTGGCTTTCAGAAAACAATGCAAGGTGGACACATGAATTTGTCATTTTACATTATTCTAAACAATTTTGAAGCAATTTGGGTAAATATAAGAGAACTATTTTAAAGTATCTTTTAAGAGCCACACTTCCTGCTGCCCGGTGGTGGCGCTATGTCCCTGACCCAAAATAGTCAAATCCATGTGATTAGCCCCCAACATACATCTCAATGATGATCTAAATCACACATTGCACACAGAAGATGAGACACTGCTTGTTTCCCATTTTTTGCCATTAATTTAATGCCTCGCTATGGCAACAGCGTTCGATATTTCAAAATATGTTCACAATTTAGTATCTTCAATATCTTGGCAGAATGTTGTCTAAATGTGGTGACAGTCTCATGAATCCCCTAGGAGGAGAATTAAAAAATTTAGAGAATACAATATTCAAATTTCCAAAATGGACGATTTCCTGTTGGGCGGAGCTAATAATTATAATTCTGAAAGTTGTCCAGATTGATGAGAACTGTTGGTGACTGTAGGTGAAAATGGGGGTGCTACAGAGGCCATCTTACATGCCCATTTTAAACCTGTTAACTGTCACTGGCCAACAGGTGGGCCATTTGAATGTGGCTATAAAACAAATGCTTTATTTAATATCAAAAACATCAATGATCACAAACTTCAATTAAAGCTTAAAAACTCAACTTTCATCTTCTGAAGTCTATTTTGCAATTAGAACATTACAGTGAAAACATAAAAATGTCAAAAGAGTGCATTTTTAAAACGTGACATGTGAGCGACAGTACTTATGTTTCATGTTCTCTGTTTATGATCCAATCCAATGATTGAAAAAAAAACAGCATGCATTTCATTGTGAGGGTCCACTGATGAAAATGGAACAACCACATCAAATTGGTTAAGTAACATTATTACCTTCTAGTTGAGATCTATATGTGTACAAAGTTTGGTGACGGTAGCTCAAAAGGGATGTGCTACAGAACAAGACCTCTGCCTTTCCTATGGAGGAAGCGGGAGCCGGGTGAACAATCCACATAAGACTTTAATGCCACACTTTTAGTGTATATCAAAACATAAATGAACATGCTCACCTACAGGCACTAAAGAGCCCCCCCCCCCCCCCTTACAACTTTGCAAAGCCACTGATCCACTTATGACAATGGAACAACCACATCAGATTGGTTAAGTAACATTATTACCTTCTAGTTGAAGTTCTGTTAATATTTTTGAATCTGTGATTATTTAGCAGCTTTATTCACCTGAAATGTCTGCTAACATTATGCCAAATGTTTTTGCTATTTGTTAAAATAAATTTATACATAATTTAATATAAATGTGAATCTGTCTATCTGTCTATCTATCTATCTATTAGGGGTGTAACGGTTCTCATAAAAAACCAAACCGCATGGTTCACCACTCACGGTTCGGTAAACATTTGCTCCGTGGTTCATCTCTAGTTTAATAACACATCTGGATCATACACTTTGGCAAAGAAAATAAATGCACCCACTAATGCACCTGTATGGCTCTGTAGATGGACACACTTCGCCTGTGTTTCACGTGGGTCAACTTTCCACAGGGAGAAGTTGTCCTATTAACTGTAAATATGTTAAATCAGTTGATGACATCACAGTTCTGCACGCATTAATGTGAAGTTGAAAATGGCAAGCTGAGAAAACAAGCCACAAGATAGAAGCCCCTGTGTCATTCAAGTCTCCTGTCTGGGAACTTTTTCTTTTTGTGGTCAATCAAAACAGCGATGGTCAAAAAACATTCACAAAGCAGGCACTGTTTACAGACATTGCTTGACGCGAGTGCTGTATACTGGTAATACATCGATGTTTGATTATTTATTTATGCTGACATCATCTGGGAATATATAGCGTGTGATGTGCGCAGAGCCGCAGGTGACCCCGAAACCGCACACAGACACAATCCCTTCTATCTTTAAACAGGCACTTGCTAGTTCGGACAGACATGAAACAAGAACTAAAGCGCTCGGGGTGTTCATTGCCAAAGTTATGTTGCCCTTATTCCATTGATGTAGATGTGGGATTTCCACGTATGATTAAAACACTCATGTTGCGTTACAACATCTCTTCTAGCATACATTTTTACCTCAAGGTCATTCATTCTATAGTGATGTACAACTCCTGAATGTTGAATATATGTTGAGTAGAGTATGAAATGCACTTTATGTTGATGCACATAGCATAAATGCAGGTATTAAGTTAAATGTTGAGTTAGTAATTAGAGCATTTTTTTTTAGTTAAGGACACTAACGAAAATTAACCATGGTTTCATTCAGTAATACTGTAGTAGCCATATAGTAACCATGGTTTTACTATAGTAATATTGTAGTACCCATGACTGAAGTAACAATGACTGTTGTCACCATTGTTTTCTGATCAGAAATCATAGTTTTGATACAATTAACCATTGTTTTACAATAGTGATACTGTAGTTTCCATATAGTAACCTTGATTTTACTATAATATTGTAACCATGACAGTAACCATGTTCATTTTGTGGTTACTATGATTTTACTACAAATACCATGGTTAAACTATGGTTACTGTTGTAAAACCATAGTGATTTGTAGTGAGGGCAAATCTCTTGAAGTGTCTGTTACCAAATAGAATATATATATTTTGGATTTGGCAAGAATATTTCTTTTTCAGAACATAACAAATACCGAACCGTACCGAAACCGTGACCCTAAAACCATGATACAAACTGAACCGGGAGAAATTTGAACCATTACACCTCTACTATCTATATTGTGGCAAGCAGGGCATGGCCAAGCGGCGTCAGGGCAGAGCGAGGCCGGATAGATAAGTAGTAAACGAGTTCCACCTGTTTGCACACCAGTCTCGCGTTCAAGGGAGGAGCAGCGGGAGTATTTAAGGAGAGAAGACAGCAGCAGATGGGTGCACTGTGCTGTGTGTGACTGTGCCACAGTGACTGCTGAAAAGTAAGGCTGTTGAGTGTTGTTGAATGTGTTTGTTTATTGTGCAGAAAAGCACGTTTATGTTTTGAAGTACACTAAAAATGTCTTATTAAAGTCATTAAAGTCTTATGTGGATTGTTCACCCGGCTGCCGCTTCCTCCATAGGAAAGGCAGAGGTCTGCCATACACATACAGTATATATATTCATATATTGACACAACTTCGATATACATCGACACAACGACGATTGAGTGACAGACAGGGAACGTCTTGGTTACTGGTGTAACCTCTGTTCCCTGATGGAGAGAACGAGACATTGTGTCCCTCCTGCCGCAGCGCTGAACCGACCGCTGACATGGCCGGGACTCTCTCTCTGCTCCTCAGCACAACTCTGAATGTGTGGTGCATGCCATCTCCTTTTATACCTGTATGTCTGGGGTGGAGAGTGGCATGAGCGAACACCTAGTGTCACTACATCGACACAATGTCTCGTTCCCTCCATCAGGGAACAGAGGTTACACCAGTAACCAAGATGTTTCCGGTTGTCACAATGTAATCAGTTATGTTTCCACAACGAAAGTTTAGTCATCAAATTACGGTGCAGTTAGGTAATGCAAGAACTTATTTAAGTTTAAAAAAGATGTACAATAAATCTGTAAACTAAAAACACAAATGAGGATTCAATAATTAGGCCTGTTGCAATATTTACATTGTCTGATATTTAAATCTGGTATATGGCCATATACGAACAAGTACAATTAGAGTTCATATATTTGTACTATGTACTATATACTATGAGGGGTGACAACACCAAAGCAAGTGCCCATGCTTAGTTCTTATGCATTAAGGTACAAAGCTTCATTGCAACAAATACTAGTTCATTAATTGGAGTCACAATCAAATTATAAATATCCATGAATTTGCAATACAACTGCATTTCCACAGGAACCACATAGTAACAATTTTGCTATTGATTTGCCAACATAAAAAAAATCTCCAGAGTACCAATACATTGTCTATTAAACACATCAACAAATTCTAAATGTTCCTTAGCTTGAAACTGGCAATCTGGAATAAACTTCACATTATGCAGGACAATTTTTTTTTTTTAAAGTGTACCCATGGATGGAGAGTGCATGCATTTCCAATGTTATTCTGCTAATAAAATCCTGTAGGCCCATCAACATTGTAACAGCTGGAATAAGCAATTTGAATGGGAACATTAACACAAAGTTAGTTCTAAATATAAAATAAACTCTAGGAAAACAGTACTTTGGGTGGCAGCGCTGTGAAACTCATGAATAATAATTATTTTATGCACAATAAGAGATTATTTTAAATCACCTATTTTGATTAACAGTTGTTCTTAATGACCTATTCAATCACACAAATAGATATTTCACATTATATGGTAATCTTATCACTACATCTTCCAGATACCATATCAGTCTTGGGATTTTGTTAGTCAGAAGATGAACACATAGATCAGCAATTTAATTAAGAACATGACTGATTGGTCTAGTGGTTACTTTTTGCGTCTAGTTTTTAGAGGTTCTGGTTTCTAATTCACCCAAATATATTTTTTTATTGTAATAAACCAAGATTGCATCTGTATGTCAGTGGATGGGTGATACACTTAAAAAATAAAATGCAATAAAAGATGTGGGGAGATGAGAGTAGTGGAAACACAGACAAATTTATTGAAAAGACAGCGAACTCCGAAGTTCAAACAGCGACAACTACAAACTCTCCGCTCCAGCAGTGGGAATCTGCACGAGGGGATCGGTGACCAAGATAGCACAGCTCACGAACACCCATCTCCCCTCGCACAACCCAGCCATGGAACACTCAGTTTATATAGGAAAGAAACACACTGCGTGCTGGTGCTCCTCATTAACAATCAGCTCGCCTGGTTACCCCATGCCTGAGAATGATTAACCCTTTAAAGACTGAGCCCCAAATTCCGAAAATTCCATTCTGTGCCAGAATATGATATTCATATCCAAATTCATATTATATTCATATTCATATAACATCACACACCTGAACTGTATATACCATATTGAAGAGAAGAACTAGGGCTTTCAAATGATATAAATATATGTATGATTATTTAAGGCTAATCATCCTTTATCAATTAGATTTCACACAGAAATATTTAAAAAATCTTCTCCAGCCACCATACTTCATCAGACAACTGCATTTTCAACCATTTTAATTACAAGCTAGAAGGAAACTTAGAGTGTATGAAATATACATAATTTTGTTGGCAATGTAGAATAGCAGACAGATTAGAAATATAATCTATTGTTTAAAAGTTATGACCATTCTAGTGATTAGTGGGAAAACGGAAAAAAACAAACATTTAGAATGTTAAGACACATTTCACATGACCACTCCTCAAATACTCCTTTTGAGCATCTGTAATAATAAACTGAGATTGCATCTGAAATTGAAGGACACAAACACTGAAATATACATTTTATTTGTTCAATAAAACACACACTTTATTTAATTTGAACATTAGAATTAAACACGAATTTTACAGCAAAACATAAAAAATCAAACTTTCGAACTATCTACAGTAAATACATTTTTAATAAAGAGTGCAGAAACAGAATATATATAAATCCATAAATACTCAAAATTTTCAGTCCTACTTTTCCGATAGCATAGCAAACATCTCTCAAAGGACTCTTCAAATTTAGGAACATGGGCTGTGTGGAGTGATGACGAAGGAGGGACTACAGGCTTTAGTGTATGCAAAGGGAAACTTGCATGAATATTGATACCTCCCAGCTGATGAGCCAGGTTTTCTCTGAAATCTATCTGGGTTAAGTTCACCAGTCTATGCTCATCCCCTGGTGCCGCATGAATGTGTTGCCATTCCTTAAACAATATGAACTATTGACGATGGCAATGTCTATGAAGTGAGGAAAAAAAGAGTCTTCCACCACCTCTGAGTTTTTTGTAGGACGTCTTAAGATTTAATCATTTGGTCTGACCTATCAAAACCGGCCATGTTTTTGTTATAATCGCTGATGACAGTGGGCTGGAGGACTTCTTCTTTTGTCCAGTCACCATCATTTTTTACAAACCTAGTAATTTCAGTTGAGCCATTCGCATTGTGGAAATTGGAGAGGCATGTAAGTGCACGCGTGTACTTCTACTGAATTACAAGTATATTCCCCTCAATCCTATACCACCTCATATCCCCAAGAGCTGTCTTGCGTTCCCATCTTTTGATGTCTTTAAATTCTGCAGGAAACAGTTTACGATTCACCCTGCATGTCCCACAGGCATTAGTTCCCATTTCTAACAATAAGAGCTGGGGACATGTATAAGTTGTCAAACCAAACATTGTGGCCCTGGTCTTTCAATGGCTGCAGTAACGATTCAACTACTTTGGTGGCAAAGTCAGTGACACAACCATCATGACTACCTGTATAAACATTAAAGTCGAGAGTATACCCCGAGTCTGATGTTGCAATTACCCATAATTTAAAACCCCATCGAGTAGGCTTGCCCTTCATGTATTGTTTAAATCCTGACCGAGCTTTAGACTTGACCATACGTTCATCTATTGCGAGATTTTGGTTAGGCTGAAAAAGCTGCTGGCATTTTTGTTTGAGGTGGTCAATAAGATAACGCAACTTCCTAAGGCGATCCTGATTATCCTCTGTGGTAGGTTCTACAACATGTAGAGCTGCTAAAAGAGCCTTGTAGTGGTCACGCGACATAAATCTCCTCGCCCACGAGCCCTGAAGTGACTTGATTCCCCAATGACGATGGGAATCAGGGAGAATTGAAAACCCCATGTAAATGAGCAACCCAAGAAATTTTTAAAATTCATCGGAGGTCACCTCCATCCAAGCTCCTTGGTAGCTGGAATATGACGGACATTTTAGGATGAGCTCCCACCCCTGATGGTTTGTAAAGCTGAATATCTCAGCAACTACAGCCTGAGTAAAAAACAGCATGAAAAAGTCAACTTCTTGCAACATCATATTGGAGGTTGACCGCACAGCCTGACGCACGCTACCTAAGTCAATACCGAATGGATGGCTAGGCTTCAATGGGAGAGGTTTGTTCTACAACAGAACAAAAGTACACAACTGGTAGCCAGCAGTGTGTTCATCACAAATCCATACACTGAATAGTCACCAAAGGCTTGCGGACACCCCAGAATGTCCAACTGCAGACAGCCCTCTCACACTTTCCTTGTGAACAGGAAGCTACACACAACCTAAAATCATGTCTGGGTGATGGATTGGTAAGGCTATCTGCTAAATTATAGAAAGATATCTACCATTTTTTTTATTACATGGGAAAATCAACAAGCTAGATAACTTATCTAATTAGCAGGCCAGTTTCCAGGCAGGTCTGAACAGTGTCAAAAAAAAAAAAAAACGTCTGAGCAGCGTCTGCTATCTGCCTCACAATACTTCAGGCGGATTTTTCACAAGCGACAAAATTGGCAAAAAAAGTTATTGATATTTAGTTACAAATTTACATAGTATTGCTAGTTAATGTTTATTTAGCAAGTTTCACAGAAACTGCCAAAAAACGTTTATATAAATAGAAGAGGCTCGCAGATGACGGTCACGTTATTTTCCAGAAAAAAAAAAACTATCTAGCGCTACTACAAATAAATGCTTCGTAACTAAAAAGGTTTGAATATCTTCCACAAGTGACAAAATTGGCCAAAACATTTATTGATATTTAGATAAAAATGTAAATAGTATTGCAAGCTAATGTTTATTTAGCAAGTTTCGCAGAAATTTGCTTAAAAATAGAGGCTAGCTGCCTGTCCGATGAACGTAGATGGTCATGTCATTTTTTCCAGAAATAACTAGCGTTTCTTCTGCAAATAAATGCTTCGTAACTAAAACTTTTTGACTTTCAATAGACAATATTGACAACATGTTAAATAACTTGTCTTACCTTGAAAGATTGCCTCAGTTTTCAATTTGAAGCAGTAAATCCAACACTGGAGGTATCTCCCGGGTATCCTCTCTGGCTCTGCCCAGGCAAATGGAGGATGACACAGATGACGATATATTTATTATTCATGCCCAGTAACACCTTATCCAATCATATGTGCTTTTAGCTTATATTGTCATGAGTATCTGGCAGTTTTCAGAAATAAAATCGGTGCTTGGATGGCGAAGATATTGAGACAGGAACCATGGGAATAATTGTTCCCAAATTTGAATGCTCTGGCTGGAAAGGGTTAAGAGAGAGAGAGAGATAAAGACAAAACACACACTCTACATACATACAAACAATACAGCTGAGAAGGCAATCACAATGAGGGACATATTTAGCTTTTCTATTTCCTGGAAAAGAGCATGAGCTTCAGAAAAAACTGTTGACACTAGACGACACTGATAACAGCCACAATGAACATTTATCATTCAAAATAACACATTCCAGTGCCGGATCGGCAATCAAAACATACACAGATCAGATGAAATAGAAACTCCAACTCAAGAACTGGAGATGTTTTAACACATGAAATGAGAAATATAGTTAACTGAAGAACGTAGTTACACATACTTCATATACATAATGTATGAAGGAGGGATCCCTTCTAGACATGACACCCAAAATCCTGGAATTCAAAATCCTTCTCAAAGTGGTATTTTGGGAATCATTCAACAATAGAGCTTGGCTCTAGTGGACATTTATGGTACTGCGTTTGATTAAAGATAATTGTCATCAGAACCGTGTTGGACATATGGCTTTGAATTTCTAGTATTTTAACATTTCAGTTAATATTTTTATTATATTTTATTTATATAAAAAATACAAAAATTTGTGCAGTACATTTTAATTACAATACATTTAGACTTCTATAGCTTTTTATTTCACTTTAAAAACTCACTTGCAATAAATTGCAACAGAAACAATATTTAAGATATCAAAAAATCCCTTTACAATTTTGCATCAGCAGCGTTTTGACATTATTCTAAAGAATTTTGAAACAATTCACATGAACACAAGTGGGCTATTTCAAAGTCTGTTAAAATTGCCATACTTCCTGCTGTCAGTTGGTGGCGCTATGCCCGTGACCCATAATAGCTGCATAAATATGATCAGCTCCCATTACAAAACAGCTGAATTTTCATCAAAATCATACAATGCACACAGAAGTTATAAGGAACTTCCTATTTCACATTTTTATTCTTAATTTATTACCTCGCCATGGCAACACCGTTCAAAATATCAAAAATCCATGCGTAGTTCAGCATCTTCAGTGTCTTGGCATAATATTGCATAAGTTTGGTGCCAGTCACATGAATCTCCTAGGAAGAGTATTCAAAATTCTGGGCCTGAGATTTTCAAAAAATGCACATTAAATCCAAAATAGCCGAGTTTCTGTGAGGTGGAGCTAATGACTGATAGTTGTCCGGCTTGATGAGTACAATATATGTAGCAAGTTTGGTGACCGTAGAAGAAACTGATCCCACCACTTTTGTCAAAAGTTGGCGCTACAGAGCTCCCCAGCCACGCCCATATGTTAACTTTTGCCCAGGCCTAATGGCCGACAACTCTGATGTGTGTGCAAAATATCATGAAAATTCAAGCATGCCAAGTACCTCAAAAACATGTGAATATACATAAAAAGGAATAATAACATTTCATGTGTTGCCATGGCAACAGCATTTAAGACATCAAGAATACCTTCATAATTTTAAATCTGTACTGTCTTGACATTATTCTAAATTTTTTTGATGCAATTCAGGTAAACATAAGATGGATATTTCAAAGTCTGTTAAAAGTGCCACACTTCCTTCTGCCAGTTGGTGGCGCTACGACTGTGACTCACAATAGCCACATAAATGTGATCAGCCTGCAAGGACAAACATTTGGCTCAATTTTGATGTAAATCACACCATGCACGCAGAAGATATAAGACATTTCCTTTTTCCAATTTTTTTGACATTATTGCATCGCCATGGCAACACCGTTCGATATGTCAAAAATCTGTTCGCAATTTAGCATCGACAATGTCTTGGCATGATGTCGCCCACATTTGGTACCTGTAACATGAAATTCCTAGGAGGAGTATTTCAAATTCCAGAGCATGCATTTTTCAAACAATCCAAAATGTCCAACTTCCTGTTGGGCAGAGCTTATGACTGTCAGCACAAAAGTTGTCTGGCTTGATGAGATCTATGTGTGTACAAAGTGTGGTGGTTGTAGCTCAAAAGGGATGTGCTACAGAGCCCCCCAAACATGCCCATCTTCTAGGTGGTGCTACAGAGCCCCCCCCCCCCCCCCACCCCCACACTTTCAGTGCTTGGGCCCTAATAATAATTCTTAGAAGAACAACAGGGCCTCCGCACTTTCAGTGCTTGGGCCCCTATAATAATCTTTAGAAGAACAATAGGGTCTCCGCACTTTCAGTGCTTGGGGCCCCAATAATAATCTTTAGAAGAACAATAGGGTCTCCGCACTTTCAGTGCTTGGGCCCTAATAACAATCCTTAGAAGAACAATAGGGTCTTCGCACTTTCAGTGCTTGGGCCCTAATAATAATAATCCTTAGAAGAACAAATTTACATGACACATAATACATTACAACATTATATTAGCCTTCTTTGATAAGCATAATTTTAACGGCAATATAAAGACGATATGTTCTTATTAAACAGATTATTTAAGAAGACATGAGTAATGAAATGTGACCATGCAGTTTAAAACTTAAATAAATATGCCTAATAAATAATTAAAATTGGGTTAACAGAGGAGATTAGAGTGAGAGTGTGCAATGAGAGATTCCCACTCTCTCTCACTTCATCCTCTTCTTCCTCTAATGGATGTTTCAAATTGGCTCGCCTATAGTCTTTTTACAAGGCAGCAACAAATTGCATGCTGCATAATGCCAGTAAGGCTACAAGTACACGGTACCTTGAACTTTAACCAGTTGATCTATTAATATTTAGACAGGTCTATGGGTAGTTCAATACTGATGCCCGTCATTTTAATCCTGTTCTGTGTGCATTTGTTCAGTTTGCAACCAAAACACTTTAGGCTACGTGAGAGCCCCTTATGATTCACATTGCGTACATTCACGTTACATGCATTTATTGTGTAACTTTCATTAATCTCTATGATTGAGCATCAATACATCTGAAACTTACTAAAGCCATCATTATTTCTTTATTTAAATTTTGTAATAGTTAATAAATTCCGGCGCCTCGACAAGGTTACAAACAACTTCCATGTTTGTCAGTATTTCCACCTTATTTTCATTTTGAGAAGACAAACAACTGGACATACTGGCCAAAGTGATCAGCACCTTTGGACCAGACAGCTCCCATAAAGAAGCACTTAAGTTCTACTTTATAACAAGCGATCTATGTGCTGGTTTGGGAAACAGGCGTTACTCCATCGTAAAATAATGAGCGACACAATATGATCGTTAAAGCTTAAGTTGCAACGTTATCGGGAAACCCAGCCAAAGTAATTTTATAAGGTTGGAAAATAATTACCCTTACAAAGAAAAAAAAATTGCCCCTGGCAATTAATTCCAGGAGGCAAATATTGCCCCTTAATTGAAAAATAACTTTCTGACCCTACTTACAGTGCCTTGTGAAACCTCATTTGGTGTTTTTGTTGCATTACAACCTGTAATAATAATGTATTTTTATTTGGATTTTATGTAACGGACCTAACAAAATAATCCAAATGGTTGAAGTGGAATGAAAAAATACCTTGTAAACAGCATGTGGCAGACTCCCCAAACATATGGAAGAAGGTTCTATGGTCAGAGGAGACTAAAATTGAACTTTTGGCCATCATGAGAAATGCTATGTGTGGTGCAAACTCAACACTTCCCATCACCCCGAGAACACCATCCCCACAGTGCTTTTCATTGGCAGGGACTGGAAAACTGGTCAGGATTGAAGGAAAGTGTTGAAATGAAGAAAGTCACAGGAGCAGGATCTAAACACAGCTTCTTTAATAACAATAAAACAGAACACAAGGCAGGATAAACGCAGAACAGGGCAGGACAGGAAACCAGGTAGAAAACAAACATAAACAAACATAAACAAAAATAAACAAAAATAAACAAAAATAAACAAACAGGACTGGAACCGGCACATTAACAGGGAGAAACATTAACAACCGACAAAGGTGAACAGAAATCAGGGCAATATATACATAAGGGAATAATTAGGTAAATGTAACACAGGTAAAAACAATAGAGAACAGCTGGTAATGATCAGGGCAGGGGATCATGGGAAGTGTAGTTCAGGGGGAAACAGATGACAGAGGCTAAACACAGGGCAAACAACAGAGAATCGTAACAGAAAGATGGATGGCACTAAATACAGGGCAATTCTTGAGGAAAACCTGTTTCAGTCTGCCAGAGATTTGAGACTGGGACAGAGGTTCACCTTCCAGTAGGACAATCCCCCTAAACATACTGCTAAAGCTACACTGGAGTGGTTTAAACGGAAACATTTAAATATCTTTGAATGGCCTAGCCAAAGCCCAGACCTCAATCCAATTGAGAATTTGTGGCATGACTTGACACATTGCTGTACACCAATGCATCCCATCTAACATGAAGAAGCTGGAGAATTTATGCCTTGAAGAATGGGCAAAATCCCACTGGCTTGATGTGCTAAGCTAATAGAGACATACCCCAAGAGTACTTATGCACACTTTCAGTTTTTTGTTCTTTTTTTTTTTTGTTCTTTTTTTTTCTTTTTTAATTATTGTTTGTCACAATAAAAAAATATTTTGCACCTTCAAAGTGGTAGGAATGTTTTGTAAATCGTATGGTACAACCCTCCCAAAAAATCAATTTTAATTCCAGGTTGTAATACAACAAAACAGGATAAACATTAAGGGGGGTAAATACTTTCGCAAGGCACTGTAGATGCACAGTATTGTACATTTCTCTGTGTGTTTTCTTGCACAGTCATCAACAACATTATAATAGATTTTTCATCAGTGCCCCATTCTTGTAGGGGGTCTTAATAGTCAGGAACGACTTGTGTTTTTCACTGTCTGCTGCAAGGAGTTCTAATATTGAGTGATCAATCACATAACATATGACTTGCCCCCAGAACTGAGTGCCCATGAAGCAAAGATGGCAACATGCAAGTATATTAGACCTCCTTGCATCAGATGGTCAGTGAATGCATGGAAACTTTAGACTAACTTTAAACTATTCAACAACCTTACTCAGTATTCAGGATCTTCCCCAAAAGAAAAAACTGAATTGCTTAGAGGTGCTCTTTATTAGTGCATGAGAGTTTTTCAGTAGGGTACAATGGGGCTAAAGGCTCCTTTGATTTTATTTTCTTACAAAACACTAAATAACATCAAAAACTACCACAGTACTTTCCTAAATTACAGTCACTACAGAACGCAACATTTTCCTCTTCCATGAGATCACTGCGTGTAATGTCTAAAGATTGATTTTGAGGTAATTTGATCTAATATTCAATCATTTTAAAATTATACAAATTTATATAGCTAATGAATATCCTGGAAATTATCACATTTATTCTGAGACAAAGTACTTATTTGTAATTTTCAATTTTGTTTAAGGTGATATCAAAAACATTTCAATAAATCTCTAATAAGTGAAAGGATAGTATTTGGGGTAAAAAGCCCCCCACTGCACGGGTTAAGGCCCCTATTAAGCACATATTTTTTCTTAAGTGGTGCGAATAAATTTGATATGAAGAATGTTCAAAGTGGGCTCACATTGACTGATCCAATCAAAATGGAGATTTGTTTATAGAATACTTGATGTTATGAAATGTCAACTGTGACTGAAATGAACAAGAAAATCATGCACCCTTTTCTGAAGTGGTTATTTTGAATAAGCATTATCTTAATTTGTTACTCAAAAAGCATCTTGCTGTCTTAAAAAAGTATTTGCAAACGTTGACAAATTGTGCCCTATAACTATTGCCCCATTATTCGTCAGGTGTGGTTTAAGGCAGGGGCACCTGCAGGATTTAATCTGACGGTACGCACAGAAATCTGCTTAATAAACCTTAGATCTAGTGTGGTCCGTGGCACGCTACCCCGGGAGTTTTTTTATTTCAATTTTTATTTTTTTTATTTTTTGTGTGCAAAAAACACTGAAGCGTTCAATTCTGGTGACTTTGAGATAAGCATTTGTTTTATTAACCTCTAAAAATAAGCTGCTAAAATATAATTTGTCTCTCGATGGATGTACTGTTACATCGTCTTCAACAGCAAAGAATTTAGGTGTTATATTTGATACCATTCTGTCCTTTGAAAATCAAATTACCAATGTTTGTAGAACAGCATTCTTCCACTTCAGAAATATTACTACGTTACATCACATGCTCTCTGTTGCTGATGCCGAAAAACTAATTAATGCGCTCATTACCTCAAGATTATATTATTGTAATGCATTACTGGGAGGATGTCGAGCAAGATCAATAAATAAACTTCAACTGGTTCAAAATGCCAGAATGCTGACTAGAACAAAGAAATATGATCACATTAGCCCCATTTTATCGTCGTTACATTGGCTACCTGTTAAATTTCGTATTAATTTTAAAATTCTGTTAACTACTTACAAAGCTTTGAATGGTCTAGCTCCGCAGTACTTAAGTGACCTCTTACCACGCTATATTCCATCACGTTCATTACGATCGCAAAATTCTGGAGTGTTAATAGTTCCTAGAATATCAAAATCCACAAAAGGAGGTAGATCCTTTTCATATTTGGCTCCTAAACTATGGAATAGTCTCCCTAACACTGTTCGAGATGCAGACACACTCAGTCAGTTCAAGTCTAGACTAAAGACTCATCTATTTAGCCAGGCATACACCTAATTTATCCTTCAAATCACAATTAGGCTGCTTTAGTTAGGTCTGCTGGAACCAGAAACCAGAAACATTGATCATGATCTATAACTGCAATAAATTGAATAGCATCTATGCTAATATTATTTTATTTGTTTCCCTGTCTCAACCTCGGGACTCCAATCCTAAGGTCACCAGAACCAGCTGGATCCAGCTCCATTTCTTGCTTCGTGTTGGACTCCACTGCTACGTGTCACTGTGTTATGATGACTAATAGCAGCCGGTGCCAGCCAAACATCACTTCAGTCTATTACGTTGGACTTCAGAGGATGAACTGATGCCAACTCCAACCATAAGACATTGGATACCTCATATGCCATTGCCTGAACCTTGGACTTAGAATAGACCTCACCGAAATTACCGGCCAGGTTGAACTGCGATGCACCTCACTGATCTGCCTGCATCACCTCGGTCTAATGATGAACTACACTCTTGAAATGGAATACATAGACTATCAATTAATTGCCAACAAAACCCTTCATCAGCCAACTAACCAGTACAATTGCATCTATGTGAACTTCTGCAGTTAATCCAGGATGAATTTCAGAGACATTAAGTCATTAATCTTACAGTTCATACAAAATCTTTGTTTAAACACTGACCCTTAACACTTAGTTTAATCATTTTAAACCATGACTTGCACTATACATAAGTAATATTGGCATTACATTCATGATGTTAGCCAGAGGGGAACTGGCCCCCACAGTGAGCCTGGTTTCTCCCAAGGTTATTTTTCTCCATTAACCCTTACCAGCCGGAGCGTTCAAATTTGGGAACAATTATTCCCATGGTTCCTGTCTCAGTACCTTCGCCGTCCAATCATCGATTTTATTTCTGAAAACTGCCATATACGCATGACAATATAAGCTAAAAGCACATATGATTGGTTTAGGGGTTACTGGGTGTGAATAATAAATGTATCATCATCATCTTCATACTCCATTTGCCTGGGCGGAGCCAGAGAGGATATCCCGGGAGATACCTCCAGTGTTGGACTTACTGCTTCAAATTGAAAACTGAGGTAAGACAATTTATTTAACATGTGTTGTCAATATTGTCTATTGAAGGTCAGAACATTTTAGTTACGAAGCATTTATTTGCAGAAGTAACACTAGTTATTTCTGGAAAATATTACATGGCCGTCGGCGTTCATCGGACAGGCAGCTAGCCTCTATTGTTAAGCAAATTTCTGTGAAACATGCTAAATAAAAATTAGCTAGCAATACTATGCACATTTTTAGCTAAATATCAATAACTTTTTGGGCCAATTTTGTCGCTTGTTGAAGATAGTCAAACCTTTTTAGTTACGAAGCATTTATTTGCGCTAGCTAGATTTTTCTGGAAAAATTTAAGTGACCGTCATCGGCAAGCCTCTTCTTTTTATATAAATGTTTTTTTTGGCAGTTTCTGTGAAACTTGCTAAATAAAAATTAGCTAGCAATACTATGTACATTTTTAACTAAATATCAATAACTTTTTTGCCAATTTTGTCGCTTGTGAAAAATCCGCCTGAAGTAATGCGAGGCAGAGAGCAGACGCTGTTCAGACCTTTTTTTTTTTTTATGCTGTTCAGACCTGCCTGGAAACTGGCCTGCTAGTTAGATAAGTTATCTAGCTTGTTGATTTTCCCATGTAAAAAAAAATAAAATGGTAGATATCTTTCTATAATTTAGCAGATAGCCTTGCCAATCCATCACACAGACATGATTTTAGATTGTGTGTAGCTTCCTGTTTACAAGGAAAGTGTGAGAGGGCTATCTGCAGTTGGACATTCTGGTTAGTCCGTAAGCCTTTGGTGACTATTCAGTGTATGGATTTGTGAAAAACACACTGCTGGCTACCAATTGTGTACTTTTGTTCTGTTGTAGAGATGGACAGAGACTATGGCTCCCTGCTCAGCACCCTCAAGAGGAGGAGGCATCTGGCTGCTGATGAGCTTAGGTTCATAGCAGAGGAGGACATGGCTCATGAGGGCATGAGCACACAGGAGGAAGATCTGCTGGACCAAGAACTACTGCAGGAAGACCCGGACCACAAGGAGATGGAGGATGAGCTGGAACCTGATCCCCAGCCAAGACCATGAACTGGGTATATATGAATGTGTATGTATTGTTTGTTTCTGTTTCTCATATGACTGATACTCACAGTAACACTAACATTGTTACTCTTATTATTTTGGGTATGGCTAGCCATTCTCGCACACGTCCCAAGTCAGCTAGAAAGCGTAAATGCTTCCCTGACTCTGTTTCTTATCCCTCGTACTCTGACATCGATTCACAGGTACCAAAACCTCTCCCAACCTCTCCAATATGATGTTGCAAGAAATTGACTTTTTCATGCTGTTTTTTACTCAGGCTGTAGTTGCTGAGATATGCAGCTTTACAAACCGTCAGCGGTGGGAGCTCGTCCTAAACTGTCCATCATATTCCAGCTTCCAAGGAGCTTGGATGGAGGTGTCTCCCGATAAATGTTAAAAATTTCTTGGGTTGCTCATTTACATGGGGGTTTCAATTCTCCCTGATTCCCATCGTCATTGTGGAATCAAGTCACTTCAGGGCTCGTGGGCGAGGGGATTTATGTCGCATGACCGCTACAAGGCTCTTTTAGCAGCTCTACATGTTGTAGGCCCTACCACAGAGGATAATCAGGATCGCCTTAGGAAGTTGCGTTATCTTATGGACCACCTGAAACAAAATTGCCAGCAGCTCTTTCAGCCTAACCAAAATCTCGCAATAGAACTTATGGTCAAGTCTAAAGCTCGGTCAGGATTTAAACAATACATGAAGGGCAAGCCTACTCGGTGGGGTTTTAAGTTATGGGTAATTGCAACATCAGACTCGGGGTATACTCTAGACTTTAATGTTTACACAGGTAGTCATGATGGGCGTGTCACTGACTTGGCCACCAAAGTAGTTGAATCATTACTGCAGCCATTCAAAGACCAGGGCCACAATGTTTGGTTAGACAACTTTTACACATCCCCAGCTCTTATGGTTAAGTTGTTAGAAATGAGAACTAATGCCTGTGGGACATGCAGGGTTAATCATAAACTGTTTCCTGCAGAATTTAAAGACATCAAAAGATGGGAATGCAAGACAGCTCATGGGGATATAATTGTAATTCAGTGGAAGGACAAGCGTGCAGCTACATGCCTCTCCCATTTCCACAATGCGAATGGCTCAACCGAAATTACTAGGTTTGTAAAAACTGATGGCGACTGGACAAAGAAGTAGTCCTCCAGCCCACTGTCATCAGCGATTATAACAAAAACATGGGCGGTGTTGATAGGTCAGACCAAATTATAAAGTCTTACGACGTCCTACAAAAAACTCAGAAGTGGTGGAAGACTTTTTTTCCACTTCATAGACATTGCCATTGTCAATAGTTTCATATTGTTTAAGGAATGGCTACACATTCATGCGGCACCAGGGGATGAGCATAGACTGGTGAACTTAACCCAGATAGATTTCAGAGAAAACATGGCTCGTCAGCTGGGAGGTATCGATATTACACAAGTTTCCCTTTGCATACACTAAAGCCTGTAGTCCCTCCTTCGTCATCACTCCACACAGCCCATGTTCCTAAATTTGAAGAGTCCTCTGAGAGATGCTGGCTATGCTATCGGAAAAGTAGGACTGAATATAAATCTAAAGTAGCTTGTTGTGCGCCGGAATGTAATGGCAAAAGACTTTACTTGGTTCGCGATAGGAACTGTCTTCAGTCTTGGCACACATCTGAGTGTGACAAGTTTCGCGAAGAGGCCTAGGTTGGGCTGTGTCATCCTCCCCCTCCCCTCTTTTCTCCCTCACTTCTCTCCACAGGTATTGCAATTGTTGAGTATTTATGAATTTATATATATTCTGTTCCTGCACACTTTATTAAAAATGTATTTACTGTAGATAGTTCGAAAGTTTGATTTTTTATGTTTTGCTGTATAATTCGTGTGTAATTCTAATGTTCAAATTAAATAAAGTGTGTGTTTTATTGAACACATAAAATGTATATTTCAGTGTTTGTGTCCTTCAATTTCAGATGCAATCTCAGTTTATTATTACAGGTGCTCAAAAGGAGTATTTGAGGAGTGGTCATGTGAAATGTATCTTAACATTCTAAATGTTTGTTTTATTCCGTTTTCCCACTAATCACTAGAATGGTTATAACTTTTAAACAATAGATTATATTTCTAATCTGTCTGCTATTCTACATTGCCCACAAAATTATGTATATTTCATACACTCTAAGTTTCCCTCTAGCTTGTAATTAAAATGGTTGAAAATGCAGTTGTCTGATGAAGTATGGTGGCCGGAGGATATATATTTTTTTTAATTGCTGTATGAAATCTAATTGATAAAGGATGATTAGCCTTAAATAATCATACATATATTTATATCATTTGAAAGCCCTAGTTCTTCTCTTCAATATGGTATATACAGTTCAGGTGTGTGATGTTATATGAATATATGAATTTGGATATGAAAATCATATTCTGGCACAGAATGGAATTTTCGGAATTTTAGGCTCTGGCTTTAAAGGGTTAAATAACATCTTATGGAGTTTTATGTTCCTTGCCACAGTCACCTTCCGCATGCTCACTGGGGTTCTAAATACAATTATTATTTAATTACTTATTTTTAAACACAATTCACAATCGTATTTTATCAAACTACACAATTATGACTCTAAGACATTATAGATATTACAGTTCCATTTTCTGTTAATGCATGATCTTCTGTAAAGCTACTTTGAAACGAAGTGTGTTGTGAAAGGCGCTATACAAATAAAAATGACGACTTATCTTATGTATAGCATTCATGTAACTATTGGCTAAAGCATTTCTTCCAGTAACTGTTCAGACAGACGCATTTCCACGCTAAAAAAAAAAAAAAGCAAAATGCACCACAACGAATGAACGCAGGTGTCTCGAGACGCATTTCTATCAGTTGAAGTTTAACTTGACACAGCGTTCCTGTGAGAGATGCTAAAAACGCAGTGAAACATGACGCAGGTGTCAAAACATTTAGCGAATGTTTATGGAAAAACGATTGAAAAAAAAAAAAAAAAAAAAACAGCGCGAGCGGACGCAAAAACATGTTCAGTTTGAACAGCCCCTTATTCACAGGACACAGCACTAGCTGAAGTTACCTCTCAAAAAGCCAGCCTTTTGTTTCAGTTTATTGTAGGTAAATTTACACTGTATCCAGCACTGTTTGTTCTCTGTATTTGTAAATATCCAGAAACTTTCACTGTGAGAAACTTCTCCAAACGATTCGGTGAGAGCGGACTGAACGAATTGCACTGAATCACGAATCAATTCAGACTGTTTTGCAAGCCCGTTTGGCCATTTCACTGAAAAGAACCGACTCAATTATTCAGTCGCAAATTGGGCATTGCTAGTTCTTTTAAACAGCCAACAGAAATACAGGACACATTTCATAAGTGTGTAAATATTCTGAAGGTAAATGTTTCTCAGGTCAGTCGGTACGCACAGTGCGTACAGCTCCATGCGCCTCTGGTTTAAAGGAAGGACCCAAATGCAGAGGGAATGAAAATGAACAGTTTATTGAAACACAAATGAATGTAATAATGAATTGATGACTGAAAACCCGGTCCTGGTTGCAGAGAGGTGAGTGACAATGGTGGCAGTGATGAACTGGGACACCCGGATGAGGAATGGTGTGAGGATGACAATGGCGATAAGGCAAGTTGTCCACAGAGTAGTAATGGCTGTGAGGAGTTGAGACACCTGGGCGAGGAATGGCGGAGACTGAGAGGATGGCAATGTGATGAGGTGAGTAATCCACAGAGCAGTAACAGTCAGAGCAAATGTCCATACGATAAATCAACAGGTGAAACCAGGAGCGGTAACCACTGAATCCACACTAGAAAATACTGAGAGAAAACAAGGTGAAAACAGACCGACAGGAAGGTAAGACTGCACGAGAAAAACAAACGGAAACAATCTGGTGACTTTACGAGGCATGAAATAAATACACAGCGGTAATGACACACAGGTGGAGGTGATTATCTTGTGAGAGGCGCAAACAAGCGTCTACAAGGAAACATTGATTGCTCCGCTCCGGCTGCAAATAAAAACACAGGCGAACAAAAACACAGACACACAAAAGGAACCAGCAGATAAGCCAGAACCGTGACATTATCTAAACTATATCAATATAACCCCACTAGGTGCCTTTTACCCCAAGTAAACCACCTTTTTTTTTTTTTTTTTTTAAAAAAAAAAAAAAAAACAACTTTCTGTTGTTATTTCTTGTCGCATAAATTATGTTGCTCCATCAATATTAAATTAAAAAAATCTATATATTTCTCGATTCTTGATACACTTTGTGACCAGAAAAAAAAAAACTAATTTTCCTGAAGGTGTGCATTTAGCCCCGTTGTACCCTACGTGTCAAATTTAGTAAAGTAATGGGCACAAATGAGACAACTGTACACTACATAGCCATTTAACATGCTTGGATAGCATAGCTCAGACAATGGTGTTGAAGAATTTGATGAGAAATGTTAATTTTAAAATATCTGACTATTGATAAAAGACTCTTGACACAACTGAGAAATTTTAGAAATTGTTCAGATCTTTTCTGAAACTCATGAAAAGAATTGTGAAATTACTGGGGTATTTTTGTCATCTGATAAGGAGACATTTTCTTTATTTGCTCTTCAGTTAATGTCATTTCTGTCTAGGAGAAACAATAGAGATATTAAAGAGATATCATTTGAGATTTTTCTGTCTTATAGATTCTTTTCATTTTGTTTCTTCTCTGCCATAAGTCAGTAAAGACAATATCAGAGGCACATGGCGGCTGGTCCATCCAGATTTTCACTACTGCTATGAGGATTAAAAGCTAATGAAGAGGAAGTGAGGAGAGGAGGCACATCAGAGGTTCAACTGAAATTTTCTCAGTTCTAATTGGCCCAGTTCTTTCTTAAGGACTTGAGGAATCATTTTACAAAGAACAAAAATCCTATGTACTTCTCACCTCATTATTTTTTTTAATCCATTTTATTGGCTGCATATGTGATTTAGATGACAATAAAACAGCTATAAAAGTGTGTCCTAAAGAACATAATTGTTTAAAATGTAACCAACATTTAGCAAACTGTGGAGCAACAATTAATTATTTGATTGATATGTACAGTAGATGCTAGTTTGAGCTTTTACATTATTACTAAATAGTTATACTAAATATAAAAAGTTTTAATCATTTCAATCTAATTTAGGTTTAATCACAAGATGTTTACAAGAGAAGACTCTTTAATGTGAGATCATCTCTGTTGCAGTAATAGTTCATTAGTATTAGTCATTTGCTTCTGTTGCAATTTTTCTGACATTTTTTTGCTGAAGATTGAAGGAGAAAATAAACATTTACCATCTATTTACAGTAGCTGATGCTCACCTCACATATTTCATATTAAACTGAAGGCTATATTTTTTGTTTGTTTGTTTGTTTAAGAAAATTAGAGGCAGTGAAAAATCTTTTTGCAGTATAGAACATTTATTTCAGTTTTTGAAAGTTTTTTTCTGTTTTTCACAAAAGGAAATGGTGGATTTTTTTGAATATGTGGTAGGGGGTGTAGATCATTCTTATAACATAATATCTCAACAGTTACAATATACATCATATTGACATGTTTTGGCAAAAGCCTCAACAAACGGTTGCATACTGGCGAAAGGAAATATAATTCACAAGCGTACAATTACAATCTGTACAAGTATGGTACATCCCTGATTTTTTCTTGTCAAATGACTCGTCAATTAAGTAATCTTGTAATGTTTTCTTACCATAGATACAGTCAGAACAGAGGAGATGTTGATGTAGGTAAGAATCTATGGAGAAAACTTACAGTGATTGAAAAAAAAAAAAAAAAGGTCTCTTCTTAACTCTGTGTCATGCCTGCCTAAAAAGACTCTGATTGTCATCTCTGTGCTACAGTTGGGCTATTTTAGTGGCATTCTTTTCACATATCAGAGAAAGACCTTTTAAATTAAGGGGTTACAGATTCACCCTCTGATCCTCATTTATTTTCAGTATATATCCTCTGTATTAATGTACCGTAATCAAACCACCACATCCCTCCCCAACGGTGCCATATATTATACCCTGTGAAGAATTATCAAAACTGTTATATTCAAATAAATTCGCAGCTGAAACATGAAGTGGCCATATTTTCATTTCAGACTGGTGACAACTAAATAAAATATTACAATATTTTTATGCTAATTTACCCACAATGCCCTACCTTATTGTCACTTTGAGGAAAATCAGTATGTGCCTTTTGTCTGTATCTGTCATTGAGCATATTTGGGTGAAAGCATGTTGAAAAGCATATATATGTGCAAAAGATTATTCACCTCACTCTCTTTTTATGATTTTAAACTGATAAATCACTTTGAATTAGAAATTCCTTTAGGGAAACCTCAAGGGTTCCCACATCTTTAGAGTTGATTGTGATTTATTGATAAGGCTTTTTAAACATTTTGTGGAGACAGCCCTCATGAAGAACAATTTCTAGTCAATTATATGTTTAAGAGTCGAGCAAAATTAGAACAATTTTGATTCATTTTAGAAATCAGCCAGACCTTATAAAAATTATGTGACTGTGGCGACATTGCATACAAAATGATAATACATGGCTCCTTACGTGCATCTCAGCAGTTCCAAGGTGAAATGATAAAATAATTTGGCTTATAAGTTATGTGTTATAGTAAAAGTGTTTAGATATCATAAGATAGCATTGTGTGAGGAACAGAGTGAAAAGTAAGAGTTTATGAACTGAGTATCTGCAATTTTACACGTGATTTGTGTAAAAGAGTGTAAAACTTGTTCTAGTGTTCATTTCACTAGGAAAATGCTGGGATATGTAAAACGAGCCATGTAAAACTCATTTTGCAACCATGTAGTTATAGTAACGTTCACTCTGTGAGACCAGGCAGGAAGAAATTTCTATTTTTATGTAACATTTTATGATTCTACTAATTTCCATCAATTTTCCAGGCCTGGAAATCACAAATTCCCTGATATTTCCAGGTTTTCCATGAACCATGGGAACCCTTAATCTCCTAAAGGGACTTCATTGAGGTTCAAAGCAACTGTGCAAACATTTGCTATTGGTTTGGTTCCACAACAATCAGTTTGGCATGTGATTAAAAGAGTGTGTGGGAAGAGCGCCAAGTATCTCTATTAGAGATACTGCAAAGGGTTCACAGCCCCTGTGCTCTTTTCATCCGTCTCAAAAAGTTTCGCTTTTCCTCAAGTAGCTCCTGGATGCGCTTATTTCGCGTTCTCTCGCGCAGAAATACGCGCCCTCTCCTAGGAATGATGTTATTCTGAGCAAACTCATTGTCCAACGGGATTATTTGATAAGGTATGTCAATAGCATTGCTCTCGTTTGTTTCTTCGACTTTATTCGGTTGACTGCTCATCTTCTCTGTTGTTGTTGTCAGTAATGTTGCAGTCAAAGATGTAGTTTTGCTAAATGCTGTTGTGTTTGACTGTAGTGTACTGGAAGTTGTGAATATGGAAGTTGATGCCATGGGAGTTGATTCTTCAGTGGTAGTTGTGATGTTGCCATCAAACCAGCCTGAGGTGGTTAATTCTTTTCCATTAGTACCATTCGTTGTGGTTGACTGCAAAACTGTACCATTATCCACATGTGGTGCATTACTGCTGGCATTAAACTCTTCGGACCGGGCAGTGGTACTGGGAATGACGGTAAGGTTGTTCACATCATTGACAATGATGGGGACAATAGTGCTAAAAGAAAATTCGGTGCTGTTTGTCATGTCAGTTCCAGCTGTAGATATGACATTGGGACTTGTTGTAGGAATGGCAAAAGATGTGCTCTGTTCTGTCAAAAAACCTGGAGTAGCATGTGCCTGGACGGGAGTCGTAGTGTACTGGTGAATGGGAGCTGTTGTGTATCCTGGAGTACCTGTTGTTGTCGCCGAGGCTGTATATAACCAAGATGTGCCCACTAAAATGGCATTTTTCCCTTGTGTAGATGACTCAATGGTGATTGTGGAGGTCCACTGGTGTTTATGAGAAGAAGCTGTGGTGGTGCTTCCTTTGGTGGATGTTTTTGATGTTGACAGTGGCTTACTTGTGGTCACAGTGTTCTTCGTAGAATTCCCAGCCCTGCAGGACTCACAGCACATGCGCTGGAAGGCCGGCAGGTGACAATACAGCTGAAGTACCTCCATACGACAGAATGCAGAACGGTCACCATGACAACGCTGTCCTGCAAGACAAGAGAGGGACATGCTGAAGACTGCCTGAAGATAATATGCATGCTGATTATATGAAGATAATTCACCCAAAAATGAAAATTATGTAATTACTCACTGTCCTATTGTTTCAAACCTGTATGAGATGCTAGGCATAATGTTATGGACTGATAAACTCAGTCAATATTCGCTTTTATTGGATCTTTTTTTCCATTCAATTAAGGTGAATGATGATTCAGGCTAATGTTTTGCCTAACATCTCCTATTGTGTTCCATGGAAGAACGCATGTAAAACATTTTTGGAACAACAACGGTTGAATAAATGATGACAAAATTACATATTTGTGTGAACTAACTATTTAATTATGACATATGATGCTAAGCAGATGAAACTTGCTCTCGAAGCTCATTTTATGTTTGCACACATCTTACAAGTGTATCTTTGAACATTGCAGAAACAGAAATAGAAACAAATTTAAGAGAAGCATTAGATGAAGCAGAGAGGCAGAAAACAATAAAACAAATGCAGAAACTTAGAGTTATGAACTTAACATAAACAAAATCTAAGAGGTAAGGAAAGTATATTAAAGGACTAATGGATGGTAAGATGAATGATCAGTTAAAATGCAGTTTTCAGTTAGACTTCCTTTTAAATGTGGTTATTTGTTGGCATCAGTTTCATTGCTACCACATCTCACAAGATCCTTCAAAACTGTATGGTTGGCAGATACCTATTAAGAGTGCAAGAAGGCCAATATGTTGCTGATAAATACATAATACAATGTAATAATAGCTGAGAAGAGGTACACAACATTGCATGATATGAAATAAACACTTAATTTACACAATTTAGACTTAGATAACACCATTGTTAATCAGTGAAGCGAGTATGGTTAGCGCCCAATGCTGATAATCACACAATGGCTAAATGTATGTTGATTAATCGGTCTGGACTGTGTTTCCTGATAACAATGCATCTTAGCCCTTAAGTGCAATCCCTATGTGCAAGGTAACAAACTTTTTTTTTTTTTTTTTTTAACTTTTTAATGTGCACTTTACCAAAAATGCACTTAACATGAATGCGCAAGAATGTGCTTTACATGCTTCCTAAGTGTTGCTTTTTGTTTGCAAAGTTCCATAACTTCATTTTAGTTTTTGCATAACTTTGTGAATACTTGAAATTTACCTTGCCAATATAATATTTTTGAAGAACGTAATTTTCTTAAATATTCAGCCTAATTTTGTGCAGAATAATCTATTATTTTTAGACAATCACTTTTTACTCCATCACCTTTGTTCATCTGAAGTGTGGTTGCAATGTTTAGTATTTAAAAAATTCATCTGCAAGCTTCCACTGTCAGTGGAGACATGAATAATATATATTTGATCATATATACTGTGTGTGTGTGTGTGTGTGTGTGTATATATATATATATATAATATATATATTAGTATAAAAGTATAGTGTATATCTAATATATAATTGTAAATAAAATATAAATAAAATCATCTGTTACTAAAGTCACATTTTATTCTGTATAAAGTGTAAGCGTCGCAACATTAACTATATTAAGTTTAGGTGTAATTTCTTGTTGCCCTGCAGTAGACTGCATCAGTCTGTCTCCTTATGCACTCTACAATTACTCAAGAGCATATATATGATATGTACGATCACTTCTATGATCTATGCTACGATGCTTTTGGGAAATGCAGCCCTGATCGATACATCAGTCTATCATACCAAAAATAATGCATGATAAAAAAAAATTTAAAAAATGTGTTTAAAATCATTTTAAAATATCCCACCTTTACAGAGGATCAGGCAGAAAGCAGTGACAACATACAGTAGGAAAACGAGCAGAGAAAACGTATTTTTCTGTTTTTATAACATTTTTTTATTCCTACTTTTGGAGTTGATCATGACAGAAACTGAAACCATGAAATGCACTCCCACCCCCATTAAACATACAGATAGATTTCTTCTTCAGAAAAATAAATAAACTGTATTGAAAGGTACAAGTTCACAGTAACTTTGGATAAACACTCTAGTACTTTGAGAACATTTAATCCATTGGTAATTCAGATGAACAGGTAGATAAATAAATAAATAGATCATTGGATAAATAAAATACAGGATTTCCATGATGATGTAAAAACTGGCATGGCACATATGAGTGTCATATATTAAACATTTACAAAACATTAATAAAGTTTCCCTGATAAATCAAAGTGCATATAGACGCAGTGCACGTTATGTCCATCTGAATGTTTCCCAGACATTTTACCCCCACAACAGCCAGCCAAGACGCAGTTAGGCCAGTGAAGTAACATGACAGTTACTCATAGTATATAAGCATTTTTTCTTATAAGTAAGGATTTAACAGTCATAAATGTTATTAAATACAGTAAACACCAATGTTTATTTACAGTATCCCACTGCAAGGTCTAGCTTTTCCTTGAAAATTGAAAATTTGGACAGCTCGCTACACAGTCACAACAGAAATGTGTTTCACAATACAATGATGAATTTGAAGTGATAAAGAGATGTCAAGTGTAGGTTTCCATTAAAACACTCCATATCCAATGGGTTTATCCACCATTTTTGGATGTGTATGATGACTGGTTGACAGGTTGGTTCTATTTCACGTTTTGTCTGAAGCTGCCTCTGGTTTCGAGCAGCAAACCACATTTCTGTGTGCTAAGCCATCGCTTTCACAGATAAATGCCGATACATTCAAATGTAGTATAAGGCATTGTTCTTACTCTCTATGTACCCCCCCGCAGAAAAATTAGTCCGGATGTGGATGAAGGTCCATGAGGTATATTTATGTGTCTTTCGTATGGCCACTGGTAACCATTGTAAAAATGCATGCTGGCAAACACGCATGGACACACACACACACACACACACACACACGCATGGGTGGGCCTATCCTTATGAGGACTCTCCATAGACATAATGATTTTTATACTGTACGAACTATAGATTCTATCCCTTAACCCTACCCCTAAACCTAACCCTCACAAAAAACTTTCTGCATTTACTTTTTCAATAAAACATTGTTTAGTATGTTTTTTTAAGCGATTTGAATTATGGGGACACTAGAAATGTCCTCATAAACCACATTTATAGCATAATATCTTTGTAATTACCAGTTTGTAACCTAAAAAAAGAAATGTCCTCTTAAACCACCCAAACCCGCCCACATACACACACACACACACACACACACACACACACACACGTTGGTGCGGCTATCCTTATGAGGACTCTCCATAGACATAATGATTTTTACAATGTATGAACTATAGATTCTATCCCCTAACCCTACCCCTAAACCTAACCCTCACAAAAAACTTTCTGCATTTTTACATTTTCAAAAAAACATTTAGTATGTTTTTTAAGTGGTTTGAATTATGGGGACACTAGAAATGTCCTCATAAATCACATTTATAGCATAATACCCTTGTAATGAATAGTTTGTAACCTAAAAAAAAAAAAATGTCCTCGTAAACCACCCAAACCCACCCACATACACACACCCGCATGCACACACACACACACACACACACACACACACACACTCTCATGCATGGATATATGATATGCATGAAACATAATGTGACCCTCTCACTTGAGATTAATTAGACAAAAATGAAACCACTACTCTCTGAAAAAATGGAGAGGCATTTGGCTGAGCGAGTCCTGCATAACAACTGATCTTTCCCCTTCCCCCGAACACTTAACTTCTGTTATTAAATAGCAATAGTTCTGTATTTATGTAAAATCAATAAAAAAATACACGTAACAGTCAAGAATTAATGCGATCAATATAGCAGTCAAAATGTTAGGCTAATAAGCTACAGCTTATTCATGGAAAAACAATTTATTAATATTTCATATTATTGGTACCCATATAGATTTATAGTCATATATAAATACAAATATATTTATATGTCTGTTTAAAGTTTGCAAGCACAAATAAGCTGCATTTATTGAATTCATTAACAGTCAAAGAGAGGATGGAGGATGAGGTGGTTATGGCATTCCTTCATGTGTGGTAAAGCGACCCTGTTTTATCAAGTTCCACATCTTGTTCACCATCAGCCACCAACGTGTATGATGGCGTTTCAACAGTACGTCTCATTTTAACAGCTTATGTATTCTACAATCGTCTTTGTTTATGTTTGTGGGTTTTTGCCCCAACGGTTTTCCAGAATGAACTAGGATGTGAAATGAGCACTTAGCAAAGATTTCCTCATTGTGACAAGTTCACATTCACAATAAAGCTTTAGATTTTTTCCTTTTATTTTTTTTTTCTTTTAGCCATTTTTCTTTTGAATTTTTTACCCTTCACACCTGCAGCTCAGGCAGCACCTCAAAACGGCTGCTGCCTTAAGAGCTTGAGCCATATGAAAACATCTTGCAGAGGGCAGTGATACACAACAACGCTTTGTCCAGCATAAACCTCAGCAATCATTAGCTCCACAAGGTCCCTGACCAATCATAAATCCCCTCGTTTAACAAACAAACCCCCAAATTTTTTAAATGTTTTGTTTTGTCAACAATTTCTTACTGGCCAGCGTTCACAACACAGAGCTCACAGAGGCAGTCAGGGGAGTTTGCCTTGGAAAGCCAGGCAGAGTGACAGAGGGAAGGTCCAGCTGAGAGAAGTCAGATAGCGCAGTGCAACAACATGGCTGGAGAGAGATGCTTTACTTGACATCCTCTGCACAGGGTATTTGGGGTCGTGACGTGACAGCCACTGTATCAGGAAGTTACCATGCTTGTTGAAGTCGGAAGTGCTTCCTGCTGTGCGCAAGAAGAGGAGTGAATGCGATCGAGGAGAAAGTGAGGGAAACAGAGAGAGCGTGAGAGAGAAAGAGAAACATCAACTATATTAGTGCATTCATTCGTGTCTAATAAATTAGTTTGTTATTAGTGATGAAAAAGTGCACAAAACGATTACAGATAACAAAATTATGTTAATGAGCAGGCTCAGGAGATCAACAGATCATTAGGAAATGTACATTCAAATAATCAGAATTAACTGTACGAATTAATATTCATACAGTATATTCTCCATCAACATGAAATCAAAAATGACCATATTTTCTTAAACATTTTTCTTAAAGCATGTTTCTGGTCTTACTGTAAAAGATTCATTTGCGCAGGTTATTCCAAAGAAAAATGTTTCTCTTCATTTTCATTGATGTAAATGTAATTACTTGATTTACCTCTAAAAACGACTTTCATTTTTGGCTGATGTTGCAAATCCCTCTTATGCTGTGTTCCAGAATTCAGAGTTATGGATTTGGAAGTCGGAAATCCGTACTGTATAGGTTTCTGCAGAACAAAAATGGGGCTTTCCCAATCAGTGGTCATTTTCAAACCAGAAAGGGTGTTTTTCTACCCACTAATCAAAAAAGGAATCTCTATGTACTCATTTCCCGAGGGGTAGATGTAGACCTACATATGTAAACATTTCAAACAATATTTATGTGAAAGATCATGATTCTTGTAGCCCATTCCAACCTTGAATTGTTGGTTAAACTACTAAAGTAAGCGCCTCGCTCACCTAAAGAACTTTATGATTAGATCATGTTTGCCTACAGAGGAGCCAGCCTCTGGGGCGTGATATGCCGAGATAGTTGCTACATAGACCTTAAGCATTGAAGGGGTAAGTCCTGCATCCAGCCGCTCTTGAAGGAATGTAAGGATCTCAGCTATGGAGCAATTCACTGGGTCATTGCCACATGAAGAGCACCAATTTGAAAACATTTTAGTGCTTAGGAGGCGTCTCGTGGATGGTGCTCTAGCCTGCAAGGTTCATTACCGACTGAGCCAATTCATGCAGGTTCCACAGCTCCGGCTTGGGATGCCAGATCGTTCCCTGTGCTTGAGAGAGGAGGTCCCTTCTCAGCGGTATTTCCCATGGAGGAACATCCAGTATCTCCATCTCCGGAAACCAGGACTGATTTGGCCATTTCGGCAATTTGGCCATTTCGGAACCATTTCATTGTCCTCTCGGACTTTGCAGATGACAGAATGGAGGAGGCATACAGGGGGAAATGCATACTTGCATTTTGCAGGCCATTTGTGGGCCATGGCATCCACCCCCAGCTGGGCTTGGGACATGGAGTACTAGAGGGGACCATCTGAGGATGAAGTCTCCATTCCCCGGCATCGCTCCCTGGTGCGACAGCAGGTCCGCTTCGCAGTTCAGGTGGCCAGGAACATATGTCACGTGCAGGGAGAGGAGATGGCACCTGCTCCACAGGAGGAGGCGCTGCGCCAGGCTCATCATTTATAGTGATCGGATTCCGCCCTGGTGATTTATGCATGCCATATTGTCCGAACAAATCATAATGTAGTGATTCACTATGTCGGAATGAAAAGCCTTCAAGGCTAGGGAGACAGCTAGCAGTTCCAGATGGTTGATGTGCCTGTCCAGGTGCTGAGAGCCGGGCGTCCGTCGCACAACACTCCCCAGCATGTGTTGGATGCATCCATGGTCACCACTTTTCACCTGAAAACCTGACCCAGCATAACACCCTGCTGGTAAAAGGCTGGAGCTGTCAATGGTGCTAGAGCAGCCAGACAGCGGCGAGTTATACCAGTGCACCCCTGGCGCCAGGCATGTCATGGTACGTGATGCTTGAGCCAGCACTGGAGAGGCCTCATGTGTAAAAGTCCTAATGGTATGAAACCCAGCATTTTTTTAAATGACTTTAGTGGAAATGTTTTTTTTCCAGTTTGAACTGAGAGAGACACACTGAAGAATGGTCTGAACATGCTTGCTTGTAAGGTGTGCACACATGCTCATAGAGTCAAGTCGGACTCCCAAAAGAAGATCTGTTGGCTGAGAGAATGTGTGCTATTTGACCAGTTGACATTGAGGCCTAGGCTGTTCAAATGGTGAAGTAGTAAGTCGCACAGCAAAACCTCTGATTGGGATAATAAGTACATTTTATTTCTATAGCACCTTTCTAGAACAGATGTCACAAAGTGCTTAACATCCACACTATAAAAATAAGGAAGCATAAATAATAATAAATAAAAAAAACAGAAAACAAAAACAAAGACAAAACAAACAAATTAGACAAAAGCAATTTTAAACAAGTGGGTTTTAGCTGCTTTTTAAAAATGACCACAGCATCCACATATCTAAAATCCAAAGGGAGAGCATTCCACATTTGGGAGCAACAACCTCAAAGGCACAGTCACCTTTAGTCTTTAGTCTAGACCGAGGAACAGCTAACAAGACCTGTTCCGAAGATCTCAGATTGCTGCTGAAGTTATAAGGTTGCAACAACTCTTTTATATAAGCAGGAGCTTGACCATGCAATGCTCTAAACATCATCACAAGAATTTTAAATTGAATTCTAAATTTTACTGGGAGCCAATGTAAAGAAATTAAAATTGGTGTTACATGTGATCTCTTTGATGACTTAGTTAAAAGTTTGGCAGCAGCATTTTGAACCATTTGTAATCGTTTCAAGAAAGCATTACTAAGACAAGTAAAAAGAGTAATAGCCAATCGTCAAGGTAATTCAAAATGCGCACACCATTCAGTTTCAATGTGGTGAGCGCCGCATCAATACATTTTGTGAATGTGCAATGAGCCAGAGACAGACCGAAGGGAAGGACTTTGAACTGAAACGCAGTTCCCTCAAATGCGGATCTCAAAAACAGCCTGTGATACAGTGCAATTTGTACATGAAAGATCTGAGTTATCATCTTGAATGGGCACTTTGCGAATGCACAATTCAATGTCTCAGATTTAGAATGGGCCAAAGCCCACCGTCTTTTTTTGGAATGAGAAAATAGCGGCTGTAAAACCCTTTGTGAGTGTGGCAGTTCGGAACAATCTCTAACGTGTTCTTTGGGAGAAGATTGTGAATTTCTGCCCATAACAGCGGTGCATCTTGTTACGGAACCATAGAAGGCAGGATGGCGTGCAAACTGGATCGTATAGCCGTGTTCAATCATTTTTGACACCCAGTTGAACACGCCCGTGAGGGCCCACCACGTAACGGGACAGTGGACTGATCAATTCGCTTGCTATAGAAGATAGAGCACCACTCACTATAGGGAAGCGGTTCAGCATAATGTTTGGGGTGTGAGAAGCGTAAAGAGGATAAAGCCCTTTATTAAAAATGTATAAGCGTTCTGTGCAGGTGTAATGAGCACTTATCTCTTTTTTTGTGAGAACACAACACACATGAACAAGATTTTGTCAAACATCCCGCTCCTTATGAACTGCTGTGGGGAAAAGGGGTGGGACACTGTGTGCCTCTAATCGGGCCTTTTTGGGGTCTGGGCCGAGAAGAATGGTGGGCTCTGGGTTCCTCCTCACGGGGCTGGGCCCCTCAGGAACACTTCTGCTGCCCGGGGGGATTCCATCTGCACAGGATATGTGCTGAGGTGGTTGAGGTTTTTGTTTGGGCCATGGTTTACGTGGCTTCACCGATGGCTCACTGGCAGCCCTTGGCAGCCCTGGAGTGGTGGGAATGGGGCTCTTCACCGGGTTCTGACCCGAAGTAGAGTGGGAGTGGGCCGAGTGAGAGGAAGAGCTGCTTCTCTTTGGCAGGAAGTGCCCCATCGCTTGCAATTGCTTTTGCGGCACAATGAAGTGCTCCACACCTTTGCCAAACAGACCAGCTGGCGAAACTGGGGTGTCAAAGAGGGCGGCTTTCTCCACATCACGCATCTCCGTGAGAGTCAGCCAGACATGTCATTCCAGAACCACTAGGTTGCTCATCGCTTTTCCGACTTTCGTGGCCCACAGCGTCAAGTCTGTAGCGGTGCGGAGCTTTTGAACAGTTCTGGATCAGAGCCTTGCCCATCTATTTGTTTGAGAAGCTTGGCCTGGAAAACCTGGAGCACGACCATACTGTGGAGTGCTGATCCAGCCTGGCCCATTGCCATATAAGTCCTTCCAGGCAGTGCAGATGTCAGTCAACATGGCTTAGAGGGATGAGTAGAGCGAGTCTTCCATCACATGGCGGTAGCCTGACAGAGGTGGGCTGCAACCGCCTCTTCTACCGGGGGAAGTTTTAGATTGCCCTTTTCCTCAGCGTGGTCCACCGTGGTGAGAACGGCAGCCCCTCTGATCTGAGTGCACGACGAGTAGGGCATGCGAAAGGTCTTCTTCCATGTCTGCAGAGAAGATCCCGTCCGCTGAAGAAGTGTATCTCGACAGCAAAGCAGAGAGGGCTTTCAAGATGAGAGATGATGTTGCTGTCTTGAAGGAAGAAAATTCTGAAGAAATGGTAATCTCGCACCCACTTATGTAGGTCAACTGTATGCTAAAGGAGACTCAAACACCATTGCCAATCGCAGGATTGGCATTATTGTACGGGCTTCAACTAGGTCATCGGAGAAGGAATTCCCCATAGCGTTTGTCGCAATGTCAAGTGAACCATAATCGAAAGGGAACCCCCATTTGTGTTCCGCAGAGACTTAAGTCTCTTTTTATTGCAAGTAGGAAGTTAGAAATTCAAACTTTTTGAGTTGAATGGAATGGAGCAGTCCAGTCAACCTCTCTCCAATCACCATGCTCCATTGTCGGATGTAAAACGCACTTTTGCAATTTTAATACAACCTTGCCTCGTCCTACATTTTCTCGTCGAAAATCCTGTTTCACTCTGAAATGTGTTGCATGTTTCATGTTGACTCTAAATTTGAATGTACTGTTCTGTTAGTTATTGTGGTTGTTATGGCTTATTAATGAAAGTTGAAAAGTGCAACCACAAAATGTATTTACGCACTTGGGCAGGGATCCATTCTGCAGGGTCTGAATGCAGCTGGTTTAGAATCCAGACAGAGTCCAATGGTGTTGTCATGGGTGTGACAAAGCACCTGCCTCTCCTGTGTTCCATTACCACATGATACTGAGCACTACAAAAGGGTACACACACACAAAATGAAACATTAGAATAAAGGTTATATATAATGTGTGTGTATATATATATATATATATATATATATATATATATAAATAATACACTGTACAGAATTTGCTCTTATGGAAAGAAATTGGTACTTTTATTCACCAAAGTGGCATTCAACTGATCACAATGTATAGTCAGGACATTAATAATGTGAACAATTACTATTACAATTTGAATTTTTAACTACTTCAAGAGTTCTCATCAAAAAATCCTCCACGTGCAGCAATGACAGTTTTGCAGATCCTTAACATTCTAGCTGTCAGTTTGTCCAGATACTCAAGACATTTCACCCCACGCTTCCTGTAGCACTTGCCATAGATGTGGCTGTGGGTAGAATTCAATGAAGCTGTCAGCTGAGGACATGTGAGGCGTCTATTTCTCAAACTAGAGACTCTGATGTACTTATCCTTTTGATTAGTTGTACATCTGGCCTTCCACATCTCTTTCTGTCCTTGTTAGAGCCAGTTGTCCTTTGATTTGAAGACTGTAGTGTACACCTTTGTATGAAATCTTCAGTTTTTTGGCAATTTCAAGCATTGGTTACACCTTCATTTCTCAAAACAATGACTGACTGACAGTTTCTATAGAAAGCTGTTTCTTTTTTTGCCATTTTTGACCTTAAGACATGCCAGTCTATTGCATTCTGTGGCAACTCAAAAACAAACACAAAGACAATGTTAAGCTTAATTTAACTAAACAAATAGCTTTCAGCTGTGTTTGATATAATAGCAAGTGATTTTCTAGGACCAAATTAGCAATTTAGCTTGATTACTCAAGGATAAGGTGTTGGAGTGATGGCTGCTGGAAGTGACTATTTTTTTTCTTTTAAACACATGGGATGGAAACGCACGTCGTTTTTGCAATATTGTGCTTTTTTGCATTAAATAAATTGCAAATTGGATGGAAACATAATAACTGATAATATAACTAGTCTGGCAGAGATGTTCCATGACACGCATTTGAAGATCCTACACTGCCCCAAATTCCAAAATATAACTAGCATTTATGTGTTTGAATTGGACTGCAAAATTTGTATATTATCATGTGCAATGACATTGTTATCATTGCTATTGTCGTACTGTATATGCATGTTTTTTTAGATGTTTTTTAGATGATAATCTGGCAGGGTCCTTCTACAGATATTAAAAAGGCCCAGTCAAGGGACTGATGAGGGTCTTGCAGCCCCATGATGCAGTATATATATTAACTAGAAAAATATTCTAGGATACTGATCAAATATGGGATTACATGTACTGTATGTTGCTCACAGTCTTTAAGCTTGAACTCAAGAAGATGTTAATTTGATGTCAATGCTGGAAAAAATTAGAGGGAACAATGTTTAGACTAGGTGGTACATGGAGGTTATAATTTGATAAAAAAAGTGGTACTTGGTCTGAAAAGACCACTGATACAGAGTGTGTTCATGTTATAGTAAAGAGTAGACAGAGCGTATTGTTAGTGAGTCAGTTGTTTGTACCTGTGACCAGGGCCCCAGTCTCCACTCAGCAGGGCACAAGTTACGATTGCAGTCTCTGCGGGACTCCGGCCGCTCATCGCTGCAGTAACGGCTGCGGATGGATTTGAACTTGCCATCTCCCAGAGGTTGGACGCAGCGTACTGAGCGTGTCTGAGAGCCCATCTTCCCACAAGACTTACTGCATTCACCCCACTCCCCAGCCACCCAGCTACACAAAACACACAGAAATGCACAGTCAGTTTATCCAGCAAAACAGGTGCTATGATGTCATGTGTGATGCAAGAAAGAACAGAACATCATTTTGAGCACCTGCAACCTCAAAATACGTTTTGAGAAGCCTGTTGCTGACATCTACTGGATATACATTATAATTGCAGAACTCTGCAATCCACAAAGGTTTAAGGGACATTTAATCAAAAAATTAAAACTCTCTCATCATTTACTCATACTCATGCCATCCCAGATGTGTATGACTTCAGGGTTTCTGCAGGTCTGAAAAAAAAGTCTTAAAAGGTCTTAAATTGCCCTTTTGCAAATTAAGGCCTTAAAAAAGGTCTTAAATTAGAGCAACAAGTCTTATATTCATAACGTCATGGTATTAAATGTTGCATGAGGGATTGGTTTCTCATTGCATTTAAGATGTTTTAAATTAGCACCCATACTAAATTTGCGATCTCTAGGACACAATCTAAAGCACCACAGCGTAAAAATTTTTTACTTTTCTTTTGCGCATATCTTTTGAACCATGTATCCTAGAAACAAAATGATTTTTGCAGATAACTACATTCCTCCAGATGATACAAACAGACTGCTTAAAGTAAAACTCTGAATAATACAGTGGCCGCCATCTTGGATTATGACATTTATTGTTCAGTCGCACCTATTCCTTCAAACATTGCCTGATTTGCCTAAACAATGGTTCAAAATAATCTCCAGATGGATCCACACAGAATTAATTATACTGAATTTAGATTTTGTTGAAAAGTTACGCTAACACAAATTCAATGGGGTCGATGTAAAACAGGAAGTGAGGCTATATCGCTGCAACGGTTTTTCGTATTGAAACGAAACTTAGTATGCTTTATCAGGACCATGATCTGATGGAACATGCAAATTTGGTGACAGTGCCACCTATGGTTTTTGCCCGTAACTGTTGAGCCATGAGTTTGATGTCTATGGATTCTTTGGGTCGTGAGGATTTCAAGGATACCCATATCAGCCATATGTAATTTATCCCATATCAGCCATACTGCCTCTCTGTCATACAGATTTTTATTTTTTTTAATCAAAAATTAAATATCTTTTGAACGCATTGTCAGATTTATAAGAAATTTGGTATGCACCATTGACATCATGTCCTGAACTAACCTTAGCAGTCTGGAGATAGCGCCACCTAAAATTCAAAAGATAATCCACACTTGTTTGCCGACTTCAACCTTGGCATGTCCTTTTACCATTCATGAATCATGTCAGCTGAGTGGCACAGTGTGTTATTATTGGCTAATCTAGCACAAGGAATTTAGATTACAGAAACATGGGGAGGTTCTTATAACAAAAGAAGAGAAAATCATATATGCTCCTTTTGTTGAGCTTCTAGATTTAATGATCAAAAGGTATTTGAATAAAATCTAAACAGAACTTTGAGGTATATTTGAGGTATACAAAGATTTTTAGAAGAATATCTCAGCTCTGTAGGTCCATACAATACAAGTGAATGGTGGCTAGAACTCTGAATGTCCAAAAAGCGCATAAAGGAAACGTAACCCATAACACTCCAGTTAGTTTAATCAATGTCTTCAAAAGCGATACGAAGGGTGTGGTGAGAAACAGATTAATATTTAAGTCCTTTTTTTTTTTACTATAAACCTCCCCCTTTGACCAGCCCCGACCAGTAGGTGTAAAAATAAAAAAAAATGTTGAAGTGAAAGTGGAGATTTATAGTAAAAAAAATAAAAACTTAATTATTGATCTGTTTCTCACTCACACCATCATATTGCTTCCAAAGACATGGATTAAACCACTGAAGTCATATGGATTACTTTCATGCTGCCTTTATCTGCTTCAAAGTTCAGCTTCAAAGTTTTGGTCAACATTCACTTCCATTGTATGGATCAACAGAGCTGACACATTCTTCTACAAATCTTCAATTTGTGTTCTGCAGAAGAAAGACATACACATCTGGGATGGCATGAGGGTGAGTAAATGATGAGAGAATTTTAACTTTTGTCTGAACTATCCCTTTAAAAATTCCAGAAAATGTTTTATTGCAAATAAAATAAGAAAACAAAATAAAATAAAAATAAAAACAAAATAATAAAAAATACTAACAACAAAAAACATATTTACATTGTTATATTTTAAAGAAAAGTGTTATATACTTGTGTTACTCTGTGTTTATTCTCATGCTCAGCTGACAGAGAGCAAAACGTGTGCTGATCAACATCATGACAACAGCAAGATTGGCTTTTCATTTACAAATAATCATAGCATTTTGATATAACTTCTTATGCTTAAGCTAAATTTTTATTTAATTATTTTTTAAATGGATGAGTTGGACCATATAATGAAGGAAGAGTTCTAAATGTTCATTCTAAAATGTGGTAAATAGTAACACAAATTAGTAGGTGTGTCCAAACATTTGACTGGTAGTGTACATTATTGGGAGATTCCAGTAATAGGCCTATATGTCAGTAAATGCATTAAATAAAGGAATGAGCTTATTTGACAAATTAGCTCAGATTTAATGGTGTAAATTCAAAAGGTAATGTGTTACTTTACTCACTAGTCCACCCCCCCCAATTACGTAACTTGTAATGGGTTACCCCCCCATGAAAAATAGCAAAATAAATCACACAAAAATAATAGTCTTCTTCAAACTCTGATAACTCATGAAATGAAAGATAACTCTTTTGCACACACTCACATGGGCTGAGCACACTCTCTCAGGTAACAATCTCGAAACAGTGGAGGAGGCTGCTTGATTTTCTCACAGAATCTGCGATGGACCATTCTCAACTCAGCATTCTTCCGGCAGCCGTAACGTGTCATCTGAATACCTGACCATAAGAAGATACAACATTTTTTATGATGGAAATACTTGTCATAGACATAAAAATAGAAATATAATCAAAATGACTTGAAAGAAAACTGAAATTCCAATAAATTCGTTCAAATTTCGATTCAAATGCTCCAAACACACAGGAATTCCATAGACTTACATTAGAAAGGATCAAGAGCTAGTCTGGTAATATGGCAGGTGGCAACTGATTCTAAGTCAGTAACATTTTAAAGGCAGTGCTTGTCTTGATGAAGGGTTAAGTCAGACCTATTGTATGACTGAGGAAAAAAATTATCTGACTTTCTATATTAAACTACTCTTAAAATAAGAGATTGTGGTGCCCCCTTGTGGGGTTACAGTGAATTACCTCCTCCACAGGTCTTGGAACAGGGAGTCCATCTCTTCACCACCCAGGAATATGGCACAGCATTATCAGGGACCATGTTATTCTCATTGGCACCATCACTCAGTCTGTCATCATCAGTGATGTATTTGATCGACACCTTCACCTTGTCTGACCCATGCATTCGGATCTAGTGCACAAATATAATTCAAACATCTGATTAATAGGTTAAAAGAGTGTGTGCACTCATGTATGTATGTATTTCTACAGGCGATTACCATGACAACCACATCATTTTTCAGGGGTCCATTCGTTTGAATGGTGTCCTTGCTGTTTTTATTCTCATACTCCCATTCCAGACCTTTCTCTATGACAGAGCGCGTCTCTGGAAAGTCTCCGTGTGCATTAAGAAAGAAGTCACCTAATGCTTTATTCCTGACAGCTATTCAGATAAGACAAAATGGTGAGACAGAGAGAAAGCCGTTTTATTAAGAAATTAAGCAAAAACAGTGACTGCTTATGCACCAAATAAAATATCAATACAAATTGCATGTGTTAAAAACTCGAGAAAACGATCAGGTTTTACCTAAAATGTGTGCAGTCCCATTGAGTTCCTGGATGAAGAGATGCCTTGCCCCTCTGGGAACCTCAAGCACTTTAATGACACCTAAACGAATGCAGATTTGTTAATAATTTTAAATGCACAACCTTTCCAGGACGTATTCAGACATAGGACATGCCATAATACATGGCAGATATACCGAAACACATTGCAGATTCAGACAGTTAAAATTGGACACAAAGTTCATTGAGCAGAGTAAACTTTAATAAACTTTTATAACATAAGCATTAAAATAATTAAATATGTCTCAAACTTGCCAATGTAGATGCAAAGGTCTGGCTACTTGAGACCACAGCTCTGTTCCAAAACATAGTGAGCTGCCTTGCTATCTATTGCCTACAAAGGCAGCTGTCCTCTATGACAACATCCTAGCTTAAGCAGAACCTTATTGACTGAATTGGAACTTGGAATAGAGTTTGTCATTAGCATAATACTAAGCTAATAACACTATAACAACAGTGTTCCCACCCTTTTGAGCAATTAATTTTAATAACTCTTCCATGACCTCTCCATTTGTTTGTGAATTCTAGATATGGAAATGTTAAAATTATTTTGATTCAGACTGATTTGCTATTCGACTCAAAAGTAGATAGGATTTTACTGATATGATAAACAGGTTGTTAAAGAAAGCAGATAACCGATTATTCAGCCCATTAGACTTTGTCTGGACCCTAAACCAGCCGCATTTGGACCTTGCAGAATGGATCCCTGCCCAAGTGCATAAATAAAAAAATGTTCAACGACTTTCCTTAAGTCATAACGACCACCAATTTATTTAATGTTAATAAATAAATAAATAATCTTTGTCTTTCCTTACAGGCACAGACATAAAGGCTCAAAGAGTCCAAAATGAACAGAATCCCATTTGCAGTTCATTTTGCAACCAAAATCCCAATAATAAAAATAAAACAAAAAATAAGATTTGACCCATAATGTAGGACTTTTAACTGTTAACAAGCCCGAAATACCCTGGAAACTCTTATTTTGAAAAGTCTGTGCTCCCAGCTCACACAAACTCATACGGGAATCAAAACATGCAATCTTAACATCTTCTCAAACCACTACAAATTAAAAAATGTCATATAGGCTAGTAAAAGACTGACTGTATTTAGTAACAACTAAATTATCATTCATAAATAGCAGCTCTTCAGAGATCCGTTAATACAAACCGCTTGTTTCACTTTCTCTAGAAATCAACATGAACATTAACTTGAAATTATAATTCTTCCTCTTCGGAGCACTAATTTTTTATAACTATATAAATAGGAATAATCATTTTAAAAACTATTGGTAACTATTGGCTTTGAATTTTGCCGATAACCGATAGTTCCAAAAAGCTACTATCAGCGCTGATGTATCGGTAAAACAATAGTTGCTTTTATATTTGGTCAAAACAAATATCGATAGTTGCTTTTATATTTGGTAAAACCGATATATTGGTCGACCTCAACTCAAAAGAATGATTTGCTAACAAATTTAACATTACTATGGCTTGCAAGCAAGTTTTACTCAACACAAAAGCAATATCTAGCTGATGAAATATTACACAAATGTCCCACACAAATATTGGGTCAAGGATCAATTTTTAATTAGACTCAGCAATTTTTTTTTTTAATGGAAACTTTTAGGATTTTAATGTACATAAGTATATTTAAAATCAAAGTTTCTCTTGCTTATTCTGCCTTCTTGGATTTATTTTTTCATTGAGCTCATTGCATTATATTATTGCCTTCTCTGTGACACATGCTATGTTGCCTTAGAATTTGTCCAGAAGAAGGCATCTTTGTAGGTAGCTCACCAGCTTTTGGAACAAAGCCTACATACAGTATGTGCTGTTGGAGATATACCTTTTTTCTCTGCAAAGGTGAAATTAAACTTGTGAGTCTTGCACTTGGTTCCGTCTCCCCCACAGATGCCGCACTTATCTTCCTGTAGACCTGATCCTACCACATTATCACAGCCCACTTTCTAAAAGAGAGAGAGACTCCATCAGCGACAGGCAGTGTTGGGTAAGTTACTCAAAAAAGTACCCCACTACAGATTACTAATTACGTCACTTAAATTGTAATCAGATTACACTCCTTATTAATTCATGGAAAAAATAAATCACACTGCTAATTACTTTACTTTAAAATTACTTTCTAAAACACCTTCAAGCAGCACTTTCAAACTAGAGGGCTAATTGCTTTTACAGTAAAACCATTTTGTGTTTGAATGATTGCGTTGTCTTGTCAGTGTGCATACAGGTGTATGTCTGCTTGAAATGTTGCCATTGCCATACATCAGCATTGAAATTGAAACTGTAATCTGGCTACAAGAATTTAAAATATAATGTGTTACACTATTTTTTACAGTAACTAATTACTTTCTATCTTCATACATCCAACAGTAGCAACTAAACACAAACATTTACAAAAGGTACAGACAATTATTCACCTCACAGTCTCCGTAGACACAGACACTGTAGGGGTCTTTATAGGAACATCGTGTTCCAGGTTCCACCAGAGTCTGCATATTGACTGCAGCTCGCATCTCTTTGGATTGACAGTACAATTTGCATCGATGTTTAGCTATGGAAAATATGAAAAGGGAAGTCCTTGAGTGATGGATGGACAAATGAATGAGAGCAAGATCAAGAGCATATTAAGAAGGATTGAAAAGAACTTGAATTCTTTAAAAAAAAATAAAAAAATAAAACAAAACAAAAAAAAAAAAAAAAACAGTTTCTATGTACAGAACCCACAGGCTTATTTACTAAAATATTTAGGACAAGTGAATCTTTTCTTGAAGTTCTAGGATTAAGAGTGTCTTTAACTGGTTGAGATGCTCGGAATGTTCCAGTCGCTTAAAGGAAAAGTTTATAAAAAAATGAAAATTCTGTCATTATTTACCCACTCTCGTGATGTTCTAAACCTTTACGCTGGTATTTTTTCCCCCGAGAAACACAACAATATAAATTTTCCATTCAGCAACAGTTCATTGTGACCACAGCTGTCAAGCTCCAAAAAAAAAAAAAAAAAAATTGTCATAAAAGTAGGCTAAACCATACAACCTGTGCACTATATAAGTCTTCTGAAGACATATGATATCTTTATGTGAGATCTTTAGATCAAAAACTCTCCTTTTGTGTTCTATAGAAAAAAAAAAAAAAAAAAAGAAAAGCAAAACTACAGCATTTGGAACAACATGAGAGCAAATAATGACAATTTTAATTTTTGGGGGGGTAAACCACTCATTTTAAAGAAAAGACAGAAATGTTAATCATGTAATGGAATTTCAAAATACACAAAATTATTTTTCTCTGAACTTAATTCAGAATATTCCATCCTGGTTCACCAGAAAACAGAGTTACAATTGAATAATGTTACAGGAATTCCATGGGTTAATATAAAAACAACACTAAGTGTGAATGCACTCATTGTAACCTTAAATTTTCTATTGACTCATTGTGCATTATGTAATCCCAGACAAATTCCCAGCATATGTGTGTGTGCAATCCCAAAACTGCCTTGAAGGATACGTATATACCAGAAGGGGATTCTAATGATCCAGCTCAGTTTCCCATTAAGAGCAAAACAATGTGATGTCTGCCAAATACCCCACAGTCCCAGCAATTTAAAAGCGCATTCTTACACTTTAAGCTATTTTTCCCCACCAAAAAAGTAAACCCACACAGCTCGGAACAAATCAAGGAAAATAGAGTGAATATCTCTTCAGTGTAAAATGTAAAAAAAAAATAAAAAAGAAAAAAATTATTACCATATCTGATCAAAGCTATCCAAGCCCCTTTCAAATGGCAAGACTTAAAATGCATAGGTTTCTTTCTGTGAATTCTTCAGTTGTAAGTGACATGATAAGTCATAAAAGGCTTAGAAAGTCCCTCTTATAGTGAGCTTTACTTTGAATGTGCCTGTGTTGATCATAAAAATACAGATCTCTATAGCGATTATGACTCTGGAGGGATTATTTGTGCTACACTCACATGTGTTTGATGATGTCATGAATGGTGTGGAAGTACACGTGAAGTCATATTTTCGTGTGTGCCCACAGTGTGAGTGAGAACAGATTACATCAGGCTGGTTCTACCCAGACTAACAAAGGTAATCTCTGTTATGCTGGAAAGAAATCACTGGGAAACAAACTAAAGCAAACGCAATTCTATTTTCATTTGACGCACATCTCACATGATGCCCTTTTTGAGATCAGGCAAGAAAAAACGAAACAACAACAACAACAACAACACAAATAAAAATGGGTTTGGAACAACATTAGAGTGAGTGAATCATAACAATTTTAATTTTTGAGTAAGCTATCCCTCTTAAGCCACACTTAAAATATATGGATTCCATTGGTTTTATATGTTGTTATCAAATACAATGTATCAAACCACACCAAAGGGTGTCGGGATTGCAAACAAATGATGCTAGCTACAGCTTTTCTTAGATCTAAATGAACATTTCTAGCCATTTTTGCAGTTACTTTTAAACAGCATGTGAATTTATTTTAATGGATGTATGTAATTCATTTCCCCTCAAGTTCACATAGCTGAGTGTTATCAAAGGTGTGCATACAGTTCATCACATTAACTGTTGACATGTTCCACCATGACAACCAGAAAGTGTCTAAATATTTTTCTAATTTATTACTATACCTATTGTTTTAGAATGAAAAACCTAACAAACTTCTTTGTGAGACTGTTTGCTTGAAATGTATGCATGTACTCTCTTTCTGTAATAAATAGTACCATTGGCTAGATATTTTGTTAAAAAATGCTAATAACATTCATTACATTTTTAAGTGTGGCTTAAGTATCCTAAATGTGTCTTAGATTAGTGTGTGTTTTCAACTACATGCCTGTCAGTAATATCCACTGTCAACTCTGCACAGAGTCAGTAAAATCTGTGTAAAAAAATAAAAAATAATAATTACTCACGGTCAGGATGTTCGTAAGGCAGCCAGTGGTGCCATGTATTCTGATACTCAAATTTGTTGTCCATCATGCTGCACTGTTTGGCTCTGTAGTCGTGGTATGGGTCCTCACACTCGTGAGTATTACACATCTCGAACTGATAGTTTGGGCCGGAGCAAGAACGTCCACCATTAGCTGGACTGAGGGAGGTAAAATGAAGCATTAAAAGATGGATAAGATGGCTATACAGACAGACGGACAGACGGATGGACAGAAAGACAGACATTTAGGTATTTAGATATTTAGATATTCAGACAGACAGATAGATAGATAGATAGATAGATAGATAGATAGATAGATAGATAGATGTCTTTTAAAAAGTATTTTGAAAGTTTAGTTGCCATGTTTCCTGTTCCTCTCATGTGATTTCCTGTTCCCGCCATGTTTCATGTGTTTTGTTCTTTTTGGTTCCTTTGTTTATTAGTCTTATCTTGTTATTGGTTCATGTTTCATTGTCTTTTTATCTTATTATCAATCTTGTATTTTCATTGGTGTTCTTGTTAACTTGTTACCCATGTCAGAGTATTTATAGCCCTCATGTTTGCCTTTGTTTTGTTCGAGTATTGTGATTGTGTAATCTGGTAATGTTGTCCTTGATTCTTGTTCTTTGTTTTCTTATAGTCACGGCAAGTCATAGTCAGGTCTAGTCTCTCGTTTTGTTGGTGTAACATTGAGTCAAGTCTTTATATTCTGTTTTGTTTTCTTTGGATTCATGTGTTTGGATACCAGCACTTTGTAAATAAAACTGCACTTTGGTTCTCACATCATTGTCCTCATCCATTCCTGTGTTCATCCTGTCCTTCCTGCTCTGTAACATTTCAGAATACTCTACCTCAACATGAACCCAGCAGTTGCACTTCTGCAGTTACAGTGCATCCGGAAAGTATTCACAGCGCTTCACTTTTTTTCCACATTTTGTTATGTTACAGCCTTATTCCAAAATGGATTAAATTCATTATTTTCCTCAAAATTCTACAAACAATACCCCATAATGACAATGTGAAAGAAGTTTGTTTGAAATCTTTGCAAATTTATAAAAAAAAAAAAAAATCACATGTACATAAGTATTCACAGCCTTTGCCATGACACTCAAAATTGAGCTCAGTGCATCCTGTTTCCACTGATCATCCTTGTGATGTTTCTACAACTTGATTGGAGTCCACCTGTGGTAAATTTAGTTGATTGGACATGATTTGGAAAGGCACACACCTGCCTATATAAGGTCCCACAGTTAACAGTGCATGTCAGAGCACAAACCAAGCCATGAAGTCCAAGGAATTGTCTGTAGACCTCCGAGACAGGATTGTATCAAGGCACAGATCTGGGGAAGGGTACAGAAAAATGTCTGCAGCATTGAAGGACCCAATGAGCACAGTGGCCTCCATCATCCGTAAATGGAAGAAGTTTGGAACCACCAGGACTCTTCCTAGAGTTGGCCGCCTTGCCAAACTGAGCGATCGGGGGAGAAGGGCCTTAGTCAGGGAGGTGACCAAAAACCCGATGGTCACTCTGACAGAGCTCCAGCATTTCTCTGTGGAGAGAGGAGAACCTTCCAGAAGAACAACCATCTCTGCAGCACTCCACCAATCAGGCCTGTATGGTAGAATAGCCAGACGGAAGCCACTCCTCAGTAAAAGGCACATGACAGCCCACCTGGAGTTTGCCAAAAGGCACCTGAAAGACTCTCAGACCATGAGAAACAAAGATTGAACTCTTTGGCCTGAATGGCAAGCATCATGTCTGGAGGAAACCAGGCACCACTCATCACCTGGCCAATACCATCCCTACAGTGAAGCATGATGGTGGCAGCATCATGCTGTGGGGATGTTTTTCAGCGGCAGGAACTAGGACACTAGTCAGGATTGAGGGAAAGATGAATGCAGCAATGTACAGAGACATCCTTGATGAAAACCTGCTCCAAAGCGCTCTGGATCTCAGACTGGGGCGAAGGTTCATCTTCCAACAGGACAACGACCCTAAGCACACAGCCAAGTTAACAAAGGAGTGGCTACGGCACAACTCTGTGAATGTCCTTGAGTGGCCCAGCCAGAGCCCAGACTTGAACCCGATTGAACATCTCTGGAGAGATCTGAAATTGACTGTGCACCGACGCTCCCCATCCAACCTGATGGAGCTTGAGAGGTCCTGCAAAGAAGAATGGGAGAAACTGCCCAAAAATAGGTGTGCCAAGCTTGTAGCATCATACTCAAAAAGACTTGAGGCTGTAATTGGTGCCAAAGGTGCTTCAACAAAGTATTGAGCAAAGGCTGTGAATACTTATGTACATGTGATGTACATCGTTTTTTATTTTTAATAAATTTGCAAAGATTTCAAACAAACTTCTTCCACGTTGTCATTATGGGGTATTGTTTGTAGAATTTTGAGGAAAATAATGAATTTAATCCATTTTGGAATAAGGCTGTAACATAACAAAATGTGGAAAAAGTGAAGCGCTGTGAATACTTTCCGGATGCACTGTATGCCAGGGGAATCGTCCCCTTGAGGACTACGTGGCTTAGTTTTGTGGACTGTGTCACTTGGTGGACTTTAATGATATTGCCCTCAAAGATCTAAAGGGCTTAAATGAGCCAGTCCGCTCCATGATGCCTGGAGGCAAAATTCAATGGACACCGGATCAGTTCATTGACTATGCCCTGGTGCTGAGTGGTTTGTCTTTCACTGTGGCTGATGAGGGACTCCGCACTCCCACAAAGGCTGCCATATCTGTGTCGTCGTCCATGGTCGACGAGCCAGCACCCACGGTCAACGAGCCAGTTCTTGAAGCCTCGTCCGCCCCAGCGCCTGAAGCCTCGGTCTCATGCAATGTTGCCACGTCATGCCATGTTGCCACGCCTGCCATTCCTACCTCATCATGCCATGTTACCATGCCTACCACGTCATGCCATCTTACCATGCCTACCACGTCATGCCATCTTACCATGCCTGCCATTCGTAGCATGCCATTTTGCCATGCCTGCCATTCCTACCTCGTCATGCCATGCTGCCATGCCTACCACGTCATGCCATCTTACCATGCCTGCCATTCGTAGCATGTCATGCCATTTTGCCATGCCTGCCATTCCTACCACGTCATGCCATGTTGCCATGCCTACCATGTTAAGCGGCCCCACCTTGCCATGTCACCACATCGGCTCCACCTTGTCAAATCAGCTTGCCTCTCCCATCATGCCAAGTTGCCATGACCCCTGATCCTGCCACGGCTCCGCCCTCGGAGCCTTCCACAGCACTGTTCACGACCACGGAGGTCGTTCCCCAGTCACTGCCCGTGCTCACGGCCACTGAGGCCGTTCCCCTGTCACTGCCTGTTTCCATGACCACAGAAGTCGTTCCCCAGTCACAGCCCATGCTCACGACCACAAAGGCTGTTCCCTCGTCACTGTCTGTGTTCACGACCATGGAGACTGTTACCTTGCCAGTGGCTGCGAGCACAGGCAAGAAGACTGTACCCCTGTCACAGCCAATCCCTGAGACTTCCACGGCTCTGCCCCCTGAGCTGCTCCCTCCTGAACCCTGTCCAATGGCTGCAGCCCAGGCCTCCTGTCCCTGCCCCGCGGTCACCCCCCAAACTGCCGGACCCGCTCCCTTTCTGGAGCCGTCATCAAAACTACCACCGGCTCCACCCTGGTCTCCTGCTCCATGCCCTGTCTCGCCAGGCCATGCCTCAAAGACCCCTCCCCCCAGCTCCATATTGAACCCTATTGTTAGTTTTGTTTATGTTTGGGCATCGGGAGCTGCCTCTTGTGGGGGGGATATGTCATGTTTAAATTTGTTTTTGTTCATGTTTTGATTTCATGTCTCTTATTTTGAAAGTTTAGTTGCCATGTTTCCTGCTCCTCATGTGATTTCCTGTTCCCGCCGTGTTTTGTTCTTACTAGTTCCTTTGTTTATTAGTCTTGTTATTGGTTCATGTTTCGTTATCTTGTTATCAGTCTTGTATTTTCATTGGTGGTCTTGTTACCTAGGTCAGAGTATTTATAGCCCTCATGTTTGCCTTTTGTCTTGGTCGAGTATTGTGATTGTGTAATCCGGTAACGTTGTCCTTGATTCTTGTTCTTTGTTTTCATAGTCACGCCAAGTCATAGTTAAGTCTAGTCTCTTGTTTTGTATCTTTTGGTTTGTTGGTGAAACACTGAGTCAAGTCTTTATATTCTGTTTGTTTTCTTTGGATTCACGTGTTTGGAAACCAGCACTTTGTAAATAAAACTGCACTTGGGTTCTCACATCATCGTTGTTCTGTTACCACTTCATATGTAAGAAGTCTTGTTTCCATTCTTCAAGTAATTTTTTTTTTTTTTTTTTTTTTTTTTTATTTGGCCGTGGTCACTTTAAGAATCTTAGGTTTCAGTAAGGAGTCATGTCATGTGACCATTAATCAGGAAGTAAGCAAGCATGGTACAGACAGCAGTATGTTTATTGTATCTGAGCTAATCCTGTGACATCTGCATACATCTTATGCCTGTTGTAGTATCGTGGGTATGTACTGATTGTTTTTAACAACATCTACGATTGCAGATCATTATTTTGGGACAGTGTTACATTCTATAAAGTTGACTGTTAGAAGTCTGTTACTTACGATCTACATTACTATCCTTAATGATCATATCATATCCTTATGTGCTATGGTTGTACTGTGGGGCAGTGGTAGCTCAGCGGTTAAGGCTCTGGGTTACTGATCAGAAGGTCAGGGGTTCAAGCCCCAGCACCACCAAGATGCCACTGTTGGGCCCTTGAGCAAGGCCCTTGACCCTATCTGCTCCAGGGGTGCTGTATCATAGCTGACCCTGCACTCTGACCCTAGCCTAGCTGGGATATGTGAAAAAGAAGAATTTCACTGTATATGTGCAAATATATAATGTGATAAATAAAGAAAATTATTAATTATTACCATTGAAAGTTCATATTACAAGTACAGATAAATAAGTGATTGAATAATTGACTACAGGTTAAAATATGATGCCATATATTCAGAAATGTCTACTAAATACTTAAAACTTGTAACAGTAAAAAAAAAAAGAAAAGAAAAAAACAGGGATTGAATTCATATCATTAGTTAATATATCTGTACATGTTAAATGGCAAGTTTAGTGCTGATTATGCCTTTGTATATTTCAGTTTCACCTTTCCTTGCAACATCGATAAACCTGTGGACAAGGAGCCAACTGTTTTCAGAGTCTTGATGTTAGGGAAGAGTTTACCATATACAGAACATATACCGAGGACAGCATAATCGTCCTCGTCCATTCCTGTGTTCAGCCTGCCTGCTCTGTAACGTTACAGATAGATGAAAGTAACAGACAGACAGGCCGACAGACAGATACAAGAAAGAGACAGACAGACAGATAGATAGATAGATGAATGTGACAGACATACAGACCAACAGACAGATAAATAGATAAGAAAGTGATAGAAATAAGAAAGTGACAGACAGAGACAGGGATGGATAGATAGAAATAAGTGACAAAGCGAGAGAAATGGATGGACAGACGGATAGATGAAAGTGACAGACAGAGAGAGAGAGGGGGGATGGATGGATAGATAGATAGAAATAAGAAAGTGAAAGACAGACAGATAGATGATAATAGATAGATACAGATAGACACATGACCTGACACAAAAACTAACATGCACACATACACAGACGCACCGTGGATTGTCACAGGCTCGGGTGCGAAACTGTAGGCCCCTTCCACAGGGGTGAGAGCAGGTGCCAAACTCACTCCACATGCCCCAGCTTCCGTCCTGCTTTATGATGTCTGGAGTCAGCCACACACAGTGCCCTTTAAAACAGTGCTGAGAGGAAGAGAGCAAAGCAAACACATAAGTGCGGTCAGTGAGTCGAAGACCACAGGACATATTTCCATTAAAAGGGTGTGTGGCGGTACCTTCCCATCTCCACACGTTGTGCCATCAATGGGCGGTCCTTTTTTGGTCTTGCAGAAGAAGGGGTTGTCTGGGTGAGCACACCAAAGCTGCTTACAGGGGTCAAAGGTGCGATACTAAGAGACAGAAGAACAGAAAGTGAACAATTTATTCTCAGCCTTTCTTGCATATCCAGTTGAGAGCAATCTTCTGACACAGCTGATCAAAGTAAGGCTAGAAATGGAAGGACATCAGATTGGGTAGCGATAGTAAACTCATCTTTACTAAGACATGACGATGGGCAGATATCAAAACAGAAGCACTTTAAGTATACCTGTACATCTACAATTATTTTAAGAAAATTCATTAAAGCAGCGGTTCTTAAATGGTGGTTCATAACCCAAAAATGGGTTTAGTGTCTGTTCTGAAGCAAAAAGCAGATAAAAACAACATTGCTAAATGTAAATAAATGCAATTAACCAAATAATCCTGCATGTTAATGAAATGGAAAAAAAATTAAAGAAAGTTTCCCCTATTTTTTGTTGTTGACGTCAAAGGCAGAGAGCCTAATCAAACTTAGCCAAATTAGGTATGTTTAGATTGCTCTTTGTATACTTCTATACTTCTATGTATGTGTTTGTGTGGGTAAGGTTACTGAGACATTTCATCTGGTACCACCAGACATGGAATTTGCCCATATAACTGTAATACAGCTTTCTGTATATTATCATCCAAAATGTGTCCTCCGTTTTGAATGTGTGTGAAACTCCTAAGAATTAAATTAAAGATATCCAACAAATTAAACTTAAATATATATAATTGTCATTGCAATTAATGCTCCTTGCAAAAACAAGCAGCTTTATAAAGAATTAACTTCTCATGTTTACCAGTGTAATTTTTGACACACATATTATGCATTCTGAGTGGGTAAAGTCATGTATGCATTTTAGGGTTATTTTTTGTTTTGAACAATTTTAGAACTGTGTTGGGTCAACACTCAACATCCAATGCAAAATCTGAGTCCTCAAGCAAAACCAGTTGAGAACCACTGCATTAAAGTACAGTACACCCAAAGCAACAGCTCTCTCTCTCCCCCACCCCCACTTTCTCTCTCTCTCTCCCCCTCTCTCTTTAAAGAGACCATTCAGAAATGTACATTTCTGCAAGATATTTGGAAAAACAAGAGGTTTTATTTTAGATAAAGATGGTTATTCAGTAAATGTGACATATACAATTTAACAAACTCTGTGATGAAACATTTTATAATATGGTACATCTTCACTAATGGTATATATAAAAAAGCAATTTCATGCAAGCCAAAAAAATTAATAATAATAATAATAATAAAAATGATGAAAAACTGTTTAGTTATGGTACAGCTTGTGACCAAGACCACAGTTTGACAACAGAATGTTGGGCAATGTTGTGATATGGCCTCAATTTAGTTCAAATGTTCGAGGAAAACATCTCCTGTTCACAATTTTCTTTGTTCATGTTCCTCAGAGAAGTGTAGTAGACAAGAATCTCTGGCTCTGGTACTAATGATATCAGGAAGCTTGCACATCATTTAGCAGGATCCTAAACCCAACAATCTTTTCAAACACATCAAGATACCATGTGCAAAATAATTTCTTACCGTTTTTAGCAATAGCCAATGTCTGTTACTGTTCTAGAGACCAAGCTAGACTCAAATAGTGGCTAGACAAATAGCAACACTGCAAAAAAATATTTTCTTAATCAGTATTTTTATATTGTTGTCCACTAGAAATATATAAACATCCTTAAAAATAAAATACATTTAATTAGATAGATGTTAATAAAAACGGACTGACTATTTGTGTAAACAGCACCTGCCACACAGCGCAGCAATTTGCACTCCAATAGTCTGGAGGAAACACTGAAATGAAAGACAAACTGCACCCCCTGTTTCGCTTCAATGGCATGTCAGTTAAGATGCTGTGGATATATTTTTCTCGTATGGATGACCAGGGTTTGATTCCCCCTTTTGCTCCAGTTTTTCCCATCCTGTTTTCTGACTCCACTCTTACAGTTTTTCTCAATCGCTTTCGCTCAATTCTCAAATGAGAATTATTATTATTTTATTTTATTTTTTCAAAACAATAAGTTCAAATCTCTGAACAATTTTTTTATTGTTCACACCAGATTTGAAATGACATGGAATGTTTGTGATGTCTGCTAAATCTCTGGCCAGACCAACAAGAGCGACAGGATGTCCACCAGGAAGATGGGAACTTGTAGTTTTACGTACTGTGAAGAGGTGCAATTTATTGTTTTTTTATTTTTATTTTTTGTTTTTTGCATGGATTTAATTTTGTGGCAATTTTCTGTTCACTATATATGACTTTACAGGTAAATTTTTTTTAAAAATGGACATGCAAATGTGAATTTTCAGTTTACATACAAATGTGCATATCCCTTTTCTGTGTACTGCAGTACTGTACAGTATTGACTTTTCCCAGTAAACTTTTACCTACTGTTGAAATCGCTATCTAAAAAGCTCAGTGTGATACACAATAGCATTCAGCTAGATAAAACTGACATTCTTGTCTAGTACAGTAAGCAGTCAGTGTCAACAAGAAAGTAGAACAAAAATGAAATATGTATATAACAAACATTTCCAGGTTTGACTGCCATGGTGAAAAAACATCTAAACATTTTGTTCTCACACAATGACAAAAAAAAAAAACAAACAAACAAAAAAAAACTTTTCATTTTGGTGGCATTGGCCAATTTACTGACACAATAACTAGGTGTTGAAGCATGAATTAAATGTTTTGGGTGAGTTACTATATTTTGCAAACATGCAATAGATTTGTGATGTCCCATAAAACAGTTGTGACAATTGCACTTACAGTTTAGAGAATGTTAAGACTGTTTCAAAAAATGAGTCAAAGCAATTGAGAAAAACTGTAATATTTACTTTAATACTACTTAAAATAATAAATAAAAATTAATATAAAGTTTGATTTCTTCACAGTGATTGGTCACTGTGAAGGTTGGGGTAGTTGAGAGAAAGGTTTGATCCGGGTAAAATTAACCATGGTTTTTCTATAGTAATATTGTAGTAACCATGTTTTTGGCAGAAGCCATAGTTTTATTGCAATTTACCATGGTGTTACTACTGTAATATGATTTTAATATAGAAATCATGTTTTAGTTTAAGTGGTTTCTATGATTTTATTACAAAATACCATGGTGACACTATTGTTACTGTAGTAAAACCATGGTTAATTTTGTAAGGGAAGATTAGGGTTAGGTTTAGGGGTTTGTGTAGGGTGTCTGTGGGACTCCAAATAACACAACAGAGTACTGTATGTTCGTTTTAATTTAGGCGTGAAAATAGTATCTGCACTGTTTTCAATGGGCTGTTAAAATATTAAGATCTCTTTTCAGAGAATCTTGAATTAAGTTTATGTATTTTGTTTAAAGCAGTGGTTCCCAACCCTGTTCCCGGAGGCTCCCCCTACACGACACATTTTGTATATCTTCCTTTTCTGGCACACCCAATTCAGGTCTTGGAGTCTCCACTAACGAGCTGATGAGTTGAATCAGGTGTGTTTGATTAGGGAGATATCCAAAATGTGTAGTGTTGGGGGGCCTGGTTTAAAGCATGACACTTAAAACAAGAAAAAAAATACTTTCGCAATGCGGTAGGAAAAAATAAACTTAATTCGTGATATATTTTCTCAAAACAAGTCATAATGTCTTTAATATTATTTGTAATAAATTTTATATACAGTATAATTTTATATTATACTACAGTATATAATAATTTCTATTATCTTATATATTTTTATATATTTTGCTTTAAGAATATTTAGAATTTTTTTTTTTTTTTTTTTTTTTACAGGAAAACAATACAAAAATACTGATTAAGAATATTTTTGTCTGTGGCATGCTGTCAAATACCATTGAAAATAATTAAACTTGTCCATCAGTTTGCATAAAAAAACAAAATATTTCACAAAAACAAAAAAAATTCTGTCTACAGTAGTGTATTTACAATGGAAGTCTATGGGGCAAGTGCACCAGATGATTTAAAATCAGAAATGTGAAGCTTGAATTTTTGTTAAAACACTTCTAGTAATTTTTCCCTACAAAAATGTGTTATTTCAGTTTTTAAGTTGTCTAAAATGTCCTTTTAGCGGCGGCCTACTGTTCAAGGTAGATAAACCACAAGTTATGCGTGACTGACATAATTCCTCTGGGTGGAGTTTCCCCAATATAAACAGTACATTTTAGTTATTTACATCACATCCGTAGTATTCTAGTATCTTTATGTGTGTAAGGCGAAAGCTATTGTAATTTATTTACTGACTTTACATGGTCATGACAACAGTTGAGAGATGGGATATAACTTTACATAGACATGGTTGATAGGTTATTTTATTTTTATTGAATTTTAAATGCAATTTGAGTTTTTCCTTTGTCTTTTCAAATTAAGCAATGAGTCAGAATTGTTTTTCTGTTGTAACTGACAGCATTTAACTTCTAATAGAGCTTAACTTCTTTTGAACCTGCAATATTCCTTTAACTACACTTACGCATCCTGTTATTTTCAACATAGTTCACAAAGAAAAAAATAAAAATAAAATAAAAACCTGTGGCAATTCATTTGCCAGAAATGAGATAAAGATGACTAGGGGTTTAGTATCCTGCTCCGTACATGTCTGCATTATGACAATGAGTTCGACAACAACCAAAAACATATAATGAAACAATTAACAATAGGACCACTGGAATTTAACCAATTTCAAACAAAAAAGGCCACATTGCTACTGAATGGAACACCTTACCTGGGCTCCCGATGGCCCCACCTTTTGCAGCTAAGGGAATGTTTAACAAGACAGTGAAGGACAGTCCAAGCAGTGCTGTGTAGCTGGAATTTCATTTTGTGAGCACAAATGTTTCTTGAAATCATTTTTTATGTAGTTTCTTGAAGCAACATTAAGTGATTTCAAACTCCTGCCATCTGGTTTCGATTATCTGATGAGACAATTTGATTCTAAATAAATAAAATTATTCTGATACAAAACTCTTTTTTCCAACAGTGAATCGTAAATGGTGTAATTAGCCTCACATTTTCTGTCTGTGTGAATTAATCTGAAGTGGAAAGTATGAGCTAAGCCCAAAGTGTCTTTTGGTTTTGATGCAAAAGCTTATAGAGTCTGCACATAGTCGAACACTCAAAGCATACTTCATTTGACTATGCGCACATACAGAAGCAGCTGGCGCATGTGTGCTATGACTGCTCTTCGATACTGGACTATTTCTGTAGTTTAGAATCATAAAGATGTCTTAATAGTCCTTCAGACTCGAGTGCAATTAATTCCAGGCGCATGTGCATAATGCATGTTCAGAGTACAGGCGGTTAGAAAAATTGTGACGCACGCGTTCATTGCTCGAGCACTCTGCTGATGACAAAATTTGTGTGAACTGTCCTGTATGCAGACGTCTAAACCAAAGTATACTTTGAGCTTAAGCAAATGAATTATGTGTGAAATTTGGTGTTTATAAGAAATGTTTGTGTCTTATTGTGAATCTGGGAATTGGTTTATATTTAGACATCTACATAAAATAAAAGCCTGCTTATGTGCTATAGGAGGTGTGCCGAGTTTAAAGGAATGGTTTATCTAAAAAATTATATTTTGCTATTATTACTCACTTTCATGTCATTACAAAACGGTATGCTGTTATTATTCCAGTGGAATACAAAAGGAGAATTTTGAAGTATCTTCACATAGATCTTTTCGATAAGATTTCATAGTGACCATGGGCTAATAAGCTCCAAACTAAACACATAATGACAGTTTCATAAAGTCCACATCAATTGTATATATTCCAATACTTAAAGCAATATAACTCTGTGAGCAGACCAGAATGTCTGATGAGTCAATATTTACTCATATTCTTCCACTTGGCTGCAGCTCTCAAATGAAATGTGACACAAGTCAAGTGTCAATAAAATTAAGATAAAAAAAAAAAAAAATAGTCTCGGTTACGTACATAACCTTGGTTCCCTGAGTGGGAACGAGACACTGCGTATGAATGCTATGGGACACCATCCGAATGTCACGTGGTCTGAAGCCCTTATACAATCATGCCAATTTATTGGCTGATGATGCTTAAGCGACGCAACCAGGGAGCTACGTCACAGGCTCCATAAAGTCAGATATTCTGCAAAAAGGCACAAGCCTATGCAGTTATTAGAGAGTATGGCCAGCTAGGTAGCATCTAGTTCCTATTCAGGGAACCAAGATTACGTATGTAACCGGGATGTTCTCTTTCGTAGGAACTCGAGCAGCATATGAATGCTATGGTAACGATATACAGTACATTCACTTTATGCAAACAGTAGCTGCAAACTGTCTAAGACTGTGTGGCAAGCATACAGCAGCGCACAAGCGAGCTAAAGCATCTGAATAAAATAAATTATGTATTTACTCCTGTTCCAACAGAGAGAACCTGGGAAGCAGGAGTCAAACCTCTGCCCAGATTATAAAATCTAACAAATGTATGCGGAGAGGACCACCCTGCCGCCATACAAATGTATTAGAAGGACGCACCTCTAGCCAAAGCCCATGAGGATGCCATGCTCTTTGTAGAAATGGCTCGAATACCTGAAGGCGAAGGTAAACCGTGCGCTTCATAAGCATTCGAAATTGCATCAATAAGCCAATTCAAAACAGTGGAGATGATTGTGGACTTTAGGAGGAACACCCCAACACTGAACACGCTCACCATTCTGAATAGCACTGTGGCAGCAGTGGAGTCCCACTACCTTTTTGAACTGTTGCCTTCTAGCCAGCGCTACAGAGCACTGAGCACCAGAACCGTCAGGCACAAGAACAGCTAAAACTGCCCTATTGAGCAATAATTATGTGCAATACACAGCTTAGTCTATTTATATTTATCCAACTTATCCTACCTCTTCTGCCATTACATTCCCTTGCACTATCTGTATATAACAGATTTGCATTTGTACATACGTATATATATATAAATACATTAATGTGCAAAAGTTTTAGGCACTTGTGAAAAATGTTCCATAGTGAGAATGTCTTCAAAAATAATGTCATAAATAGCTTTCATTTATCAGTTAACATCATACAAAGTCCAATAAACATAAAAAAGCTAAATCAATATTTGGTGTGACCACCTTTGCCTTCAAAACAGCCCCAATTCTCCTAGGTACACCTGGACACAGTTTTTCTTGATTGTTGGTAGATAGGATGTTCCAAGCTTCTTGGAGAATTCATCACAGTTCTTCTATCTATTTAGGCTGTCTCAATTGCTTCATGTAGTCCCAGACTGACTCGATGTTCAGTGGGGGGCTCAGTGGGAGCAATGCCATCTGTTGCAGGGATCCCTGTTCTTCTATTCTATTCAATTAGCAAAAGGAATGGTTGGGAGTCTAAAATTTATATTTCCTATTGACGCACTAAAATTGAAGAAATAAATAACCATCTTAAGACAATATAAATATACATTGTCTTATTGTGTATTTCTGTATATACTTATATTTTCTATTCACTTTTTATTTTTATTCTATATTTTTATTATCTCTGTCTTGTTGTTGTATTGTTTGTGCACTGGAAGCTTCCTTGTAATGTGTAAGCATACTTGGCAATAAAGCTCATTCTGATTCTTATTCACAAGGGATTGAACGATAGGGCATGCAAATCATCGACTCTCTAAAACGATGCCAATGCCACTAGCAGGGCCATTTTAAGAGTTAAAACTTACCAATAACTGTTGTCAACGGCTCAAACAGGGCACCTGAGAGCGGCTCAAACACAACAGATAAATCCCATAAAGGGACACAGATGGGGCGAAAAGGCCTAAGCTTGCATACCCCACGCATAAAACGAGAGACAAGAGAATGTCTACCAACAGAAACTCAATTGATAAGCGCATGTTCAGCCGCTATAGCGGCAACACAGATTTTAAGCATTGCGGGGGTAACTCCGGCCCCGAAACGCTCCTGCAAAAATTCCAGCACTGTACCAGCAGGGCAGTGAACTGGATTTTCACTTTGTGCTGTACACTAAGAAGCGAAAATACGCCACTATAATGTATATAGCCGCCTTGTTGATGGAGCTCTAACATTTAGAATGGTATCAACCACAGCGGGGGATAAACCATCATTCAAAAGAGTGCCCCCATGATGGGTCACACCTATAACTTCCATAAATGTGCATAGATGCCCAGCAGTGCTAGGGGTGAGAGAGAAAACTAGAGGGGACAGTGGGACGTCTCGCTCGAAGTGAACAGGTCCACTTCCGCTCTGCCAAACCTCCTCAGATTTGTTTCACTATCTATGGATGTGATGTACATACAGCTCGTCGACAGTACCTTGTTCTGTGCCCACAGAAGGATGCGATGTCCCAGTCTCAGCATGGCACGAGCAGCACCGTAAACATCCCCAGACAGTGTCTGTGTCAATCCAGTCGCTGGCGTATACAGCGCCCCAGCTCACAGAGGAAGTGTCTGTCATTACCACTTAGTGGCAACACACCTGTCCCAATGGAACACCGATATCAGAAAGCAGGTCCGTTTCCATGGCAACAAAGCATGGTAGCACCCACGTGTCACTCTGAAGGGACGAAGCGCATGCCTCAGTGGTTGAAGTCCCTTTGTGGAGTTCATCCAGCTCTGAGAAAGGTCATGCATGCCAAAAGCCCAGGGGAATGACAGCGGACGCCGCGATCATGAGTTCCAAAAGCCTGTGAAATGTTCTTGCAGGGAAAACACTTCCCACTCTGAACATCGCTAGATAATGGCATAATGACAGACAGGCTAGCTCCATACCTAGAAACATAGTCTGTTGCCTTGGCAACAGGACGCTCTTGTCTAGATTCACTTGCAGCCCTAGATTGCTTAAATGGCTTAGAACGACATCTCCGTGTTGGGCAGCCAGACTCTCTGAGCAAGATAACACCAACTAATTGTCAAGATAATTCAAAACGCGGATGCCTTGAAGCCTCAAGGGCTTCAGAGCTACATTCATGCATTTCGTGAATGTGTGTGGTGCCAGAGCAAGTCCGAATGGAAGGATGCAAAACTGGTTTGCTTTACCCCAAAAGCAAATCTGAGAAAGCGTCTGTAGTTCGGCACAATCTGAATAAGAAAAATAAGCGTCCTTCAAATCTATTGTCACAAACCAGACCCCCAGCTATACTTGTGACATTATTTGTTTCTGCGTCAACATTCTAAATTAACATTTAATTAGAGTGAAATTAAAATGTCTCAAATCCAGAATGGTATGTAAGCCTCCGTCATACAACCATGCTCTATTACCAATTTTAAAACATTTTGCAACTGCTGCCAAGCCGCTAAACGGGCAGACAGAAGAATTAATGCATGGCTCTCTCCTGTAGTGCAACATGTAACCACTAGATGGCACTCTTGGCTTACTTTTGGTGACTGTTCTACAATCAGCAGCACAGCAGAAGGAGACCCCTGTGCCTTCGCTACTGCGGCCTGTTGAATGAGATTAAGTAATGTTTTGCCTGTGTTATATCCACACATGCATAAAAAACGCCTACAGTGTCTACAGTAGGGACGCTCATGGAATAAAATATCTTCCCTGGCATGTTGAATGGGGAAGAATGTAGGGAGAATTGCCTTTATTAAATTTAGGCATGTATAAAAGTCGCCCTGATGTGTGTATACAGCAGGGAGGCTCGTGGAATAAAATATCTTCCCTGGCATGTTAAACGGGGAAGATTGTAGGGAGAATTGCCTTTATTATATCTAGGCTTGTATAAAAGTCGCCCTGAAGTGTGTGTACAGCAGTGATGATCATGGAATAAAACATCTTCCGTGGCATGTTAAACAGGGAAGATTGCAGGGGGCATTGCCCCTATTAAATCTAGGTATGTATAACAGCCGCCCTGGAGTGTGTATACAGCAGGGACGTTCATTGATAAAACCTCTTCCCAGGCATTTTGAGTGGGGAACAATCTGTGAACATGGGGGATATTGGGAACAAGCTGGTCAGCCACAATGGCCCCTGCATTCCTGTGTGGGGACAGCGTGTGTTGCTTGTGTGTTTTGTGTACTCTTGTGCTTGTTGAACATCGAATTCTGTTATGCATGCCTCGAGACCTTTGGTCATGGAGATAGAGGCTGAATTCAGGATGCGATCTCTCAAAGTTCGCTCCCCAGCGCAAGCTACAGGGGGAAAATGACCTATATTCTGGTTGTTGGGCTTTCGAGGCATGTACAATGGTGAACTCATCCCGATACTGACCGAAGGGCAAACGGGGGAAACGGATATGTTTATATGGTCCGTTTCGTTCACTGAATGGTGGTGGTGGGGGGGGGGGGGGGGGGTCACACTTCGTTACACAGCAAGCCAGTCAGGCTCGTATGTAGACCTATTTTTATTGTACATTGAGTTATATTATGCATGCCTCGAGACCCTTGGTCATGAAGGCAGAGGCAAAACTCAAGATGAAAATATTCAACACTCGTTTGCCAGCACAAATTACGCAGGAAACTGAGCTAAATTGGTGTACTGAAAAACGGGTTGGACATTAAACCGGTCTCAGCTTACACAATGGGGGAACAATGTGTAGTGCTTGAGACAGAAAGGATTTACCTGAGAATGCTCAACATTATTTCACAACGTTATTCACAGGGGGAGACAGACACAACTTCGAGCGTTCGAGGTGCGAAGAATGGCAAAATTGACTTGATAGTAAACTCCGCTTCATCAATAAATACTTTAGCAGGCTTTAGCTGGTTAAGAGACTGTGGTCCTCTGGGTGGCACTTGAGCCAAACCGGCGCCGATCCAAAAAGCGCTCATTTCTGTATGCGAAACGTTGGGGGAAGCGTTTGCTAACCTTGATTCATAGGATGCAAAAAGTTAATTGACCCTCGCAAACAAAAGCATCACCCTGACCAACTATTTCCCCAGCATGAGCCGTGAGGGGAAATCAAGGGAAAGTCCAAATGGAGACGGTGAACTTAAAAAAGGCACTCCTTAATGTGATGCGCTTGTTTGGACTGCAAAACCACCATGTGTAGATCCAACAGCTGTCTGTCCATGCCGCCATCGAAAAATCGAGCAGAAAAAGCAGTGTGCGTCTCTTTTTTTGCCAGAATGCCCACATGATCCAGGAATGGGCGAAAGAAAAAACTAGATAAAATACCTTGCATCTCCTGACGAAGCACTCCACACGTTGGTTCGCCATCACTCAGTTGAGGAATATTCTCTTATTCCAGCCACCTCATTCTGCCGCAAGCAGCGCTTCAAACGGGGAGGGGAGAGAGAGAGACGCTGAGGCCACTCCTCCATTGCTTTTTGATGTGCATTCTCCCAGAATGACACAAAAAAACACAATAGGGAAAAAGGGGCCATTTTGTTTCCTTACCTTCCAACAAAGAATTCTCTCATCCAGCATTTTTTAATGGTGACGTCTCACGACGCGTGTGGCTCTCACACACATTGTTCATCAGAAAATGGCCACCGAGCTAGGCCTCAGAGCATGTCCGATGAGACTTACGCTTTTGCTCAGGGGGATGGTGACAAACACGAGGAGGATTCCGGTGTCCATTCACACTCCTATCTTCTCAGACACAAAGCCAAAATCCCAAACGGCTCCAGGAGCTCCAAATCTGGAGGTTGTAGAACTGGAACAAGTGGGGATAACGCTTTGTGGTGAGAATCCCTCAAAAGAGAGAAAAATAATCCTCGCTTTAATGTTGAGTTGCTAGGAACAAACATGATCTTAGATAATTCGTGCACTGAAGAACAGAAAATCTGACTCAATAGCATGAAAGTGCCTTTATGAAGCCTGTGACGTAGCTTCCTAGGGGCGTCGCTTAAGCGGCATCAGCCAATAAGTTGGCATGATTGTATAAGGGCTTCAGACCACGTGACACTCGGATGGTGCCCCATAGCGTTCATTCAATACGAAAGGGAAAATAAGATTACTATGTCTCGCTTGTCTTGAAACTAAAAGTCATGATAGCATGCCTATGCCATATATGACCTTTTTTTTCCAGTGAATAATGACTTAAATTTTTGTCTTTTCCTCAACACAAAGCTATCTTATGGTATCAGAAGACTTGGAATATAGCATACAAATCATATAGATTACTTTTATGGTGATTTTATAGTTCTTTTCTGTCCTTTTTAGAGCCTGACAGTTGTAACTATCAACTGTCATTGTATGGAAAATAGTTGCGTGAATATTCAGTAAAAAAAAAAAAAACATTCTATGGAAGAAAAAAAAAAATAATAACAGTAATTGGGTTTGGAACAACATGAGGGTGAGTACATAATGACCAAATTTTCATTTAAAGGGAACTATCCCTTTAAAACCTATTTTTTCTCCTGTTTAATATACTTTATTTCCTTTGGTATGTACAGATATCAAAACTCAGTCACCTGGAATACTGTGTTATTTTTATAATGCATTATTGGCATGTATAACACATCATACTGGGTCACAGCAATCTATGGTGAACCCAGTGACTCACAAATGGTGATTGTTATGGCAAGCTGATGGTTGTTAGGGGGGAATTATACATGCTTATTGTGATTTTACAATCTCATATTAATAATGCATTATTTGAAAGGGAAAAGACAGTATGGCAGTGAATTTGAGACTGACCGCTGTGCACATCATGTATCCGGCCCCGAAGTCAAAGCGACACTGTTCATTCATGGAGTAATGCAGCCCAGGCAGCTGTGGAAGCTCCTCCCATGTGTGCTCGAACGGGTCATCACGGAGACAATCATATGAACTACAGAGGATGAATAAGATGATATATAATCCACAATCTAACTACACAGCATGTAAAATGTATCTTTATGCTATATTCAATAGTTTTGGTTGATCGAGTTGTGTGTACAGTATGTAAGTGATTCTGTGTGTGTGTACAGTGGGATCCAAAAGTCTGAAACCAGACTTTTTTTCATTTAAGCAAAGTAAACAAAGCTTAATGATAATAATAATAATAATAATAATAATAATAATAATGTTTTAAGGGAATTTATTACATAAAATTAAAAATAATTATTTAAGATAATGCACTATTTAAGGTCAATAATCTGACATAAGCAAGTGTCATAATTTAACTCATTTGTGCAAAAATCTGATTTTGTTGCTTTCACTGAAGCAAAAAAGATGCTCTTTGAAACATTATCAAATCATGCTGGAATAACATGGTTTATCAGATTTTGTGGTGTTTATGCCATCTTAAGTACATGCTGTCGTTAATGCAAAAGAAGGGATATACCAAATCCGAAGAAATTATGAAATTTGTGTAAACTTTGTAAGCTTGTCACTCCAATTTTATGCTAATAATTTAACAGAAGTGTTTTTGCTTGTGGTCTCAGATTTTTGGATCTCACTGTATAACCAGTACTCACTGTAGGTAGCGGCCCAGTTCCTGTTGACTACAGCGGGACCAGTGAAACCGGTGGAAAGCAGCCTGCACTAGTGGAGCCATGATGCTCCCCATCTGCACCTCATCTCCACAACGATTCCCCTGCCCATCATGCTCCATTCCCAACCTATAACACACACATGGGTGTCTCTTCAACCCTGGGCACTTTTAGCAGTGTGGATTTGTTAGTAAATACTTGTTAAAAAAAAATTCGAACTCTCACTAGTTTATTTTATTAATTCTACTAACAATGTCCAACAGTGTATGTACATGCATCAAAGGAGAAATATGTTGTTTTTGTGATTTGTTTTTTTCTGAAAGTCTGTACTCAACACTACAGTGTCATTTCCATTTCTAGTGTCACATCTCAAATTCTGTATTGTGTTTAATAGAATTGTGTGATGAAAATTACACTTTTAACATTTTTGAAATAAATAAAATACTAATATAAACTAATATAATATAAATTAATACTAATATATAAATAAATATACAATAGTTTCATATTTTTGCATACAGCTTTGGAAATTATGCCCATTAAAAATACCCTGCTCACAAGTGATATCTACCTTGAATTTTGTTTGTTTTTGCTACTTAATTCATAGGTTATCTCAAACATGCCCTTCACTGACACTTTTGTTGACTCGGTAAACAAGTGCAGTAACTTTTAACAAAAAATTGTATAAGGGTAAAAATGGTTTGGTGTGGTGAAAGTGATGCCACAACTGTGGGACAGTTATAATTTTTGACAAATTGCTAGAAACCATTTTCATGCAATAAATATTGAAATTGTTTATGCTTATTTAACTTAATGTTTAGAATATCATGGGTTTAAACATGTAAGAATTTGTAAATGTATTATGGATTTTTATACTAATATTGAAAGTCTTGCTCTGGAACAAGGCTAAAACAAAACAAACAAACAAATCTAAATTATGAAGGCTTTGTAAGTTTCAAATGTATTTTTAGTAAGACCTTCATGAAACAAACATAAAGAACGAAAGAAAGAAAAGCTTATATTCTTTTTGTTTTGATTAATCAACTCATGGGACATGAAAGTGCCCAAAGTTGAATAAACACCCATATACTTTAACTTGCTAACCCTATATTAACCATCAACCCCGCCCCGTACAGACACCTTTTGACATTTTTAGATTTGAATTATGGCATTATTAGGCCAATTTGAATTCAACATGAAATACAAATTAACCCCATTTACTTTCTTAATTCATGCTTCTGGTCTTTTTGCAAAAGAATAATTGCTGCACGTTGTTCCACAGAAGAAGAAGAAAAAAAAAAAGTTTGTCTTTGTAATCTTTCATCAAAATGTAACAACTTTCACTACTTGTAACAGTCTAAAATCAAGTTCTCTAATTTTTAACCCCTCCCCTTCAAACCACCAGCTTCATATGTAACACCCACTTTTCACAATGCAATCAATTCCCCATGTATAAGATCAAGTTCTTGTTTATTTTTTATTTATTTATTTATTTGTTAATTTTTTCAGCACAATGCACCACAGAAGTAACAAAAGTAAAATGGGTTTCAAATGACATTTTAAGTTTCATGAATTTAAGTACCATTTTTGTAAGGACCGTTCTCAAAAGTTTTAGGAGGTTCTACATAAACAGTACTCAACAGATATATATTTCTTATATAATTTCACACATCTTTTGACATACTGATATAATGCCAGCAAAGAAAGGTGCAGTAAATACTCACACATGGCCGGTTTCATGCGCCACCACGAATGCAGATGAGAAACCATCCTCATGGTTGAGAGTGCAGCTCCGCACGGGATGACACATGCCTGTGACAGGAGCGTAACCTAGCAATGCACAAGAACACCTGATTGAGTTTGACTTCCTCACATCTTCATCACACACATTCACTCGCACACATATGCTTAACTATTCAAACTGAGATATACCATAAACCATCAACAGTTTTTCTTTTTTTTTTTTTTTTTTTATAAAGGGCTAACAATAATTATAATTAGTATAGACTAACATTAACCCAAAGCCTAACCCTACACCTAATAGAAAGTGCTTTGCATATTTAGAAACATTTTATTTATGAATAAAAGTTTCCACTTGAGGAAATCCCAAAATGTCTCCAAAAGGTTATGTAAGGTTTTGCTCACTTTTGGGACAACTTTATCTCCAAACAAGACACACACTCTTGCCACTGACAGGGTTGGGGAGTAACGGAATACATGTAACAGGAATACGTATTTAAAATATAAAATATAAGTAACTGTATTCCACTACAGTTACAATTTAAATCATTGGTATTTAGAATACAGTTACATTCAAAAAGTATTTTGATTACTGAAGAGATTACTTTGCATTTTATTGTCATTTGTTTCATTTAATATTTAGTCGTTTCAGATGGAAAACATTTATACATATAAATGATGTGATCCAAAGTGCATTTGAACAGCGGTGAAACACTTTCTTATGATGTGTTACATTCATACGAGCAGACAGAGAAGTAAGTTTGAAGTAAGTTTGGAGCACAAGAAATAGAAATAAACCTTGTGTAAATTGTCAAGTTACCAGGCACGATCATATTTTTTTATCAAGAAAATTCACGTTGGATCATAATTTCTTTTTTTCTAGTAAGACCTTTGATATTAGGGCAAAAATCATATTCTTGATAATAATTTTTGTATTGTATTCCTGTAAAAATATCTAAAAATCCTTAAAACAAGATCAGTTTGATTTATCTTGTTTTAGAAACAACACTGCATAAGATATTTAGGTTTTTCAGAGAATGTATTTTTTAACATGTGTATTTTGTCTTACTGTACTGGCAGAGTTTTTATAGTCAAAACAAGTGAAAAAAATCTACCAGTGCTGAAGAAGTAATCCAAAGTATTTAGAATACGTTACTGACCTTGAGTAATCTAATGGAATACATTACAAATTACATTTTACAGCATGTATTCTGTAATCTGTAGTGGAATACATTTCAAAAGTAACCCTCCCAACCCTGGCCACTGATATTTTCAAGTTTCATTTTTAAACTTTTTTTCCACTGATATGGCAATGACCGATGTCAATGCCATATTAAAGTTATTGTATCACTCCAAGCCCTGTCCTTATAGATGTCCATTTATCAGACTGTGTGTGTTCATCTTTGAATGATCAACTGCTCTTGTGAGCATGTTTCAATATCTGGAGGTTGATGATGCTTGTGTGTGTGTGTGTGTGTGTGTTACCTTGCATCCCTGTGGGTCCAAACTCTTGACGAGTGAGAAAGATGGCGTGATCGTGGTACTCTTTATCATTGGTGTCCTTCCTCTGCTGTTCAAAAGCCCAGCGACACACATTCTCCAGGCTCTGAGAAGGGTTGCCCAGCTCTATGAGGCTTGTGGACTACAAGCATACAAGCAAAAAGACCTCAGTCAAACTTAAAGCAAAACTTTGAATAAGCTAATGGCATCTGCTGTAAGTGTGAATCGTTTCCAAGCATCTGAAATAAGCCAAAGACATATTGTGGGTTTCATATAAGCTAAAGCTACTTACAATTTGCAAGCTATATGCTTTTGCAATGCCTATTGCTGGTCTTATTGTGCATGATTCATTGGTGCATATTTTTCCAAATTAGAAAAAAACTAAAATGTCTTTGTAATCTTTGATCAGAATGCAACGACTTGATGATGTCTCTCATTCTCAGCTTTACAAATGCCACAAAATGTATAATCACTTCACAAAATTAACTTTTTAATCCCTTTCCCTCCACCCACCTGGCTTCATTCTGGTATGCAACACCCACTTTTAATCCAATTAATTTCCGATGAGGTTGGTTTTAGATTTTTTTTTTTCAGCAGGAAACTGTTGAAATTAAAAATGTTGAAATGAAATGTTTATAATAAAAAAAAAAAGAGCACCAGATGTGATGGTGGTATTATGACACTGGTGTGAACCCAGACGTAAACATTACTCCAGTTTTCTTTCCCTATGCCGGTGAGAGATATACAGTTGTGCTCAAAAGTTTGCATACCCTGGCAGAAATTGTGACATTTTGGCATTGACATTTGAAAATATGACTGATCATGCAACAAACTGTCTTTTATTTAAGGAGAATGATCATATGAAGCCATTTATTATCACACAGTTGTTTGGCTCCTTTTTAAATCATAATGATAACAGAAATCACCCAAATGACCCTGATCAAAAGTTTACATACCCTTGAATGTTTGACCTTGTTACAGACACACAAGGTGACACACACAGGTGTAAATGGCAATTAAAGGTTAATTTCCCACACCTGTGGCTTTTTAAATTGCAATTAGTGTCTGTGTATAAATAGTCAATGAGTTTGTTAGCTGGATGCACTGAGCAGGCTAGATACTGAGCAATGGGGAGCAGAAAAGAACTGTCAAAAAACCTGCATAACAAGGTAATGGAACTTTATAAAGATGGAAAAGGATATAAAAAGCCTTGAAAATGCCAGTCAGTACTGTTCAATCACTTATTAAGTGTGGAAAATTCTGGGATCTCTTGATACCAAGCCAAGGTCAGGTAGACCAAGAAAGATTTCAGCCACAACTGCCAGAAGAATTGTTCAGGATACAAAGAAAAACCCACAGGTAACCTCAGGAGAAATACAGGCTGCTCTGGAAAAAGACGGTGTGGTTGATTCAAGGAGCACAATACGACGATACTTGAACAAAAATGAGCTTCATGGTCAAGTTGCCAGAAAGAAGCCTTTACTGCGCCAATGCCACAAAAAATCCCGGTTACAATATGCCTGACAACACCTTGACACGCCTCACAGCTTCTGGCACACTGTAATTTGGAGTGACGAGACCAAAATAGAGTTTTATGGTCACAAGCATAAGCGCTATGTTTGGAGAGGTGTCAACAAGGCCTATAGTGAAAAGAATACCATCCCCATTGTGAAGCATGGTGGTGGCTCACTGATGATTTGGGGGTGTGTGAGCTCTAAAAGCACGGGGAATCTTGTGAGAATTGATGGCAAGATGAATGCAGCATGTTATCAGAAAATATTGGCAGACAATTTGCATTCTTCTGCACGAAAGCTGCACATGGGACACTCTTGGACTTTCCAGCATGACAATGACCCTAAACACAAGGCCAAGTTGACCCTCCAGTGGTTACAGCAGAAAAAGGTGAAGGTTCTGGAGAGGCCATCACAGTCTCCTGATCTTAATATAATCGAGCCACTCTGGAAGATCTCAAACGTGCGGTTCATACAAGACGACCAAAGACTTTGCATGACCCGGAGGCATTTTGCCAAGACAAATGGGCAGCTATACCACCTGCAAGAATTTGAGGCCTCACAGACAACTATTACAAAAGATTGCACGTTGTCATTAATGCTAAAGGGGGCAATACACAGTATTAAGAACTAAGGGTATGCAGAACAGGGGTCATTTCATTTTTTTCTTTGTTGCCATGTTTTGTTTTATGATTGTGCCATTCTGTTATAACCTACAGTTGAATATGAATCACATAAGAAATAAAAGAAATGTGTTTTGCCTGCTTACTCACATTTTCTTTAAAAATGGTACATATATTACCAATTCTCCAAGGGTATGCAAACTTTTGAGCATAACTGTATGTGTGGCAAAACGTCCAGACAGGAATGCAATGCTGTGCTGTGATGACGTGGCTACGAGAGCAATGGAAGAAGGGTATCCTTTCCAGATGTGTGTCCTGAAACTGCCTCTCTCTCCCTCTGCCTTGCTCTCATGCTTTTAACATTCTATCAGGGTCGTAAACTCAGAAATATGGTGAAAAATGCTGTGACGCATCCAACATCCAGTAGAAGGCGACTTTACAATTACAAAGCATTGCTTTGTTTATGAGAAAGAGGGGGGTAGGAAATACACATCGCTCAGCACCATTCTATTGCTTTATTCTCTCATTACCCTTCATTTATATGTGCTGTATAAGTGACTGATGAAATATACGTAATTTATCTGTGTACAGACAAAGTGGACTAATGTAAACCAAGCGCATGATTTATCACATCTTTATCATGCTGAGATGTTTGCTGAAAATGACATAGAAACAGAGGTTAAGTCTCAGAATTCAGCACACAGGAGAGTTCCTCTTGTTCTTGTTAAAGAAATACATGACAGACATGCAAGCATGCTGATTAAAGAAATATATTTGCATCTTTTTATGCTCTGTGATCTACCGAACACACAGGAGAGAATTCTGTAAACAGCTGTGTCAATTTTGTGTGCTTCAATTTCTCAAAAAAGATTCTTACATCTTAAGCTCTAAGTATATCTCTGTTTTTACGCTTAAAGGATTAGTTCACCCATAAATGAATTAATAAATTTACTCATCCTCATGCCATCTCAGATGTGTATGACTTGGTTTCTTCTTCAGAACACAAATGAAGATTTTTAGAAGAATTTTTAGAAGAATATCTAGCTCTGTAGGTCCATAAAATACATGTGAATGGGTGCAAAATTTTTGAAGCTTTAAAAAGCACATATAGCCATCATAAAAGTAATCCATACGACTCCAGTGGATTAAATATTGTCTTCTGAAGTGAAATGCTAGGTGTGTGTAATAAAAAGATCAATATTTAAATCTTTTTTAACTATACAATTTATCTTCCGCCCAGCTCGGTCACGAGAACTGACCCGTGAAATACGAAAAAATACGGAAGCGCATTGTTGTTTACACCACCAGAGGAGCATAGATAATCATACATAGATGCCTCATTCAGCTGGTTTAGATATGTCAACTGTGGTGCCATCTTGGAACGGTCAACAAGGAGAGCTGTTTAAATCTGCTTGAATGCGAGTGAGTGGAGGAGATGCCTCATACCGAGCTCCTTACTCAGACCGCTGCATTAACTGTGTTTGACTGGAAACAGTATTGCAGTCCATAGATACAGCTGCTAATAAGGGATCTAGATATGAATATCTATTTGTTTCTTCTTCAGAACACAAATTAAGATTTTTAGAAGAATAACTAGCTCTGTAGATCCACAAAATACAAGTGAATGGGTGCCAAATTTCTGAAGCTCCATATGTAATCCATATGAGTCCAGTGGATTAAATATTGTCTTCTGAAACAAAATGCTAGGTGTGGGTAAAAAAAAAAGATGAATATTTAAAACTTTTTAACTATAAAATTTCTCTTCCGCCCAGCTGTAAAAAACAAGGGTAAAATCCACACTGCCAGAGCGTTGGAAAGTTCATGTGAGAACTGACCCATGAAATACGAAAAAATACGGAAGCGCAGTGTTGTTTACACCACAAGAGGAGCATAGATAGTCATACATAGATGTCTTATTCGGCTGGATTAGATATGTCAACTGTGGTGCCATCTTGGACCGGTCAACAAGGAGAGTTGCTTGAATCGGTTTGAATGCAAGTGAGTGAGTGGTGGAGATGCCTCAGACCAAGCTTCTTGCTCAGACTGCTTCATTAACTGTGTTTGTGTAGAAACAGTATTGCAGTCCATAGAAACAGTTGCTAATAAGGGATCTACTTATGAATGTCTATGCAGAGGAAGCTTACATGCTTACATCATGCAAGAGGCAGTTTGAACTCCATCCTCATAAACATACGAACCTCAAGATGGCCGGAAGCAAACACTTTTAGTAAAATAAGTTTTAAATATTGATCTATTTCTTACACCTAGTGGGTTAGATCATTTGGCCCCAAAAAATGGTACGGTCAACATAAACCCGCAGAGCCCATATTAGGCGTAGCATATGTAGCCTCTTATACTCCTCTGACTCAAATAGTGAAGGAGAAAAGGACTGCAAATTAATAATCTTCGAGTGAAAGGATGTAAAGATGACTTTAGGCAAATAGCCCAAACTAAATCTTGGCACAAACTTAGGTAAGCCCGGTGCAAAATCCATGCATAAAGGATTGATCGACAGGGCATGCAAATCACCAACCCTCTTAAATGATGCCAATGCTAATAACAGGTCCATTTATGAGTCAGAATTTGATCAGATATTGATGTTAAAGGCTTGAATGGAGCAGCTGAGAGCGACTCTAACACCATAGATAAATCCCATAAAGGGACGCAGGTGGGACGAAAAGGTCTAAGCCTGCGTGCTCTCCACATAAAACGAGAGACGAGAATGTCTTCCAACAGAAACTCCATTCACCAGCGCATGCTCAGCCGCTATAGCGGCCACGTAAACTTTAAGTGTTGCTGAGGTGAGCTTTGCTCTTGTAAAAAATCCAGCACTGAATCAACTGGGCAGTGGACTGGATCCTCAATTTGCGCTGCGCACCAAGAGGCAAAAATACACCATTTAAGCGTATATAACCTTCTCATTGATGGAGCTCTAGCATTTAAAATGGTATAAACCACAGCGGGGAATAAACCATCATTCAAAAGAGGGCCCCATTGAGGGGCTAAACCCACAATTTCCATAACTCGGGCCGGAGGTGCCAAATGCTGTCCCACACCTGAGACAACATATCCATTCTGAATGGAATCTCCTACAGCATTCTCTCCAGGAGAGAGACCAGAGTCGAAAACCACACTTGAGATGGCCAATAGGGCGACACTAACAGAAGCCAAACACAATCCTCCCAAATCCTCTGCAGAACCGAGTGCAGCAAGTTGATCAGTGGTAAAGACGCGCTGTCTGCCACTGATGCGCCAGCGCATCGATGCCCAACGGTGCCAGGGATGAGAGAGAAAACCAGAGGGGACAGTGTGACGTCTCACTTGATGCAAACAGGTCCACTTCCACTCTGCCTAACCTCACCATTCTCCAGGCATCAGAAACTGTCTGGACAGGAGATCCACCCCCACATTCAACCAGCCTGAAACATGTATTGTTCGTTGAGACAGCACATTGTCCTGTGCCCACAGCAGAATGCGACGTGACAGCTTGAGCATGACATGAGAGCACACCCCTCCCTGATGGTTGATGTAAGCCACCACCATCCTGTTGTCCGACCAGATGAGGACATGACTGCCTCGGATATCCGGAAGGAAGAACCTCAATGCCAACAGCACCGCTAGCATTTCCAGACAGTTTATGTGCCAATACTCCTTGAGCATGATGGTTCTCGTACACAGCACCCCAACCCACAGAGGAGGCGTCTGTTATTATCACCTTGTGGCGACACACCTGTCCCAGTGGAACGCTCAACCGCAGAGAGCGCTTCCGTTTCCATGGTAACAGAGCTTGGTAGCACCCACGCATCACTCTGATGGGACGAAATGCATGCCTCGATGTTTGAAGTCCCTTTATGGAGTACATCCAACACTGAAATGGTCTCACATGCAACATGCCCAAGGGAATGACAGCGGATGCTGTGATCATAAGCCCCAATAGCCTCTGAAAAGTTCTCGCAGGGAGAATGTGTCCCCCTTTGAACATTGCTAGACACTGGCGTAATGACAAAATGCGAGCTAGAGACAGGTGCGCCTGCATTGCTCGCAAGTCTAGCTCCACCCCTTGAAACAGCATCTGTTGCCTCTGCAACAAAATGCTCTGGTCCAGGTTGACTCACAGCCCTAGACTGCTCAAGTGATTGAGAACAACATCTTGGTGTTGGGCAGCTAGACTCTCTTAGTGAGCTAGCACCAACCAATCCTTAAGATAATTCAAAATGTGGATGCTCTGAAGCCTCAAGGGCGTCAGCGCTGCATCCATGCATTTTGTGAACGTATGAGGTGCTAACGCAAGTCCAAAAGGCAGGATGCAAAATTGGTACGCTTTGCACCAAAAAGTGAACAAGAAAATGCTTATGCTTCGGCGTAATTTGAATGTGGAAATAAGCGTCCTTCAAATCTTTTGTCACAACACAGTCCTCCAGCTTCACTGGTGACATTATTTGCTTGAGCATCAGCATTCTGAACCTGCATTTCAATAGGGTGAATTTCAAACATCTCAGATCCAGAATGGGACGTAAGCCACCGTCTTTTTTCGGGACAAGGAAATAAAGGCTATAAAATACACATTCTCTCTGCGCAGGGGGAACCTCTTCTATTGCCCCTTTTTGCAAGAGGCAATGAATTTCAAATAAAAAAATGGAACTTCCTGAACAGAAACCTCTGTTAAAAGAACAGTGCCTGCCTGAATTGAAAGACATAACCATGCTCTATCATCTGAATTACCCAATTTGAAATGCCTTGTAACTGCTGCCAAGCCGTTAGATGGGCAGACAGACAAAACTGCGACTCGTCAGTGAATAGCTCTTTTTGCCAATCCTGTCTGGTCCAGCAAAGGTGGGTTTGTGGCCATAGGCGACGTTGTTGCCGGTGATGTCTGGTAAGGACCTGTATTACAATAGGCCTACAAGCCCTCATTCCAGCCTCTCTCAGCCTATTGCGGACAGTCTGAGCACTGATGGAGGGATTGTGCATTCCTGGTGTAACTCGGGCAGTTGTTGTTGCCATCCTGTACCTGTCCCGCAGGTGTGATATTCGGATGTACCGATCCTGTGCAGGTGTTCTTACATGTGGTCTGCCACTGCAAGGATGATCAGCTGTCCTTCCTGTCTCCCTGTAGAGCTGTCTTAGGCATCTCACAGTATGGACATTGCAATTTATTGTCCTGGCCACATCTGCAGTCCTCATGCTTCCATGCAGCATGCATAAGGCATGTTCATGCAGATGAGCAGGGACCCTGGGCATATTTATTTTGGTGTTTTTCAGAGTCAGTAGAAAGGTCTCTTTAGTGTCCTAAGTTTTTATAACTGTGACCTTAATTGCCTACCGTCTGTAAGCTGTTAGTGTTTTAACGACCGTTCCACAGGTGCATGTTCATTAATTGTTTATTGTTCATTGAACAAGCATTGAAAACATTGTTTAAACCCTTTACAAAAAAGATCTGTACATTTATTTGGATTTTTACAAAATTATCTTTAAAATACAGTGTCCTGAAAAAAGGACGTTTCTTTTTTTGCTGAGTTTATAATGCCTTTACAATACATTATAAATATGAGCTTCATAGAAAGTGTTACCAAATTTTCTTTCCTGGTGTTTTGAACCGAAAAGTGTGTGTGAACACTTGGGGAAATACTTTTTGAAACAAGCTAGTTTGCCACCAAGGCCCCAGCATTCATTATGGGGGGACAACGTGTGGGGTTTATAACTGTGTTTTGTGAACACTTGTGCTTGTGGAACATCAAATTCTGTTATTCATGTCTCGAGACTCACAGCCATGGAGACAGAGGCTGAATTCAGGGATGGAATTATCAATGCTCATTCCCCAGCACAAATTGTGGTGGGAGACTGAGTTGTAATAAAGTTGTCGGGCATTCGAAGCATGTGCAACGATGAACTTATCCCGAGATTGACTGAAAGGTAAACAGGCAGGAAATAGATACATTTGAATGGTCCAATTTTGTCCACTGAATGGGGGCTCACCCTTCCTTTCATTGCAGGCTCGTCAGGCTCGCCTCTGATGTCTGGCCGGCCATATGAAAGGAGCCTTACCAACCTCCAAACACCTTCGTGGGCACGCCCGTGATGACGGGAACATTTGAGTACCCCAATCCTTTGGAGGGGTTGCAAAACTTGTGTCTGGCACCTTCTGTGGCTCTCCGGTGGGACATTGAGACAATGTTGAATGTGAATACCATCTGCTGGAATGCGGCGCTGAACTCTTCTACTACCACTTGGACTGCATCACCAGACAGGCCAGACTGTGACACAGGGGCATTCAGTAAAAAGGTCTTGTCCTTGTCACGAATGTCTGTGAGCATGAGCCATGATGTTCCCCCGCTACGATGCCCGCCATATTCCGACCAACAGCACGAGCAATGCGCTTGGTAGCTCTTAGTGCCAAATCCGAGGCTCTGCACAGTTCCATGATGACCTCAGCATCTAGCCCAGCTCCCTCATCCAAATCCCTCATAAACTGAGACTGGTAGGCTTGCAAGACTGCTAGCATGTGCAAAGCCGACACCATCTGGCCCGAACCCAAGTAAGCTTTATTCAACAATTTTGAAATCATCCTGCAATTTCCAAGTGGTTGCCAAGGATGGGGAAAGATGAGCCGCCAGCGTCTCTTCCACCGTCGGGACCGCAGTATATCCATGCTCAGCAGCACAGCATACATACACAAAATCTGAGGCTGATTGATTTGTAATCCTACCCAAATATGGTTGATCCCAGGACTTCGAGATCTCACAGTGGAGGTCCGGGGAAAAGGGGAGCTCCTTGCAATGCATAATCCATCTGCTGGAGGCAAGGCCGTGGCCTGGCCACTGGCAAAATCTTCGGAATCCAGTGCCTTGTGACATGGCTTCCTCGTCCTCAGCGCCGAAGGAATCCACAGCATGGGTCTCAGGACTGGGACAAAAAATGCCTGTGTGTGAATTTCATGGGGAAACGTGCTGAGCTCTGGAGAGAGGGACAGAGACTGAAGGTCAGCCTGCTGCTCACCTCCCTCCTCGGTGTCCAAATCAGCCTCCCACGAGTCAAGCATCCGCGAGGCGCTGACAGACACACGGCCAGAGCAAAACCGTTGTGTGACGAGAAGGAGGGCATGGCCGGGCCATGATGGAGCATGGCTGGCGCTGAATCAGCTTATTAGCAGGAGCGTGAGATAAAGGGCAGCCGGAGATGCCGGTTTGAGATGCACGTGGCTGCGCTGCATGTGTGTGCGTGTTTATGTTTGTATTATGTTGAGTTTTACACTAAACTTTATGTTTACTGTTCAGCTGGTTCCCACCTCCTCGTTGCCCATCCTTGAACTGTTAGAGTGGTGCCAAAACCTGGGAGGGAGGAGGGATGCGCTGTCGTGGAGTCCTCGCCGCTGCCATCCGCTAGGGGAGCAGCCGAGGCCATCTGTTTGGGGAAGGAGGGGTCGCTGCCGGCCGCCGAGAGTTAGACTCGCCTCCATTTGGCTAAAGCCCAGATAGCTCACACACATCCTCATTGAAGATGAAGCACATACATGGAGGTAAGCACTTCCTAAAAAACATCCTGTGTTGCCACTCAAAAGGGAGAATATGTACTGTATATAATATTTGCTTCGACGTGAGTTGCTAGTAAAAAATACGGGCTTATCTTAGATTAATCATGCACTGAAGAAAGAAAATCTTGCGCCTAGTGCTCGTCTATATAGAGCCCGTGACGTGGCTCCCTATGGGTGTCGCTTAAGCGGCATCAGCCAATAAATTGGCGATATTGTATACAGGCCTCAGACCACGTGAAACCACTAATGTAGTCCCAATTGCGTCATTACGCAACATCAAAAATTCCTTCAATAGGGAACTTAGCAAAACAATTTACTTATTAGCGCTGCGCAGACCGATCAGCGCCAAACTTGAAGCAGTGCATGTTCGTTAGAAATTTTGTACAACTTGAAACGGTGCAACCACTGCATCACCATGATGCATGCCATCAATGTACCGCAAGAGCGATTCAAGAGCAGCCGGCTGGTGCAGCCACTGCAGTTGTCCAAAAGCAAGAGCTCTGAATGACGACACAGCTCATTCACGATTGGCCAGACTCACAACGTGACAGTTACATGTGTTTCATGGGCTGCATTCACAATGGCATACTTCACATACAGTATTACTCTTATTACTTCTGCTATGACAGTCTATGACATGACACCTCCAGTTCGGCGAAAACTCTCACAACTCCATGTTTTTATAACAGTACATCATGTTTATATAATTTTATATTATGTTTGTCATAGTAATATTATGTTTATTCATAAAAACATTAAAAATAATAATAATTAAAAAAAAAAAACATTGACTCCTTTATTGGTATTAAAATAATATAGGCTTTTATTAGACTTTCTTCTTACATACAGCAGACACTGTATTAAGTTGCATATAACCTTTTCAATTGAACAATGTTTCTGGTTATTTTATGTAAAATTCAAACATCTGAATTCCAATTCGTCTGCAATAAAGAAAGCAAACATTGCGCGATCTTTCGTGATGGTGCTGAGTATGGCTACTGCATTGCGAGCTCCGACACAACATGGCAGTGTTTTGTTTGTTTTGTTCACAATTCTTATTTTTTTGTCTTGGATGTCGTCTGCCTTATTGTCTACGACAGACAAACACTTTTGGACATTGGTTCAGCAATTTCACACCGTAAACCGGACTTCAAATTCCTCAATGCCGACCCGCTGTTTACAAACACACCAGCGGAGCCCTTTGTCTGGGCAGAGGAAACGCAGGAGGAAAGGGGGAAACAGAGCCGGCGTTCTCATCAGAGTAAGATGCTGCGCAAGTCAACCCCCGCTACCCAGTATTCTACTGGCAAATGTTCAGTCTCTGGATAACAAGCTCTGCGAGCTGAAAGCACCAATCTCTTTCCAATGAGAGACGAGGGACTGCTGCATTATCTGCCTAACAGAAACTTGGATGTCTGCAGAGATTCCAGACTCAGCCATTGAACCTATGGGGTTCTCCGTGCACCGAGCGGACAGAGCGAAAGACCTCTCAGGTAAAAGCAGAGGTGGTGGTGTATGTTTTATGATCAACAAATCCTGGTGTGATCAGAGGAACGTACATTCTATCAAGTCTTTCTGCTCTCCTGATCTGGAATTTCTCATGCTTCTGTGTCGACCATTCTGGCTACCGAGGGAATTCACAGCGGTCATTAACACTGCTGTGTACATCCCCCCACAAGCCGACACAGACCGGGCACTCACGGAACTGTATGGGAGTATAAGTGAGCAGGAAACCGCGCACCCTGAGGCCGTGTTCATTGTGACCGGGGACTTTAATAAAGCCAGTTTCAAATCAGTTGCACCAAAATACCACCAGCACATTAGTTTCAACACACGAGGGGACCGGGTTTTGGACCATTGCTACTCTCCCTTCCGGGATGGCTACAAATCCCTCCCCCGCCCACCATTTGGCAAATTGGACCACTCTTCCATTCTGCTTCTGCCTGCTTACAGGCAGAAACTGAAACAGGAAGCACCCACCCTCAGAACGACCCAGTTCTGGTCGGACCAATCAGACTCTACGCTACAGGACTGTTTTGATCACACAGACTGGGAGATGTTCCGGTCCACCTCTGATGATGACATCGAGCTTTACGCTGATAGCGTAATGTGTTTCATCAAAAAGTGCGTGGAGGACATAGTTCCGACCAGAACAATATGGATATACCCGAACCAGAAGCCATGGATAAATAGCGATGTTCGCGCGGCACTTAATGTGCAGACCTCCGCTTTCAATTCCGGGAACGCGGAGGAGCATAAACAAGCCAGTTATGCCCTCAGAACAGCAAAACATCTAGAAGCATGTGGCAGGGAATTAACATCATCACGGACTTTAAAGGGAATAAAAACTCCACCATGAACACCGCTGCCTCTCTCCCGGATGAGCTAAATACTTTTTATGCTCGTTTCGAGGGAAATAACACTGCCCTCGCGGAGAGAGCTCTCGCGGCCGAAGCTACAGAGGTTAGTTCACTCTCCATCTCTGTAGCGGATGTAACCCGATCCTTCCGACGGGTGAATATCCGCAAAGCCGCAGGCCCAGACGGCATTCCGGTCCGCGTCATCAGAGCGTGCACGAACCAGCTGGCTGGTGTTTTTACAGACATTTTCAACCTTTCCCTCTCTTTGTCTGTAGTCCCCACATGCTTTAAAACATCCACCATTGTGCCTGTTCCAAAGCAATCAAAAATCACTTGCTTAAATGACTGGCGTCCTGTTGCTCTGACCCCCATCATCAGCAAATAATTTGAGAGACTAATCAGAGATTACATCTGCTCTGTGCTGCCTCTCTCTCTTGACCCATTGCAGTTTGCTTACCGCAACAACCGCTCCACTGATGATGCCATTGCATCTACACTACACACTGCTCTCTCCCACCTGGAAAAAAGAACACTTATGTGAGAATGTTGTTTGTAGACTACAGCTCAGCATTCAACACCATAGTGCCCTCCAAGCTTGATGAGAAACTCCGGGCTCTGGGCTTAAACAGCTCACTGTGCAGTTGGATCCTGGACTTCCTGTCAAGCAGACGCCAGGTGGTTAGAATAGGCAGCAACATCTCCTCATCACTGACCCTCAACACTGGAGCCCCACAGGGCTGCGTTCTCAGCCCACTCTTGTATTCCTTGTACACACATGACTGTGTGGCAACACATAGCTCCAATGCCATCATTAAGTTTGCTGATGACACGACGGTTGTAGATCTGATCACTGACAATGATGAAACAGCCTACAGAGAGAAGATGCACACTCTGACACACTGGTGTCAGAAGCACAACCTCTCCCTCAACATCAGTAAGACAAAGGAGCTTGTGGTGGACTTCAGAAGAAAAGACAGAGAACACAGTCCCATCATCATCAATGGAGCACCAGTGGAGAGAGTCAGCAGCTTCAAGTTCCTGGGTGTCCACATCACTGAGGAACTCACATGGTCCATCCACACTGAAGTAGTTGTGAAGAAAGCTCATCAGCGCCTCTTCTTCCTGAGACGGCTGAGGAAGTTTGGAATGAACCACCACATCCTCACACAGTTCTACACCTGCACTGTAGGTTGTGGGCTGTGTTATTGCCCTACCAGGCAGAGATGCAGCCAGTCAGGAGCATCCTGACTGGCTGCATCTCCGCCTGGTACGGCAATAGCACCGCCCACAACCACAAAGCACTGCAAAGGGTGGTGCGAACTGCCAGACACATCATCGGAGGTGAGCTTCCCTCCCTCCAGGAAATATATACAAGGCGGTGTGTGAAAAAAGCTCGGAGGATCATCAGAGACTCCAGCCACCCGAGCCATGGGCTGTTCTCACTGCTACCATCAGGCAGGCGGTATCGCAGCATCAGGACCCGCACCAGCCGACTCCATGACAGCTTCTTCCCCCAAGCAATCAGACTTTTGAACTCTTGATCTCCCACGATCAAAATACATCAGCACTGCACTTTATTACCCTTACTCTTATATCTCACACCGGACTGTCATAAATTATATTATTATTATATATATTCTCTCTTAACAACTACTATCAACCGACAGCCTGAATGTCAATACAGTACAATACAACCTACTGTAAATTCTATATATATTATATATACTTTTTTATTTTTATTGAATAATGTGTATCTATATTGTGCGTATTGTATACTGTACAGTATATGTTATTATTTGTATATTGTGTTGTGTGTAATTATGTGTATATTAGACTTTAAATTGTGTTAATTTGATGTTATTGTAGATTGGTATATGTCTCATCACTGTCACGACTGCTATGTTGATCGGAACTGCACCCAAGAATTTCACACACCATTGCACTTGTGTATATGGCTGTGTGACAATAAATGTGATTTGATTTGAAAAAAAAAAATAAAGCGCAAAGTGTCTGGCTTGACAGCTCTCTTTTCAACTCCTCCCCAGACTGCAATCTGCAAATCAATATGCAGTTCAAGTCGAACACACCTATTTACTTATTTGTAGCAAGTTGTTGCTCATGTTGTTGTTCCACATAATTTTGTTGTTTACAAAAAGTTGTAAAAGTACATCAAAAATCATGCAAATGCCAATGCAAATGCATTTTTAGGATATGAGCAATCAAACATAGCGGCCCCGTTTTTTTGGGGCCACCCTGTATAAGTAGTTTGAGAGTGTACTCAAGAATGAGAGAGTCACTCGCAGTGCGTCATGGAAGTGGGCAGTCGCTGCGGAGCTTTTTTGCTGTGATTCTCTGATTGGTGGATTTTTCTCTGCCGGATCATGGGTAGTGGAGCTATTCAACACAAATTCCGCTTTTAAATGCAATTAATTAAAAATTATGTTGAAATAACATGAACTGATGGCTTAAACCGAAGAATATGCTATCGATTCACAACCTCAGAGCTTACAATAGGTCTGTCTTTAAGGGTTTATAAATTATCATTAATAATCAATTCTTCTATGGAAAAAAATGTATTAATTCTGTGATTTTTACTTCCGGAACCAGACTGTTGTGCTTGATTAACGTTATGCTATTACTGTCCACGGAAAGCAGGCGATAAACGTAATTTTTTTCAAGAAGAGATGTGTAGAGCTGAGGAGGGCGGGGCCGGGCTGGAATGAGACACACCCGGTCCCCAATCAGCCTGATGGGGCGCGCGAGGGATAAAGGCGGCCGGGGACGACAGTTCGAGAGAGACAGAATTGCAGGCAGCTGTGCTGTGTTTTTAGTTTTGTGTTTTTGGTTGGGTTTTTGGTTAATAAATTATTATTTAAGTTGTCAAGCCGGTTCTCGCCTCCTCCTTTCCTCTAAACCCCCTTACACTGGTGCCGAAACCCGGGAAGGAGGAGGGATTCCCGTCGCAGAGTCCTCGACACTGCCGTCCACCCAGGGGAGCGCCGCTGCCGTCCGACGAGGGACGGAGTAGCCCGACTACCCGGACGCGGGGAACGGCCGCCGTCCGCGAGGCGAGTGGGGACGGGACTCCCCGACCGCCTGGAGCGAGGGAGCCGCTGCTGGGGGCTGAGGAGTGCCCTGCCGTCCCCCGGGAACGTGGAGGGGTCGAGAGAAGACCGCCGTCCGCGGGGGGGGAGGAGGAAAGCGACTCCCCGACCGGCTGGAGTGGTAGGGCCGCTGCCAGGGGCGGAGGAGAGTCCCCACGGGACGCCGGGAACACGGAGGGGCGTTCTGTCCGCTGGGGGTCGGAGGTCTGACTCCGGTCCGCCCGGGGAGGAGCGGCTGCAGTCCGCCTGAGAGGGTGGAGTAGTGATCGAGGACCATGCGACAGCGCATCAGAGAACCGGTGAGTTTCTTTTTCTCTCTCTCCTCTCTCTCTCTCTCTGCCGCTCCGTGTTGGCCTTTCCCTCGCCATTTTGTGTTTTGTTTTTTTTTTCCCTCCTGTCTCCTCCCAGGTCGAGGAAGGCGGGGAGGACCCGCCGGCAGTCGGGGCATAAGGCACGCCCCCCCCACCCGGAGAGGAAGGGTGGGGGAGGATGTACGTCATGCCGGGGGCTCCCCGGCCTGAGGCAATGCCGGGAGGAGTGTAGAGCTGAGGAGGGCGGGGCCGGGCTGGAATGAGACACACCCGGTCCCCAATCAGCCTGATGGGGTGCGCGAGGGATAAAGGCGGCCGGGGACGACAGTTTGAGAGAGAGAGAATTGCAGGCAGCTGTGCTGTGTTTTTAGTTGTGTGTTTTTGGTTGGGTTTTTGGTTAATAAATTATTATTTAAGTTGTCAAGCCGGTTCTCGCCTCCTCCTTTCCTCTAAACCCCCTTACAAGATGTTTGTGTAAATTTTATATTGATCATGGCACCAATAATTCAATCAAATGATTATTGAATGATGGAGAAGAGTGTTATAACTGGAATATATCCAGACATACTGTGTAGTCAAGCACACTTTCAGGATTTTACAGAGCCGGTTCAGGTGCCTGGATCGCAGTGGTGAAGTGATGCTGCACAATCCAAGTAAAGTATAGATTGCCCCACAACCTGGCACTCACAACTGACCCGCAAGATGGGAACTGTTCCATTCAAACTGCATTTAGTAAAACTCTTTGGGAGTTTTTAAGCTTTAACCTGATTTGCACATTTTTTTAGTTAATTGGGTGCTAAAACAACACAGACAGTGCGTGCAAATAAACAACGCTATCAGCGGGTGTGATTTTCACACTGTTTTCACACATGCACAAGTATGCACATTAGTTGATCCAGGGTGTACAGTATCTTTCTTTCTCTCTTTCAGTACTAGGAGAAGGGAAGAGTGAAACAGATGTGCAGAAGAGGCTGTGATGCTGGACCCTTGTTGGAGGTGTGCGGGGTCACTCAGTTGATTAGTGTGTGCCGCTGCTGGCAGCGACGGTTGCCACAGTAATTGGGAATGATGGACAACCTGCTGGCAAGATGGGCGAGGCTGCATGCTGATTGGGGCTGGGGCAGCAAGGAAAAAGAGTGGGTGTGGAAGAACCAGGTGTTTGTGTAAAAGCAAGAAAAAGAGAGGGAGGGAGAGGTGGAGAGTAAAGGAAACAAACGGAGAGGTATATCTATGGCTTAGTCTTAAAGAATGTGCTATTGAAATTGAAAAGTGAGTGATGTACAGCAGTGGTTCTCAGCTGGTGGGTCCTGACCCAAAAACAGGTTGCAATTGTGTTCTGATAGAGATGTGGAAAGCAGGTGAAAAACATTTTTAAATGCAAATAATAAAATGTGACTAACCATATAATCAAACATAGTTAGGACAAAATAGGATGTGAAAACATTTCTCATATTTTTTGTTGCTGATGTCAAAGGCCATTAATCCAAGCAACCTCTGCAATATTTTGGCCTAAATTAATCACTTGGTAGAAGCTAGCCTAAATAAACAGATGCCAGGTAAAGGTTTCCACATGGAACTGGAAGTGTACATGAGGTGATGTTGAGACAGAAGCACATTCTCCTAAGAACTAGGAAAACTTTGTGATCTCTAAACAAACTGAAATGTAAAAACTCCAATCTCGGATCTCACTCAAATCCTACAATCCCCATTCATGAAAGAGTAAATTCTGAGTAATTTGCGCATAAAATGGACTTTCATGAAAACTTTCCTCCGGATTCACAAACGCTTCATACCCCCCAGATTTGTTGGTTAAACCTGTGTATGTTAATAAATTCCAAACATCTGTAAAAACGGTGCATGTGCACATTAATTCACAATTATCATAATCACAATTAACGAAGGCATAAACACACTAGTAAATGCTTTTAACATCTACGGAACAGTAATGAAATAGATTTTATGAATGAAGTGCATTCACATCATAACATTTTGATTTAGCAAACACAATAGCGTCTAAAAAAAAGAAAGGAACTGTATAGTACATGTGGTTTTATGAATCGAGAAGCTCATGAGGTCAAGATTTTTTTTTTTTGTCTGATGAAGAGCATGTAGCTCTAAACGTCACATTTGCTTATTCTGTGATGAGCTCATTAAATTTATTTGTAAGCAAGTGTGCCGACTTTGTTTTGAGTTTTTATGGATATACATTTTTTGGTCGTGCACCTGGATTCAAACACTGTTTGGATGTGCATGCTTTTTACCGTGATTCAAGAAAAATGTTTTGACATGAAGCTTTAGTGTAAAAAGGTTTCAGTTCATGATGGTAGTAGGATGTCCACCACCTTATCTGGTTCAGTTGAGTGCATCGCCAGCATCATTGTTGAAACTTCTCGGGTAAATTATTATGGCAACAGTGATATACTTCCCTTGCAACAGGAAAATTCTTTAGAGAAATGAATAGAATGCCTGAAAAAGGTCTTTGACAAACACTGTAAGCTATTAATAAGGATTTAAGAGCTAAATGACAGTGTGCAGGGCTTTGTTTTCCTGTCTTATTGTGTACTACCTGCTGCGACATGCGTTTATTTATAGGTTTAACAGCATTAAAATAGACCATGCACTATGAACTGAACGCGATTTATCGATGACGACACTGAATTATGAAACCTAAATTATAGAGCTCATTTAAAATGAAACCAGTCACGTTAGAGTGCATTAATTTATTCTTGAAAATCAAACAAAAACGACATCTTTCCAAAACATTTTCGCCCCATGTCAAGCACTTATGCTGGAAGAATCATATAAAATGTATGAAGCAGAGTTGAGAAAAAACTTTAAAGAAATAAATGCGAAATAAACTTTTTCAATTACAGTAAGTATGGTTTAAAAAGAAAACAACAAACCACTTTTTTAGTAATTTATGTTTTTTATTTTTTGTTTTACTCATTTAATTATTAGTTATTTTTTATTACTTATTTCAATTCACTTCGATTAAATTGTAGCCATGGCAGTTTGTCTGAGAGAACAAAACTTTCGGATGTCTTACGCATGATTGAGCAGGCTTTGTTTGCAACAACTAATATTTTGAAAATACAAAACCTTTCATGAATCCGAGAATTTACGAAAGAACGACTTTACGAACGATTTACACAAAATTTTATTCTGTTTGTGTTTCATGAATGAGGCCCAATGTGCCTTTATTTAACAAGAAGTAAAGATACATAAACTCATAAAGTATGTCAGAAAGACAGTGAATTACTTTTATGCCAGTACATCCACACTCTAACCATTTCAGTAGTTCATATGTTAATGTATCTTTTGTTGAAGCAGTAAATGTATTTGGCTTGCTGTCCGTATACTGGAGGGCTCGGAGCTCGAGACTCGACTCGAGTCCTGATTACCCCCCCCCCACCCCCCGGACTTATTTAGATAATGAATCTAAAGGATAGGTGGAGATGGGGTGGAGGTGGGATGTCAGGAGAGTTGTTACAGGAAGCAGGTAAGCAGCGGCTTATATACTCCTGCTCGTGGGCTGTGATTTGTCAGATTAAAATTAACATGCTCCTCCTGAACCTCTGTTAATTAACTCAATTTCAGTAGTTCATATGTTAATGTAATCTTGTGTTGAAGCAGTAAACGTATTTGGCTTTCTGTCCGTATACTGGAGGTCTCAGAGCTCGAGACTCGACTCGAGTCCTGATTACCCCCAAAAAGGCATTAAGATGAAAGAACAGTAAACTGAATTTCGTAAATTGGCTTGGCAGATGATTCTGAATTGTTCTTCCCCCAAAATCTGTATGGAGGGAGTGCTTTAAGCATTTGTTTGAAGGTGCGTTCTTGTACGATGGCTGGTCGAGAGGGCTACGCTGTGATTCGAACGAGAGACCACCACCCATCATAGAAGTGGGTGGGCTCATGGTATGCGAACAGGGAAGGTGAAAATGAGAGTTGGCTCGTGCTGCGTTCGAAAGGGAGGGCTCACACTGCTATTCAAATGGGAGACTGCTCTACAGAGAGAGAGCGCTCATGACATTCGAACGGGTAAGTCCAGCAAGCAGTTGAACGGGGAAGGTAAGAATGAGAGTTGGCTCGCACTGCGTTCGAAAGGGAGAGCTCACACTGCGTTTCAAATGGGAGACTGCTCTATAGAGAGAAAGCGCTCACGACATTCAAATGGGTAATCCCAGCAAGCAGTCAAATGGGGAGAATGAGAACGAGAGTTGGCTCACGCTGTGTTCGAAAGGGAGGGCTCACACTGCGATTTGAACGAGAGACTGTTCTATTGGGAGAGCGAGCTCACGGCATTCTAGCAGGTATGCCCAGCAAGCAATCGAACAGGGAAAGTGAGCACTAGTTGGTCGTGCTGTGTTCGAAAGGGAGGGCTCACACTGCGATTCGAACGGGAGACTGCTCTATTGAGAGAGAGAGAGCACAAGGCATTCGAATGGGTAAGCCCAGCAAGCAATCGAACAGGGAAAATGTCAGGAGAGTTGTAACAGGTAGCAGGTAAGCAGCGGCTTATATACTCCTGCTCGTGGGCTGTGATTTGTCAAATTAAAATTAACATGCTCCTCCCGAACTTCTGTTAATTAACTCCATATAGTGTTTGAGTTATGATAGCCATGAATCGTCTTGTGTTTGTGTTAATTTGTTAGTAGATACCAATTCCAAAGTAATTAATTAAATAGTACTAAGATACTTTTTCCAACAAGCAATGCAAGAAAACCCTAATTAGCTTTTTGTGTCACATTGTGTTACCCATGCAAATACACCATACAATCCACCATGTAACAAATTTATCTGACGTAATAAAACACGTTCTCATAAACTGTCCTCTCTTTCAAGAAGCGCTTTTCAATATCTCCCATTTATTTGAGTGAATTGGTTCATTCAGATGGTTAATTTCAATTAATCACTTCCAAAAAGATTCAGAGAGTCCCTACAAAGCATTTTACGTTTTCAAATAAGTTACATAAATGAGGGTGTTTAGTAGCTTTCTTACTCTTTACTCTTTGGAATACTTGATTTTTACTGGTCGCATCATCCAGCGGTCTGATATTTTTGAATACTCGCCACACATTCAGGAATATCAACAACTTATAGTGTAGCTAACTAATTATTTAAAGGTTAGCTTTCAGCTTGGGAAGTTACAGTTTGCAAAGTCGCTTCCCAAAAACTGATTTGGAAAAGCTAGCTTTATCTTAAAAGGTATCATTCTATCTCAGTTTGTTTATTGTTTAATCAACTTAGCATATTTAGTAAATGCTGTCATGATTCTGAAGAATGCACTTACTCGTACATTCTAAAAGCCGACACATTCTTTTAGTGTACTAATATGAATCAAGTCAAACAACATTTTAATCCACAGTGAGAGGCAGATGAAGCGTAACCAGCAAAATATAGAGAACAGAAAGGATAGAACATAAGAGCACAGGGACACAGAGATCAAGAGAGAACTGACAGAGAGGTAAACAGAAAGAGTGAGAGTGTGAGAGAGAAAGACAGAGAGAGTGAGAGAGAGAGAGAGAGAGGGAGAGGGAGAGACCTGTGTGCCAACAGCCTTATGAGCGGATGTGGGACAGTTTGCATTTTAAGAACTTAATCCTGGAAAGACAAGGCCAGAGGGACGATCACCACAAATCAGCACAGGATATGCCATCTGCCTGACCCGCCGCAGACCTCTGTCTCTTTCTTACTCACCTGAAACCGCATGTAATCACCATGTACCACACGCACTATCCATCACAGAGGAAAATCAAAATTTTTCATAATGGCTTGGGGTGGTAAAGTGTCTCAGTAAGAAGAGCTAAATTTGAGGGCACCATAGCGTGGTGAGCTATTCAACCCACTGGGTGAACTGACATTTGTGGTAATGGTAAGCTCCAAGATAGAGAGGTGATGGACTGTCATGTTTAAGTGGCTTAAAAATATCTTCCTTAAGGGTCACACATCTGGATATCTGGGAGACAAGATCCTTCCCTGCTGAACCATCAATAGCGACTGAGTATGTGGTTTGTGTGTCAACTTCTCTATTCATTTTTAATTATTTATTATCCCAGACATCAAATTGTTTCGATGTTACTCGAAGTAAATTTTTTTGCTCAGCAGTTACACTTTCGAAGCTCTGTTATGTTTCAATTAAAGGTGAAGTGTGAACTTTCTGGGCCACTACAAGCATCAAACGGAATAAAAAAATAATAAAACGAAATAGATAGTACCACCTCTGGTTGTGTCGTTCAGTACTGTATGTTTACATGCGCAGTTATAATCAAGGTACAGCGGGTTATTGCATAGTTGAGCTACAGTCTTCATCTGTCTGTCCAAGTATACGACATAATGCCTAATTGAATTTTTGAGGTTGGACATTGCCTCAGAGCAATCAGACTAAAGCATTTACATGACATTTTAAAGACATATTATTGTATATATAGATATAGATAGATAGATATGCATATTTGATTTCTGTGATTCATACATTTTTAAGTGTGACTTAAGTGTCAGAAAGTGCCCAAATGCAGTACTTTTGTGGCCACAGTTTTTGTGGCAATTATAGGCTGGTCCTAGATCAGTTATTGGGGCTATAAGGTCCAATACATATAAAAGTGGCTACCTGATCTGAAATCAGCTTCTCCACTGATCTCCACAGGCAGAGAGGCATTTTATGGAACTGTGTTTATGAATGAGGCAAGGTCATCATTGATTATTTATCTTGTATGCTGGATTCTACTTCCCAGAATACTTTGCTCGATCCCATCAGGGAATTGGTGGTGTGCATATGTTGGGGTGGGGGGTATTTAGAAGGCAATTGCATAACATCAGCCCTCTATGTGCTTTGGTGTTGAACTGTGAAGGCATGCGACTTTGAAAAGACTCCCCTGGGAACGCAATGCTTTTAGATCCCGTTTGTTCAGTCCGGTGGAATAACAGGCCCTAGGCTATTGCGAGCACAAGCACAAGGGGGTGGGAAAAGATGTGAACTTTCATCACTTTTCAATCAAACTTTCACTATACAGAACGGCAAGGGTGCTAAATAGATAAAGACAGTGAGTGCTTAGAGGGATAATTTGGGAATTTTTGTGAAAGGGATTTTTTTTTTTTAGGTTACATCAGTCAAAATTAAACAGTATGTACCCCATATGTATAAAATAATGCTCACAAAAGCATGAAATCGGTCACAGATGAAACACCATTTAATTAGCAAATGTTAAAGGTGAAGTATATAATTTGTGTGCCACTATCGGCACCAAATGCAACTGCAAAAATATACGTTTCCAAAAAGGTTTACCAAATGCTCCCTCAGTCTGCCATTGGATGGACAAATAGATACTTCTGGCCCAAACTTACACCATTGGCTGTGCCAAAAGTTAATGCATGGCATCATTAGTTGCATGATTCAAACACACAGACAAACACATCCTATTTCTTACTTTTTTGGCATCCACCAAAACAATCCGAACTAGCACCACATTAATTCGTGCCCCGAGAGATTGGTCATGATAGATCTCGTTCACCTGTGAAGAAAGAAAAGCAGCATTAGATCCAACATTAAGAGCTTAATAGTGAGACAGGCTTTATTGCTATAACAATTCACAACTGCAAGCATGAGTAAAAGGCTCATTATAGAATACACTCTACAAAGTATCAAGGGAAATTATGCTTGGGTCCTTGAAACTCAAGTCAAACTAAAGCACTTCTAGGATCTGTTTCAAAACATAGTGAGCTGCCTCGCTACCTCCTCCTGCTTACATAGGCACTTGTTTTTTATGGCAGCATCCTAACTGAAAAGGAACCTCATAAGAGACAGATGTGGAATGTTCTACATAGGCAGCAACTCCTCCCGTGCAGGGTGTGTTTATGTTTACATAGTTCCCTATCTGTCACTCACTCGACGTTGTGTCGATGTAGTGACACTAGGGGTCACTCTTGGGAGTCCGAGACACCTCTGGTCTTTGATAAAAGGCTAATTAAAATTGGCGAGTGGTATTTGCATGCCACTCCCCCGGACATACGGGTATAAAAGGAGCTGGTATGCAACCACTCATTCAGATTTTCTCTTCGGAGCCAAACAGTCATGCTCATTGAGCTGAATTACTACTGTTTATTCACCTCTGCTGGATCTGACGGCGCATTTCAGCGGCATCTCCCTCCTCTGCACTGGTGCACTGCAGAGAACGCCCCTGGGCGCTTCGGCAGAAAAAAGAGAGTATATTTTCTGAAAGAGTTTATTTCTCTAAAAGAGCGGCACACACGGAACATATTTTTAAAGACGCGTCTTTTTAAAGATGCCTTTCTGAATGTGTGTTATTCCTAGTTGCGGTCGTTATCTCTCAACTTCGGATGGTCAAGATCGCTGTCTTTCATGTCTGGGCGCGACCCACACGGAGGCAGCGTTCGTGGATGCTTCATGTTCTCACTGTGAGAACCCCAGCGGCTCCCCGCCTCGGTCCTTCTACCTACAGGTTTGAGGCCAGCGCGGCTAGCACTGGGGGCGATTTGGGGGCCCCAATGGGATCGCCTCCGCCGGGTATCCCCCCGCGGACCTTCCATTCTCCAGCACGCTCGTCTGCCCCAGTTGGGCTTCCGGATGAGTCCGCCGGCTCGTCTCACGGCGAGTCTGGCCTCTTGTTCGGAGCCCGTGAAAATTATGAGCTCTCGAGCGCAGCATCGGAGAGCGGGCTTGTCCAGTTGGACGCAGAAGCCTCAGTTGGGCTCCCCCCCTCGGGGATGATTGCCTAGACACAGGCTGATGCAGAGATGATGGACATGCTTTCCCAGGCGGCCGTGAGCGTCGGGTTAGAGTGGAACCCTCCACTCTCCCCTGAACCCTCGCGGTGATTTGTTCCTGGGCTCGCGGCGCCGCTCAAAGCAGCCATGCCCCGCTCCAGTGCCTTTCTTCCCGGAAGTGCACGAGGAGCTGACGGAATCACGGGGGGCACCTTTTACTGCCCGGCCCCGATTCCTTAGTTCCCCTACCCTCACTACCCTTGATGGCGGGGCGGCCAGGGGCTATACGGCGATTCCCCCGGTGGATAAGGCGCACACGGTGCACCTATGCCCGCAGAACGCTGACACCTGGCGCGGACGCCCAAAGCTTCCGTCCAAGCCCTGTAGGTTCACGTCGTCTCTGACGGCTAAAGCCTACAGCACTGCTGGACAAGCCGCCTCTGCCCTGCACGCCATGGCTCTCCTGCAGGTCCACCAAGCCAAGGCGCTAAAAGAACTGCACGAGGGTAGTTCTGCCCCAGATCTGATGCAGGAACTGCGCTCGGCGACCGACCTCGTTCTCCGAGCGACGAAGGTCACGGCGCAGTCTCTCGGGCGGAAGATGGCCACATTAGTGGTCCAGGAGTGCCACCTTTGGCTCAACCTGGTTGAGATGGGTGAGGCCAACAAGACACGGTTCCTTGCTGCCCCATTTCCCAGGCTGGCCTATTCGGCGACACCGTCGAGGACTTTGCCCAGCAGTTCTCGGTGGTGAAGCAGCAGATGGAGGCTATCCGGCATATCCTACCCCGGCACGGCTCAAGATCCCGCACCCCGTCTGCTCATCGCCAAGGGCGTCCCCCTGCGGTGACTGCAAGGAGTGGTCACAAGGAGCCAGGTAAGTGCTTCGATGTCCCTAGACTCAGCACGGCCACGATGTGGTGTGGCACCTCGAGCTCTGCCCCGCCACAAGGTCCCACATGCCGGTATGTCCGACAACGTTGTCCCCTTGGTCCCCCTTGTGCGGAACTTGGATGCGTGGCTTGCGCTTTCCAATCCGTTACGATGGCTGGTCCGGACCATCCGACTTGGCTACATGATTCAATTCGCCAGGTGCCCGCCCAGGTTCAGCGGTATCCACTTCACCTTGGTGAAGGACAAAAACGCTGCTACCTTGTGTGCGGAGATCGCTACCCTCCTACGGAAGGGCGTGATAGAACCTGTCCCTCTGGCTGAGCTGAAGAAGGGGTTTTACAGCCCCTACTTCATCATACCAAAAAAGGCGGTGGGTTGCGGCCCATCTTGGACCTGCGAGTACTGAACCGGGCTTTACACAGAGTCCCGTTCAAGATGCTGATGCAAAAACGCACTCTGGCGAGCGTCCAGCATCAAGATTGGTTTGCGGCGGTAGACCTGAAGGACACGTACTTCCACATCTCTATCATTCCTCGACACAGACCCTGCGGTTTGCATTCGAGGGTCAGTTGTATCAGTACAAGGTCCTCCCTTTCGGCCTGTCCCTGTCTCGTCGCGTCTTCACAAAGGTTGCAGAGGCAGCCCTTGCCCCGTTAAGGGAGGTGGGCATTGGCATTCTCACCTATCTCGACGACCGGCTAATCTTAGCTCACTCTTGGGACGTGTTGTGCGCACACAGGGACTTGGTGCTCTCACACCTCAGCCGACTAGGGCTTCGGGTCAACTGGGAAAAGAGCAAGCTCCTCCCAGTTCAGAGCATCTCTTTCCTCAGTTTGAAGTTGGACTCGTTCTCTTTGACAACGCGCCTCATGAATGAGTGTGCCCAGTTGGTGCTGGCCTGTTTGAAGGCGTTCAAACAGAAAACAGCAGTTCCACTGAAACTTTTTCAGAGGCTCCTGGGGCATATGGCATCCTCAGCGGTAGCCACCACGCTCGGGTTGATGCATATTAGACCACTTCAGCACTGGCTTCAGACTCGAGTCCCGAGATGGGTATGGCGCCGCGGGACATATGGCGTGGTCATCACGCCGGTCTGTCACCGTCTTTTCAGCCCTTGGGCCGAACTCTCGTTTCTACAGGCACGTGTTCCCCTAGAACTGGTCTCCAGGCGCGTCATGGTCATGACAGACACTCCAAAATGGGCTGGGGTGCTGTTTGCAATGGGCACGAAGCCACCGGCCTGTGGACGGGCCCATGACTGCATTGGCACATCAACTGCCTTGAGTTGTTGGCAATTCTGCTCGCCCTGCGGAGGTTTCGGCCGTTGATCCAGGGCAAGCATGTGTTAGTTCGGACAGACAACACGGCAACGGTAGCATATGTCAACCACCAAGGCGGTCTGCGCTCTCGTTGTATGTCACAACTCGCCCGCCTCTCCTACTCTGGAGTCAGCAGCACTTCAAGTTGCTGCGAGCCACTCACATCCCGGGCAACCTCAACACTACAGCGGACGTGCTGTCACAGCATGTTACCCTCAGGGGAGAGTGGAGACTCCACCCTCAGGTGGTCCAGCTGATTTGGAGTCGATTCGGACAGGCACAGGTGGACCTGTTCGCCTCCCAAGAATCCTCCCACTGCCCGCTCTGGTACGCCCTGACCGAGGCCCCCCTCGGCATAGATGTACTGGCACACAGCTGGCCCCCTGGCCCCCTGGCCTGAGCAAATATGCATTTCCCCCAGTGAGCCTACTTGCACAGACTTCCCCTGAGGAATTCCCCTGAGGAAGGACCTTCTTTCTCAGGGACGGGGCACCATCTAGCACCCATGACCAGACCTCTGGAATCTCCATGTCTGGCCCCTGGACAGGACATGGAAGACCTAAGCGGTCTACCACCCACGGTGGTAGACACGATCACTCAGGCTAGGGCCCCCTCTACGAGGTGCCTGTATGCCTTTAAGTGGCATCTGTTCGCTAAGTGGTGTTCCTCCCGACGGGAAGTCTCCAGAGATGTGCAGTCGGATCAGTGCTTTCCTTCCTGCAGGAGAGGTTGGAAGGGTGGCTGTCCCCACCTTGAAGGTGTATGTAGCCGCCATAGCAGCACACCACGACGCAGTCGATGGTAAGTCCTTAGGGAAGCACGACCTGATCATCAGGTTCCTGAGAGGCGCCAGGAGGCTGAATCCCTCCAGACCGTGCCTCGTTCCCTCATGGGACCTCTCTGTAGTTCTTCAGGGTCTACAGAAAGCCCCCTATGAGCCTTTGCAGTCAGCTGAGCTTAAGGCACTCTCCTTGAAGACTGCCCTCCTGACTGTGCTCACTTCCATCAAGAGGGTAGGAGGCCTGCAAGCGTTCTCTGTCAGCGAAGCGTGCCTGGAGTTCAGTCCGGGCTACTCTCACATGATCCTGAGACACCGACTGGGCTATGTGCCCAAGGTTCCCACGACCCCTTTTAGGGATCAGGTGGTGAACCTGAGAGCGCTGCCCCAGGAGGAGGCAGACCCAGCCCTGTCATTGCTGTGTCCGTTGCACGCTTTAAGCATCTATTTTGATCGCCCGGAGAGCTTTAGGATCTCTGAGCAACTCTTTGTCTGCTTTGGTGCACAGCGGAAAGGAAGCGCTGTCTCCAAGCAGAGGATCGCCCACTGGCTCATTGACGCCATAGCTATGGCATATCACGCCCAGGACATGCCGCCCCCGGTAGGGCTACGAGCCCATTCTACCAGGGGTGTAGCGGCCTCCTGGGCCCTGGCCAGGGGTGCCTCTCTAACAGACATTTGCATAGCAGCAGGCTGGTCAACACCCAACACCTTTGCAAGGTTCTACACCCTCTGGGTGGAACCGGTTTCGTCCCAGGTAGTGGCACGCAATACAAGTGGATAAGCCTGGGATAGCTGGCCGGGTGTATCAGTTGCACATAGTGCCTTCCACCTCTTTTGAGCTGAAGACGTGCACCATTAATTCTCAGTAGTGTTCACAAACAATGTTCCCTGGTTGACTTCCTCCAAGCCCTGTGGCAGTCGAGTCTCCGGCCCAGTACACGTGCTAACTAAGAGCCCTGTTCTGGGGTAGTTGCTGCGCATGCGGCGGTTCCCTGTAAGGCAAACCCCATGCGATGTATATCTTCCACTAATTCGTTTCCCTGTTGGCAAACTGCATCTTCCTTTGGCAGAGCCCCTCTGCCCCAGTCTCCATGTTTGTAGTAACTCCTCCCCCGTTGGGTAGGATCTACCTTGAGACTCTCCACATGGTCGGCAAGACCATGTGACCTGGTGGCCCAGTCGGATAATCCCCCTTCTTTTTTAGGGAGTGGGAAAAAAAGAAAGGGAAAAGAGGCCACGACTGGGTTAGCCTGTCTCTATCTTTTGGGTAGTCGACTTTTCCCCAAAGGACCGTTCGACACTCATAACTATGTTGGGGGAGGTTATGTGTCAACCTGGTGTGCTGGCTACGAGGCACACAGTGGTCTGCCCGTCACACACCGCCAGTTCACGTAACACAGTTCAGAGTGAGTGACAGATAGGGAACGTCCTGGTTACTTGCGTAACCTCCGTTCCCTGATGGAGGGAACGAGACATTGTGTCTCTCCTGCCACAACGCTGAACTACCTGCTGAAATGGCCGGACCTTGTCTCGGCTCCTCAGCATAAAACCTGAATGAGTGGTTGCATATCAGCTCCTTTTATACCCATAACCAGGACATTTTTTTTAGTCAGAGTTTTAGTCTTTTGATGAAAATGTTCCTTAAATTTAGTCAATATATTGTTTTGTCTTATACATTAATTTTAGCCAGTTTTACTTGGACTAAAATGTCACATAATTTAAGTTGACAAAAATAACATATTATAGTTGATGATAATGTGCAAAATGAGAAAAACATGTGTCAAACTGTAACTGATCAAACTTCAATCAAATATGGAAAATGTCTGACTTTTTTAATCATTTAATTTAAACACATCAAACATATAAAAGATACGTACAAAACACAACTGTCCTTGTTGTAAAATTCAAGATCCTTAAATAATAACGTAAAATGAATAGACTACAATATGAACTACTATTTATTTTATTAGCTAGTGAATTTTCCATGCTTTAGAGGCATTAATTTTCTGTGTTTTAGCCAGTTTGCAATATGTCATGCATTCTGATTGGCGCTTAACTTAGTTCAAGTTCACTTGTACATTAGCTTCATTGTCTGTGCAAATCTTAGTTGTAATATTACATATACGTTGTGTATCGTGTTATAAATAGGATGCGTTTGAATGAGGTTATTAAACCATTTGTAATGCGGTTCATTTAGCTAGTGTTCAACTTTTTCTGTTCACACAATTCAAGTGGGGAAATCCCCAACATAATGGATTATTGGGTTACATTTATCCATTTTTCAAGAGGGGCCATTTTTTTGGAAGTTTTAAAGGCATAAATGTGAAGCTAATAATTTTATAAAAGCTATAAAAACTTGTGCATTATTTGAGCTGTATAGTTGTTTAAAGGAAATTGAAAATAAAATTTTCCTTGATATTTAGACATATAAGAGGTAACTGTACTATAAAAATATACTGTTAGTTTCAGAACTCAAAACGTCCTCCCCAATCTAAAAAGAGCATTTATAGTTCCAACCTGTTTGAAACGTCTCATTTGAAAACTGTATGTTCATGACGTCTCGAGACATTGCTCAGTTGTTTTTACACACCCCACAACATGTCATTACACCCTTGGCCCCGCCCACTGGCATTCAGTTTGCATCGTAAACAGAGAGGGAGAGAGACAGGCCTAGTTTGACCTACTATTTCTGAACATAAAAGAAGACCCATCTGGACTATTTAGATTTTTTTTTTTTTTGTATTTATTTTTCTTAATTTTTATATTTTTTTGCATATAGCATGCATTAGACAGATGTTTTTGACCATTGTCATGTTTATCGCAATGCTTTTAAAAGATGCGTTGTCAAGTTACAATTCAGAAACGGAGATGCCAATCAGTTTCATTCAGCTGCTCTGGTTGCTGTTCTTGTGCCCATCTGTGCTATTTTTAATTTTTGGTGTATGTAAAAAGGCACTAGCTGGACATCTTCGACCGTTTGGATCTGTTTCTGGAGATTTGCGCCTCAGTAGACCAATGTATGTGAGTCTTGTTCATTGTGCTATGGCCTGGGGCAGTTAAAATCACTTGGACTTGACTGCAAAATTGTAAGTAAAAAGTTTCATTCATGAATATTTCATATGTCATGACTGTTTGATAGTTAAGGTGCCGATATGCTTGAATGAACAGTTTAATATATTTGGATGCAATGTGTTGAATGTACATTGTGTGTAAACCCTGAAATTTAGTTTTACAATGTTGTGGAGAGCTTGTTTATTCTCTTCAGATTGAGTTTAAAATATGGCTGAATTTGAGGGGCTGCACAATGTTAGCCAATGAGAACAGTGGGCATTTACATTGACGTTTAAAGGAGATGCTGTGGCCAAAACTGAGCGTTTCAGTCAGAGGGACAGAAACAGGGTGGTAAATGATCATTTATTATTAAACTATGACAGTTTTGGTGTTTACTGACATTATCAATGGGCCTCAGTGAAGATAATAAAATTATAAAAAATAGCATTTCATGACCCCTTTAAATCATCATTTTTACGAGTAGTAAGCAATTTTATCACAATTAAATTGTTTTAACATATTTATTGTTTACATCTTGTGACTAAACTTTTGAAACAGTGAATATTTTAACATTTACAGACTGGCTCCATTCACTTCCATTGTAAGTGCCTCACTGTAACCCAGATATATATATATATATATATATATATATATATATATATATATATATATATATATATATTATATACATTTTTGTGGTAATCAATATTTTGCAGTTTTTTCCAGTCCAATCACAATTGTGTTGTTTGAACCAGTACACGCATTCCATCTCAATTTAACACGATTCCACAAAAATTGAAATTATTCCCTGATTGGTAGATCTTTCTCTTTAAGATCAGGGGTAGTGCAGTTTTTTTTCACCAGGAATTCAGTTATTATACACATATTTTTAAAAATGAAGTATAAATAACACTGACTGATAGCATCAACAGAAACATATATCATCGATTAACAACCTCTGAGCTCATAGTAGGTCTGTCTTGAAAGGTTTATAAGCTATAGTTAAAAATCAATTTCGCTATGGATTTTGTATTTCTGGAACCTTACTGTTGCACCCTATTGGTCCCCACAATAAAAGCAAAACTTGTTACACACCCACAAAAACAAGCTGTATAAATCAAAATCTGGATAGGACCCCATAATGTGCGAGAGAGCCCTTTTCATTTCCCATGATTCTGCAGTGTGACTTCTCACCCTTCACCCCGGCCATATTAATTTATTCAGTTTGCTGAAGGATGGGCCTAATGCACTATGGGAAACGCAGTTCCCAGACAGAGAGGGAGACAGAGGCAGACAAATTGGAACAGAAGTTCAGACATGGTGTTCTCTACCACTCTGGAAGCCTGCTAATGAGACACTGAGGTGAATACACAGCCAACAATAATGAGATTTCGGATGGACAAACTGCGGATAGGGGGAAAGAAAATAAGAGATGCAAACAGAAAAGAAGGAAAGGGGTTTAAAAAGGGGTGGTTAGGAAGAAGGGAGAAGAGGTACAAAAGGTAAATAAAAGGGTGAGATTATACAACACGCTTTTGGAAGCTGATGAGTTGCTTTATAAACTCACCTGCCATTTTGACATGTTCGATTCACTGGTTGCCTAGCAACCGGCAAACTTCAGAGTGGGGTGGGGCACAGTGTGGTTGTAGCCTGTATCTCTTTCCATCTCTATCTTGCTTTCTCTCTCTCTTTGTATTCCTGGCATTCCCTCTCTATCTTACTGTCAAAATATTCACGTTTTGTTTGCTGTTGGCTCATCTTATGTTTCTCTGCATGTGTTGTTATGTTTCTGCCAAGGGCATTACAGCCATTATCTAAAACTGACAGTACTGACCATGGATTCTGATTGGTCAAAGCATTTCAGTTGTGCTATAATCCACAATAGAACACAACACAAATCCCATTTATTTGTTCCAAAGGGGAGTAGATTTTTAACGATAACTTAAAAACCTATAAAGACAGACCTACTGTAATCACTGAGGTTGTTAATCCATGGTATACAGTATGCATCTGCTAAAGCCATAACTCCACACTATTTCAGCATGATGTTTTTAATTTTTTATATGTAAAATAGTGGAATTTTAAAGTGAAGAAAGGGCGCAAAATTAGCTGTGCAATGACCACCTACTCCAGGGGTGGGGAACCTTTTTCCTATTAAGGGCCATTCGAGTATTTACAAAAATATTTGCGGGCTATACAATTGCTTGCATTTTCTGATTGTGGGTTGAAATGAATGTAGGTATTCCATTACATGCTCATGCTAAAGGTCTTTCTATTATACAATATTTTGTGTTATTTAAAATTGTTCAATCGTTTTTTTTTTTTTTTTTTTTTTTGGACTGTTAATGGAATCAAGCAATTTTTTTGCTTTTCAAATTATTTCTCGAATGGCCTTGCAGACATGGCCTCGTGGGGCCTTATACGGCCCTGAGGCTGGATGTTCCCCACCCCTGACCTCCTCCCATGATGCAATTGAGTGTGTCTCCCTACACTCTGAAACTAATTACAGTTGAGTGCATAAGTTTGCATCCCCCTTGCAGAATCTGCTAGATGTTTATCATTTATCATTATTTATCCCTATCGTTTATCATTAAAAAAAAGACAAAAAGGATCATAAAAAATATTAGACCAAAAAGCTAAAAAAGCTAAATGCAGTGCAAGCAATGCAACAGAACTAAAGTGTCATGAGACACATCTTTAAAAGTTGTTCTTTTTAACTTGACATGCCAACTAAAATATGTGGCACTCCTGCATGAGATGCTAAAAAAAAAAAACAGTGAGACGCGGTACGATGGAAAGTCATGAAAAACATTCTGTTCACATATAAAAAATAAAAATAAAAATGGAACCAGTTAAGAACCGGTACTTGGTTGCCAATCCTTCTAATTACTATTCATGAGCTAGGCTGATAAGGTTTATAATGTCCCTCACTCTTTTCAAATCGTTCATATGTCCCTGGTTTCTGCATACCTCTAGTTTCTCGCAGTTTTGAAACTTTTCAAAGCCTTTTTTTAATTTTTATTTATTCCCCTCAGTTTTAAATCAGTGTGTGTGTCTACAGCTGACAAAAGCATTTTTTAGCAACTGGTATATAGGCACTTTCCATCCTGTTCCACAACATTTATTTAGAAATTCTAAAGAGAGGAGCTCTAAGACTTGGTTGCCTTAGTAACTGTGTTAATACAGATGACTGGTAAATTATTAGATGACTTCCAGGAGACCATGACTCCAGTGTTGCGAACGTTAATGATCGTTAAACTGAGGCACGACTTTTATACCAACACACACTGTGCGACACCTCAGGACTCTGCATTAGGAGAAACAGTGCATGATGGGATATGAATACTGTCTTGTTTCTAGGCTTCATTTCAAAGTTAGAAAAAAAGCGAACGCAGGTTTCTCTCACATAAAGGTATGTACGGTAATACATTAAAGGAATGGTTATTGAAGCAAAGTTGCTTGTATTTTCTAATATTAAAGGGATAGTTGACCTAAAACTGAAAATTCTGTCATCATGTACTCACCCTCATGTTGCTCCATCCTGTACCCTTCTTTCGTGGAACACAAAATTAGATTTTTGAAGAATATCCTGGACAATCTTTTCCATATAATGAAAGTGAATGGGAACTGGAGCTGTCAAATTCCAACATCACAAAAAAGCACCATTAAAGTGGTCCACATGACTAATGTGTTTTATTCTTCTAGTCCTCTGAAGCCATATGATAACTCTGTGTAAGGAACAGACCAAATTTTATGTCTGCTTTGTTCTGTTCGATTCATGAACAAATCAATCAGACCAGTTTTACGAACTGTTGTGTTAAAAGACACAAAAGAACAACTCATTCACCCATCAGACATCCCTACTTCTCTCTTGAACGCACAAAAGGAGAGTTAGGGTGGATGCCATTTAGAATTAAGGTAATCATTTTGGCACTTGTCAGCCCCCTCCCATTTCACCTTTTGTGCTCCAGGGAAAAACAAAGCATGTATGGAATGACATGGGAATTAGTAAATAATGACAAAAAATTTTGTTTTAGGTGAACTATTGTTTTAATTTGAGTCATATTTTCAGCAACACCAACAGTGTTTTTTCTCTACCTCTGACAGAATAACAATCCTATAGCCCACCACCTCCCCACGCCTTGTCTCTATGTTAATGACTTTGAAAGTGTAGGTCTCATTAGTACTGCCCTGCTTGCTGGCCTTGGAGCACTGGGTTTCATCAGCCTACATGTAACTAATGGAGACCTAGAGGTCGGCAAGTCAGACAATCATTAATGTCCCATTAATAATGCAGCAGGGGCTAACATTGTGGCTTCACTGCTTTAGAGGAAGCAGGAGAGAGTGAAGAAAATAGCAGAGGGTGCATTTAAGATAGGGTTAGAAGAGAGAAAAAAATCAGGTATTGAGAATAGAGGGTTTTTGTTTGAGTGTGGTCATAGACTGGGGCAGAATGAGGAGGGAAGACAGGGCAATTGTATTTTTTACATTTTCCTTTATGACTCACAAACTATTCCAAATCTACTGCCATCTTTTGGTGATTGTAACAGTGGTTGAAAGTAACTGTAATATTGATATGATATTAACCCATTGCATCTCAAATAAGAGCACACCCCATTATATTGTAATGCTACAGTATAATACTTAGTATAAAAGTAATATTGCTAAGTTACATTTTTTTTCAGATACATAAAAAAAAAAAAAAAAGACAAAAAAAAAAACAGACAGTGTGAATTAATTGGGTGTATTATCTCTTTAAAGAGTAAAATTAATGGAAAGAGAGGAGGGAGTGAGAGAGTAAGTTAAAAAACACAGTTTTAGTGCCACGTTAAAAAAATATAATCTTATAATAGGCCTTTTATGAGAATAAAGTAATAATATTATGAGCATGAATTTGTGGCATTACAAGATTAAAGTAGTAATATTTTGAGAATAAAGTCAAAATTACCAGAATAAAGTCGTAGCATTATTACGTCTCTCGTAACATTGTGATTTTTATTTGAATATTTCTACTTTATTCACACAATTAATCTCCTAATTTTATGACTTTATTCTCATAACAATACTACTTTATTCTCAAAACATTACTACTTTAATCTCGTAATGCCAAAACTTCATGCTCATAATATTATTACTTTAATCTGGTACAGGGCCTATTATGGGATCATTTTAAAAACATTAAGAATTATTTTTATATTTGTAGGTAAACCCGGAAGGCTACTTCTCCATGGGTTCCTGCAGGAATTTCCTATTGGTTTTTAGAATGGGGATTTTCAATTTACGACTCAAATAAAATAAATGGTGAAAATTACTTGGAGACTTTTACGTTTTGTTTTAGAACATAAATTACACAGTCATACCTTAGTTGTGGATTTTGAAGCCATTGTGTCTTTAAAAATGCACGTTGCTAACCCGTTGCTAAATAAGGACTACAACAGTTGTCCATTTCATAAAGCACGTGTAGCTCACATGCTCATGGTAGTTGTAGTCCTTAATTAGCATTGTGCTAGCAGCATGCATTTTTAAAACAACATGTTTCTGGACCTGGAACTGCTCTATTCTTGAAATCTTTTAACCAGTTTATAGGACAAGCAGTTGTTCTAATTGAATTGCTTCAAAATGAAACTCCTTGCCAGTCCAATCTTAATTGTAACTTTTATTCTCCATACAACCGTTATTTTCCTTTTAATCCTAAACACATATTATGCTGAATCACAATTGGTCTGTTTTAGACAAGGAGAGGAAAGTGAATGAGTGCAGAAATCCCATGAGGCTCTTGCCAAGTGGTCCTCTCAATCTCTTTCTCATTCCTCTGTAATGTCCAGCAATGCTCAGTGATATGAGGGGATGCACTACTGGACAGTATTTGCTCAGACTCATTACTGAATCTCTGCCATTTTCACTTGACATTTTGGGCCATTATTACCTGTCTGACATTTGAGGGGCTAGAACAACGTGTCTATGAACAGCTGATTACATAATGGTCCACCCGTCCGTATCTCTTGTTTACTCCTGAGGAGCAACTAATATAAAGGGAAGCAATTAATATTGTCGACTTTCAATGCACACAATTAATGCTACACACAAAGGTCTCTGCTCCATTACAAAGGATGGCTGAGCTGGCCACTGGTGCAAAATATGTGAAATGAGTTTGAGTACAAGCATTAGTAGGCCTGTGGGCTCTGTCTCATGGATTGTGGTTTACTCATTTCCCATTGACATATGAAGTGAAGCCAATAAATATTTCTGCATTTTCAAAACATTTTCACCCAGCTCTATAAGTTGGGGGCAATGCAGGTCATTGGACCAGTTCTCCACAAAAAAACAAAAATCCCATTCACAAATACATCAACTCCTGCACAGAGATTAACATACTGAATTAATTCAAGTATAGTCGCAAAACTACATTCACACTCTAGACAAACCCATCATTCCAATTAGGAAACACAAATTGCACGGTGTGCACCAGTGTTTCTCACCCATGATCCATGCTGTAATTGCAGGAGGTCCGTAGAATCATTTTTAGTTTTATTAAAACTAATTAATCATTATTATGTATTCTGACATATTTGACAATATGGCAAAATTTGTTGTTGAACAAGGGGAGGAACAATTAACATGTTTTGATATAAAACAAGACGAGTCAACTTACGTAGCAAATCATAGTAATTTGCATTTATTTGGAAAGGCATTAATGATATCAAGTAGCATTCTATAATTTTTTTTTTTGTTGTTGATTTTCTCCGCTTTTTTCTCCCCAATTTGGAATGCCCAATTACCAATGCGCTGTAAGTTCTCATGGTGGCGTAGTGACTCACCTCAATCCGTGTGGCGGAGGACGAATCTCAGTTGCCTCCATGTCTGAGATCATCAACCTGCGCAGCTTATCATGTGGCCCATTGAGCACGTTACCGTGGAGACATAGCGCATGTGGAGGCTTCACGCCATTCCCTGCAGCATCCAAGCCCAACTGCCCACGCGCCCCACTGAGATCGAACCACATTATAGCGACAACAAGGAGGTTACCCCATGTGACTCTTCCCTCCCTAGCAACCGGACCAATTTGGTTGCTTGGGAAACCTGGCTGGAATCACTCAGCACGCCTTGAATTCGAGCTCGCGACTCTATATCAACTAGAATTCTAAGATATTGTGGTAGTTTCCTGGTGAAATAAACACTAGAGGTGCTAAAACACCAATGACTTTTATTTTCTTTCACACAAATCACGTGTAGAAGGGCAGGTTATCGGTTATCATACACACTTCTATAACTATCTTGTGACATTAAAACACTTTAGTGTGTAACTTGTAAAATAATCATTTAAACATTTGCATTCCATAAGCCAGTGTTTCTCATATTGATATGGTGGCGGACAGCAGGGAAAATCATTCCGTGGCTGCCCAAGCAAAATTGTTGGTCGTTGAGGGAAATTTAATGATATTCATCTCACGTTCTGTGCTTTATACTCATTAAAAATGCTTCTTAGCTGAAACATTATCAAAACATTGAAGAGAAAAAGAGACAACACTGTGTGAAGCACCAAAATAAAGGTTTTTCATATTACGTATCATACATTTTCACCCACACAGGTTTGTTCAAAGGGTATGCTTCCTCAGCTTCATGCGAGACCTTAAAATCCTTAACCTTAAAAACAGAAAAAAACAACAACAAAAAAAACAACAAAAAAACTTATCTGTTTGGGAGAAAATTTAACTTGTTTCTAGCATCACACAGTGGACATTTCACTTTGTGTAAATACGTGTAAGGGGTGTAAGGAGTCACGTAACATTATCATGCAAAACTTTAGCCACAGTCATGTTTTTTTCCTGAGATCAGGCTCAATGTTAATGGATCCTACTATTAACATGCTGATTTTAAATAAAAATCGTATTTTTTTGTTTTTGTTTGTTGTAAATATACTGTATACATTTTAAAAAGTCATAAAAATATTGTTGGTGGACTATAAATACAAGTGTAATTAAATTAATTTGACAGTAATCTTCAGTATTTACAGGATCCAGAACTTGAAAAAGGTTAAGAACAACTGGTGTAAATTACAAACCTTAAACACTCCTAAACACCTAAACACTCACATGAACAATGGTCACATCAGCTTAGGCATAGCCTTTGTGAACAGGCTGTGACGCAGTGTGACGCCCACATGCAGTCAATGCCCGTTCACTGATCCCTGCTCGGCCAGACAGACAGACAGCTCCCAATCTCTCCTCCTGCTGGATCATTCAAAAAGACCAGCCACTGACCATGAGGGCATGAATGAAAGACTGCTGAAGATAGGAATGAGCTGCCTTTTCACTCTGAGCAAACACAGCAACAGAGAGTAGTGACATTTACGCACACATACACACACTCACTGAGACACCAATGCACTATAACAACAATCTGAGGCGCTACGCATAACACATCATCACACACAGCCCTTACGTGCCACAAACACTGAAAGAGAAGCAACTAAGAGGGAAAGTTGGGGGAAATAGTTGGAGGAAAAAGGGCAAAATCCATTCTTTTACCTCATCGCACTTCTTTATGTCGCTCTCTTTTCTCTCCTTGACTCCCGGAGAGCGAGGGAGACATGTCATCTAAAAGTAAGCAAAGTAAACTTTCAAGAAGAAAGCGGCAAGAACTCGGCACGTGGAAGAGAAAGGAGATGCGATGTTATTTATATATTTCTGTTTATCTGTTTTCCCTTCATTTATTCAGAATGCAGTGTTTGAAACACCCCCTAGGATGAAAACGAGAGGAGAGGAAGTAATTGGCTGTGGCACAGCTGCAGAAACATGCAATATAGAGACAAATGGTAAGGTTATAACAGGTTATATAATTTTTCTCTGCCTTTTTTATCCTATTGCATTATATCTTAGATGGAGTGATCCATGATGTAGAAAAATTACTGTAGAACGGCTACAATATGTGTCTGATTTATCTCACGTCATTGGCCGTTACTGATGATATAATATCTGCCCAGCTCATGGTTTTCTATCTGTTGGGTGGCAGATCGATCTCTCTCTCTCTCTCTCTCTCACTGTGCAGGTTTAATTTGTGGAGATTAAGGGATGGATAGCAAGGAGCAGATGAGAGCTGTTTTGTCCTGAGGCATATTTTCCCCCGGCTTACTGTCACCCTGGACCAGATGACGTAAAGCCACTGATCTACCATAACCAGCTTTACCTGTGCTTGACAATTGCACCATTCTCAAAAAAAAAAAAAAAAAAAAAAAGACTCCAACAATACAATAATCACACAAAATGAAATCAGCATACACACTTTAGTCAGCCAAACAAATGTCACCGTCGAGAACTGTTAGTTCATGAAACCTTCATGACTGTGCAACTTCAGCTAGGAATTGGCGCTATATTGATTATTCAAGATATATTTGCGCTTATTTTTCTAAAATTAGGCAAGATTGCAAATATCTGTTTGGTGGTGGATGGTTTTTATGCACTGTTGTGTTTAAAGAAAATCTCTGGTAGATTTTATTAATTTCTATGAATCAATTCAAACTGGCCATTTCAAAGATTTTATTGTTTATTCAATTATTTGTTCATTGTTTATTTACTCAAAATTGTTCATGGAAGCCTCTGCATGGCATTTTTCATATACGAAAATGTTTTAGTAATATATACTGTATGTATTAAATGTTGCTGTTTATTGGTTATTATCTTGGTGCATATAAATGAACATTATTTAATATAATTATTTGTGGGGGAAAATAAAGCTTAACACAAAAATTACACAAAATGAAATCAATGTCAAGACTTCATTCAGCCAAACAAATCATCAGCGAGAACTTGAAATTATGAAATCTTCATGATTATATACTTTAAGCTATGGCTGGACGCTATACTGATAATTCATAATATATTCTAGATTATTTGCTAAAATTAAGCAACATCATGAATATTGTGATGGTTTTTATGTGATTATTAAGTTTAATATAGACTGTGTAATTAGACTGCTTTTGTGTCATTTTATTACATGTTTTTAATAGCATCTCTGATTTAAACTTAAAGGAATAGTTCACCCAAAAATGAACATTTGTTGAATTTACTCACCCTCAGGCCATCCAAGATGCACAATTGAAGTCAGAAGTTTACATATACTTAGGTTGAAGTCATTAAAACTATTTTTTAACCACACTTGTGCATCAGTAATTTTTCCAACAATAGTTTACAGACAGATTGTCTCACTTTTAATTGACTATATCACAATTCCAGTGGGTCAGAAGTTTACATACACTAAGATAACTGTGCCTTTATGCAACTTGGAAAATTCCAGAAAATGATGTCAAGCCTAATTTAGCTTCTGATAGGCTAATTGGAGTCAATTGGAGGTGTACCTGTAGATGTATTTTAAGGCCTACCTTCAAACTCAGTGCCTCTTTACTTGGCATCATGGGGAAATCAAAAGAAATCAGAAAAGACCTCAGAAAAAAATTGTGGACCTCCACAAGTCTGGTTCATCCTTGGGAGCAATTTCAAAATGCCTGAAGGTACCATGTTCATCTGTAAAAACAATAGTACAAGCATACCTCCAAAGTTGTGGCAAAATGGCTTAAGGACAACAAAGTCAAGGTATTGGAGTGGCCATCACAAAGCCCTGACCTCAATCCGCTAGAAAATTTGTGCACAGAACTGAAAAAGTGTGTGCGAGCAAGGAGGCCTACAAACCTGGCTCAGTTACACCAGTTCTGTATGGAGAAGTGTTCCAAAATTCCAGCAGCTTATTGTGAGAAGCTTGTAGAAGGCTACCCAAAATGTTTGACCCAAGTTAAACAATTTAAAGGCAATGTGTATGTAAACTTCTGATCCACTGGGAATGTGATGAAAGAAATAAAATCTGAAATAAATCATTCTCTCTACTATTATTCTGACATTTCGCATTCTTAAAATAAAGTAGTGATCTTAACTGACCTAAGATCACTACGTTTTGGAGGCGTCCGTCATGACCACGACGCGCCTGGAGACCTGCTCTAGGGGAACACCTGCCCGTAGAAACGAGAGGTCGGTTCAAGGGCTGAAAAGACGGTGACAGACCAGCGTGATGACCACGCGATGTGTCCCGCGGCGCCATGCCCATCTCGGGACTCGAGTCTGAAGCCAGTGCTGAAGCGGTCTCATATGCATCAACCCAAGCGGGGTGGCCACCGCTGAGGATGCCATATGCCCCAGGAGCCTCTGAAAATGTTTCAGTGGAACCGCTGTTTTCTGTTTGAACGCCTTCAAACAGACCAACACTGACTGGGCATGCTCGTTCGTGAGGCGCGCTGTCAAAGAGATTGAGTCCAACTCCAAACCGAGAAAAGAGATGCTCTGAACCGGGAGGAGCTTGCTCTTTTCCCAGTTGACCCGAAGCCCTAGTCGGCTGAGGTGTGAGAGCATCAAGTCCCTGTGTGCGCACAACATGTCTCGAGAGTGAGATAAGATTAGCCAGTCGTCGAGATAGTTGAGAATGCGAATGCCCACCTCCCTTAGCGGGGAAAGGGCTGCCTCTGCGACCTTCGTGAAGATGCAAGGAGACAGGGACAGGCCGAAAGGGAGGACCTTGTACTGATATGCCTGACCCTCAAATGCAAACCGCAGGAAGGGTCTGTGTTGAGGAAGGATCGAGACGTGGAAGTAAGCGTCCTTCAGGTCTACCGCTGCGAACCAATCTTGATGCCGGACGCTTGCCAGAATGTGTTTTTGCGTCTGCATCTTGAATGGGAGTCTGTGTAAAGCAGGGTTCAGTACTCGCAGGTCCAAGATTGGCCGCAACCCACCGCCTTTTTTTGGTACGATGAAGTAGGGGCTATAAAACCCCTTCTTCATCTCGGCCGGAGGGACAGTTTCTATCGCGCCCTTCCGTAGGAGGGTAGCAATCTCTGCGCAAGGTAGCAGCGTTTTCGTCCTTCACCAAGGTGAAGTGGACACTGCTGAACCTGGGCGGACGCCTGGCGAAGTGAATCGCGTAGCTGAGTCGGACGGTCCGGACCAGCCATCGCGAAACTAGCGCCAAACCTTCCAAATAGAGTGGTGGACGGTGGCTCGTGATGACAGCAGTGCACACCAGATACGTAACTCAGGGAACAAGGAAACCACTCTTGCTGAACTCTTGAGTACTGTAGCCACTTGGGCATGCAGCGCAATTAAATGCAAAGGTAACAAAAAGGTGGAGAGGTCTGCTTACCAGCTCCAGAGCAGCGGGTTTCGTCGCCCCTGGGTCGCCCGTCTCAAGTGCGCTTTGAAGCCTTTCACGGGTTCTGGGCGGCCACAAGATGGGTGGCATCTGCTTCCTGTGGTTGGCTCCACGCCGGGGCCAGGCTGAAGGGGCGGGCTGCGGCGGAGCCGGTGCAGTCACCACAGGGGGACGCCCTTGGTGTCTTGAGCCGCACCGGGGCAGGAAATGCCGGATAGCCTCCGTCTACTGCTCCACCGTTGAGAACTGCAGGGCAAAGTCCTTGACGGTGTCGCTGAATAGGCCAGCCTGGGAGATGGGAGCAGCAAGGAATCGTGTCCTGTTGGCCTCACCCATCTCGACCAGGTTGAGCCAAAGGTGGTGCTCCTGGACCACTAATGTAGACATCATCCACCCGAGAGACTGCACCGTGACCTCCGTCGCTCGGAGAGTGAGGTCGGTTGCCGAGTGCAGTTCCTGCATCAATCCCGGGGCAGAACTACCCTCATGCAGTTCCTTTAGCACCTTGGCAGACATGCAGGAGAGCCATGGCGTGCAGGGCGGAGGCGGCTTGTCCATCGGCACCATAGACCTTGGCCGTCAGAGACGACGTAAACCTACAGGCCTTGGACGGGGGCTTTGGGCACCCACGCCAGGTGGCGGCGCTCTGCGGGCATAGGTGCACCGCAAGCGCCTTTATCCACCGGGGGATTGCCGAATAGCCCTTGGCCGCCCCACCATCGAGAGTAGTGAGGGCGGGGAAGCTGAAAAGATAGGGACCAGGCAGTAAAAAGTGCCTCCCACGACCTTGTCAGCTCTTCATGCACTTCTGGGAAGAAAGGAACGGGGGCGGGGTGTGGCTTTGAGTAGCACCGCAAGCCCAGGAACCAATCATCGATCCGCGAGGGTTCAGGGAAGAGCGGAGGGTTGCACTCTAGCCGACACTCACGGCTGCCCGGGAAAGCATGTCATTATCTCCGCATCAGCCTGTGACTGGGCAATCGTCCCCAAAGGGAGGAGCCCAGCTGAGGCTTCCACGCCCGACTGGAGGAGCCCGCTTTCCGATGCTGTGCTCGAGAGCTCATCACTTTCGCGGGCTCCGAATAAGAGGTCAAACTCGCCGTGAGACGAGCTGGCGGAGTCATCCGGAAGCCCGATCGGGACAGACGAGCGTGCTGGGGAATGGGAGGTCTGCGGGGGGATACCCGGCGGAGGCGGTCCCATTGGGGTCCCCAAATCACCCCCAGTGCTAGCCACGCTGGCCTCATAGCCGTGGGTAAAAGGACCGAGGCGGGGAGCCTCTGGGGTGGCTTGCTTTCTTACGAAGGTGAGCCGCGACCGCATCGTTGCCATGGACATGTCCTCGCAATGAGAACATGACCATTCACGAACGCTATTTCCACGTGAGCAGTGCCCAGACATGAAAGACAGTGATCGTGACCGTCAGAAGGCGAGAGATAATGAGCGCAACCAGGAATAACACACAATCGTAAATGCATCTTTAAAAAGACTTGTCTTTAAAAAGACGTTCCGTGTGTGCTGCTCTTTTAGAGAAATATACTCTTTTAAAGAAATATACTCTTATTTCTGCCGAAGCGCCCAGGGGCATTCTCTGTAGTGCACCAGTGCAGAGGAGGGAGAAGCCGCTGAAATGCGCCATCAGATCCAGCAGAGGTGAATGAACAGTCGTGGGAATTCAGCTCAGTGAGCATGACCGTTCGGCTCCGAAGAGAAAATCTGAATGAGTGGTTGCATACCTGCTCCTTTTATACCTGTATGTCTGGGGGAGTGGCATGCAAATACCACTCGTCAATTTTCATTGGCCTTTTATCAAAGACCAGAGGTGTCTCAGGCTCCCAAGAGTGACCCCTAGTGTCACTACATCGACACAACGTTGAGTGAGTGACAGATAGGGAACTGTGTTTAAATATATTTGGCTAAGGTGTATGTAAACTTCTGACTTTAAATGTATATGACTTTCTTTCTTCATCAGAACAGAATTTAAGATTTTTAGGAAAGTATCCCAGGTTTTTAGCTTCATTCAATGCAAGTGAATGGACACCAGTTTTTGACAGTCCAAAAAGCATATTTAGGCAGCATCAAAGTAATCCACACGACTCTAGTCGATCAAGTAATGTCTTCTGAAGTTAATCGATACGTTTGTGTGAAAAACTAATCACTAATTAAAACGTTTCTAACTTTAAATCTGCGCTTCTGCCAGCTCTCTGTAGCTGTTTAAATTGAGCTAACTCTCATGAAGTACGTTCCTCTGTGGTAAACAGAGCGGAACTACTGAATTCTCGCGTAAACCCGCCAACGTGATGACGTCGCGCGACAGCGACGGGAGGCATTGGGTGTTTCAAGGAAGCGATTTTTAAAAGTTAATAAAGTTTTAATTAGCGATTAGTTTATCACACAAATGTATCGATTCACTTCAGAAGACATTATTTAATTGGCTGGAGTCGTGTGGATTACTTTGATGCTGACTAAGCGTGCTTTTTGGACCGTCAAAAATTGGTGTCCATTCACTTGGGAAAAAAACTTGGGATACATTCCTAAAAATCTTAAATCCTGTTCCGATGAAGAAAGAAAGCCATATACATCTGAGAGTAAATTATCAGCTAATTTTCATTTTTGGGTGAACTAATCCTTTAAAGGGGTCATGAGATGCTCTTTTTTTATAGTTTCGTTATCTTCCCTGAGGTCCACTGATAATGTTAGTAATGTTTTTTTCTTCTTCACCAAAACAGTCATAATTTTGTCATATATGATAATTTTCCACCCTGTCTCTGACCATCTTTCTGAAAAGCTTGATTTTTGCCTCAGCTCCTCCTTTAAAATTCAGTGTAAACGCCCTCTGTTATGATTGGCTAACAGCGTGCAGTCCTTCAAATTCAGCCATTTTTTAAACTCAATCAGAAAAGAATAAACAAGCACCAAAACATTAGAAATGTACATTTCATGGTTTACACATAATGCAACATGTTGCATCCGAATATATAACCCTATTCATCTCAAGCACAACTGTTAACACTCACACCCTGTCTACACCGGACACTATAATCAATGATGCTGTCTACCATTGCGGCGCGTCACTCCAACAGTAAAATTAAATAGGTGTCCCGTTCCATTTTGCGCTTGCGCTACTACTACCAACAACACAAAGAAAAGTTTCAGAAAGTTCGTGACAACGCGCCCGGTGTAGACAACCTCAAGCCGCTGCATCGTGTCAACAGAAGCACCCGGTGTAGACAGCGTGTCAGCATCATAAACAATCATTACATTTGAAATATAAATGAATGGAACGGTTTACTTACATTTTTGATCGGTTCCAATAATGTTTTCAACTGCCCAATATCCTTCAGTGACAATTCCTTTGTTTTATGACTGCCTCACAAGACGTACACATCCAGTTTATCATCCTGAACTGAGGTGCACATCGCCAGAAACAAATCAAAACGTGCAAAGACATCCATCTAGTGCATGTTTACATACACTAATAATTAAAACTAGTGTTGATAGGCGAACAAACAGTTTGTTGAGCAGTTTAAGCAACAAAACAACAGGAGCCACAGCAGCTGCTGAAACACACGAGTTTAAACTTGACACTGTGTTTTTTAAAAGCGTATCAGAGAGATGACAACAGTAAAAGATGTCTGTGTAGTACATGTTTGTATACAAAAATAATTCAAAATAGTCCAAATGGGTCCCCTTTCATGTTCAGGAGTAGTTAGGCCACATAGGGTTGGCTTTTTGTCCTTCTCTCTAAGTCTGTTTATGAAACAAGTGAGCACCAGAGGGCGGGACCATGGGTGCGATGATTTTAAAATAGGCGTTGATGTTGTTGCTGTAGAGGCTGTCTTGAATTAATGAGTTCCCCACATGATGTAGGGAAGCCACGGAAGTAGAGAATGGGGCATTTTGGCAGCTTGGTTTAAATAAATGCTTTAATTGCATTGGGCATTAAGTTTTGAATTCTGGAATTTACAGTATGTTTTTATAATAGAATGACCTCATATATGTAAAATATCAAGGATTTGATTCCTCAAAACATGACCCCTTTAAGAAGCCTTTTCAAAAAAAATAATTCAAAACACTTCAATGACTGGTTTGTGTTGTCGCTCAACTCTGTGTAGCATTATTCATATGTTCATGTGTTTCCAATATGTTCATTTTTAACATCTTCATCAAGAAGTTTTAATAAAATATATGTAATAAATATTTCTGTTTATTGTTTTATTGGTGCATATAAAGGAAAATGATGAAGTAAAATATTTTTTTTATGTCCATTTAGTGAAAAACAGTGCGAAAAACATGCCCTGATTATTTTTAATCAAGTTATTTGCATCTAAATGGCTACAATGGCTGTTTGGTTGAAATTATGTTTGCTTGGATTTAAAAGAAACATCACCTTGTTAAGCCATTTCTGAGCAATTATATAAATATTGAGATATATACATACTGAATATCGTTAAAAATGTTGACATATTTTGAAATATATATTTTAATACTATATCATTCAGCAAATGCATATTTTCTATTAGTCAAACGTCAGCTCCTAAATAGTGCAAAGTGGTGTTTATTAACACTCAAAACCCTTTCAAAACACTTCAGAATTGAATAGATTTTTTATAATTGAATAGTATTTGTGTTGTCAACACCATGTCTCTAATGTTCCACCACCAGTCAGTTTCATCTCAGTTGATTATTATAATGCTGTCTTATGCTTGTAGAACTGCTGCGCTGTTGACAGTGAAGTCTCTAGCATTCTTTAGATTTTTCTAAAGGATAACCCAAACAAACAGGCAGTGTGGGTGCCTCGAGCACACTTACAATGTTCATAAGAGTGAGGAGGTACTTCTCCACATGTTGCTGCCCGTGAAACTGCACCACGGAGTCGTCCACCCCCAGCAAAACCTCAATGTTGTAGGCTCGTTCGGGGGACTGTCTGCGGGCTCGTCGGCTCTGGTTAATGCTTCGTTCGACTCCCTGGTACAGGGTCTCAAGATCCATCAGCCTGCCCAAATTGGCACCTGCAGAGAAACACAGTGGGTGTTTATTTTAGCCCTGTCTTTTAGCTAAAGCGTTACAACAATACACATACATATTTGGAGCCTTCCTTCCCCTACAGACTTCTTTAGACACAGATTATTAAAGAGAAAAGCATTATGTGTTGTAAAGCAAAAGCTATTAATCCACAAGACACTATATGTGGTGTCATGAGGTCATTTCCTCCTCAGGCGGATAGATGGAAAATGGAGGAGAAAACACACTGAGGAAGATCTATCACCTTGTCTCCATCACCCAATCAGCTGGGGGCATCTTCTATGCTCAAATTATGTAACGTTTCCTAGGCAACCTGCTCATGGGTAAACCAACACTCGGTGCAGACTAATATTAGCTCACCAGTCACTTTCTTGTTGGATGATAATCCAAGAGTAAGAACAATATTCATCATTTTAACACAGAGAGTCAGTAACACATTATTACAGGGCTACAGAGGCAAGAAGACAAGCACAGAAACTTCCCAATATACTCAAAGGAAAAGTTTTTAGTTTTTTTCATCATTGCTGTTGCTGTTTATTATGAAGGGTTTTGTGGGGTTGTAAACTTCCTAACACCGGCAGGTGTTCTTTATCTTCACAGTGTGTGTCAGCAGATTTTCACACAAAATTAGCAGAGAGCTTCTATAACAAAAACAATGAACACCTTTTTTAAAGGATGTTTAGATATTTTTACTGTAAAACAAGACAAAACACTGCAAAAATAAATACATAAATAAAATAATTCTCAGTCAGTGTGTCAAACTCATGTTCACATATTTAATCATTGGAAATCTTATTTGAAATCATTGTTTATTAACAGTTATCTGTTTAACAGCAATTTCTGCTTCAGGTTGATATTCAAGTATACTCTGCTCCAGGCAGAAGATGAGCTGAATGCTGGGAAGCCGAGCCGCCATGTTGTTTTAACCAGAGGGGAGTAGAAGGAAAGTTACAGTATGCAGTCAGAAACAAATTCAGTCAGTTCACACCAAATAAGACACAACTAAACAACACAATGAAAATAAAATTGTGAATATTTTAAATATTTAGATCTTTCGCTCCAAAAATATCACTATTTTCTTCATTCTGTGTAAAAAAAAAAAAAAAAGCATTATAGCATCCAATAGTTTTGACCATGCTCCATCTATTCCATTTTTTTCCTGTCTCCCACATACAGTTCCATTCAGTAATCCTCCAAAAATTAACCCATTGCCCTGTCTGTTAAATACGGTTGACTCTGCTTTGGTCTCATGAGAGAGCATTCACATTCAGAATGAGGAGTTCTCGCCCTTATCAGGACACAAAGCTACTTTGTCTTTCAACCTTTGCAAATGTCAAGAGAGCCTATGAGGGAGAGGCAGAGAAGAAAGAAATGTGAGAAGGAGAGAGGGGAAGGGTGGTCAGAGTGTAGGACATTTGAAAAGATTTATATCATTGTTCGGGTTAAAGATTTTCTTCATAGCGATGCAGAACAGTTGTGATTCTATATGCCGATGTTAGTGAAAGTTCCATTGCATTTGTGAGCTGCATGTTTTTTTTTTTTTTTTGTGAGTGTTTGTGTGTATCTATGAGTGTTTACTGGTCATAGATATTGTTGTTTCTGTTTGTAGATTTAGATTTCTCTGTCTTCTGCCTTTCTTGTTACAGCTAAGGATTGTCGCTAGTTAAAGGCTTAAGACTGCACATTTTCCTGCAGTGCCTTTAGCCAAAGAGCGTTCAGTCATGATTATTCTAAGATTAAATTTAAGGTGTTATAATGGATATGACAAGTTGGTAGGTTTGGTTTTGGTGGACTAGATCTGCCTACACAGCTGCAGCTGCAGAGGCAGTACAAAGACTTGCGACTGCTAAAAACAAACACAAACATGCTGTGCTGAACACGTAAGACATGCTGCTGATGCTCCACAATTATACATACAAAATGCATGCTGCATCAAGCATGTAGAACATACTACTGCTGCATAATAAGACTTACATACAATCCCTTTGAAACAGATCAAGACAAGTGGTGCTGGGGAGGAGGAGGGTTTCAGACAGAAAACTATTGCAGTGCACGGCAGTGAAACCAGACTACCTGGAAGAAACTGAGGCAATTTAAATGTTAGACAAAGAGAGCATATGCAAGTTGATTGGCTAACAGATTACATCTCAAAGAACCTATCAGCTGCATCATGCGAGCTGTTTGGCTTAACATATTACATATCAAAAGACCTATCAGCTTGCGCAATGCAGAGCTTTATGCCTTGAGTATCAAAAAACTGGATGCAGAACTGAGAGCACATGAGCAAAGATGGCAGATTTCAAATGGCATATTTTCAGGGATTATGTTTTAGCTGAACAACTGCCATTGAGATGAATGGAAATGCTAACATACAGCTCTCTCGAGGAAATATAACCCTCTTTGGTGAAGTCCAAGACGTGACAACTGACACAAACACATGCACATAAAATTACATACAAATATGCACGTACACCTGAACACAAACATTTGCCATTCAGTTTCTCAACTATTCTCCTGAAACAGAGACAAGTATGTGGCCAATGTCATTCACTTCTAGATTACTGACTCTAGCTTCATGTGTGACCACTGCAAGTGCATTTTGCAACACTATGTAAAGAAACGTGTCGTCAGTAAATACAGTCTGTGTGTGTGTATGTGTGTTTTTTGAAGCACTAAAGTATATCTAGAAAATCCTCACAACATAAGTAAAAAAATATTCTTTAAATATCATCGTCTGCGACATGCACATCATGCAACTAAGGAACCTGTGTGCAAACAGCTTGTGCATTGGCGGTACGCTGGTGATGTCACACAGAGTTTTTAAAACACCAATTCCAAAAAAGATGAGACAGTATGAAAAATGCTAATGAAAACAAAAAGGAGTGATTTGTAAATTATATTCACCTATTGCTATATTGAAAGCACTACAACAACACATTATAGGATGTTTTACCATCATGATTACTTGTGTAACCTCCGTTCCCTGATGGAGGGAACGAGACGTTGTGTCGATGTAGTGACACTAGGGGTCACTCTTGGGAGCCCGAGACACCTCTGGTCTTTGATAAAAGGCCAATGAAAATTGGTGAGTGGTATTTGCATGCCACTCCCCCGGACATACGGGTATAAAAGGAGCTGGTATGCAACCACTCATTTAGGTTTTCTGCTGAGGAGCCGATATAAGGTCCGGCCATTTCAGCGGGTAGTTCAGCGCTGCGGCAGGAGGGACACAATGTCTCGTTCCCTCCACCAGGGAACGGAGGTTACACAAGTAACCATGACGTTCCCTATCTGTCACTCACTCGACGTTGTGTCGATGTAGTGACACTAGGGGTCCCTATACAAAACGCCAAAACTGGCTGAACTGTGTTACATGAACTGGCAGTGTGTGGTGGGCAGACTACTGTGTGCCTCATAGCCAGCACACCAGGTCGACACGTAACCTCCCCCAACATATTTATGAGTGTCGAACTGCCCTTTTGGGGACAAGTCGACTACCCAAGAGATAGAGACAGGTTTAACCCAGTCGTGACCTCTTTTCCCCTTCTTTTTTTCCACTCCCTAAAAAGAAAGGGGGATTATCCGACTGGGCCGCCAGGTCTAGTCAGGGGGTGTCCCTCCCAAGGGGAAGACACTGCGGAGACCACACCTCACCCAAAGAGAGGAGGGGATATTTAAGTGGAAAAATACATCACATGGTCTTTCCAACCATGCGGGGAGTCTTCTAGGTAGATTCTGCCCAATGGGGGAGAAGTTACTACAAACATGGAGACTGGGGCAGAGGGGCTCTGCCCAAGGAAGACGCAGTCTGCCAACAGGGAAACGAATTAGCGGAAGATATATAAATCGCATGGGGTTAGCCTTACAGGGAACCACCACATGCGGAGCACCTACCCCAGATCAGTGCTCTTAGTTAGCGCGTGTACTGGGCCGGCAGTGAGTCTCTCCGAAAACTCGACTGCCACAGGGCTCGGAGGAAGTCAACCAGGGAACAAAGTTTGTGAACACTACTGGGAATTAATGGCACACGTCTTCAGCTCCAAGGGAGGTGGAAAGTGCTATGTGCAAGCGATACACCCGGCCAGCTATCCCGGGCTTATCCACTTGCCACTACCTGGGATGAAACCGGTTCCACCCGGAGATTGTAGAACCTTGCACAGGTGGTGGGTGTTGCCCAGCCTGCTGCTCTGCAAATGTCTGTTAGAGAGGCACCTCTGGCCAGGGCCCAGGGAGCCGCTACACCCCTGGTAGGATGGGCTTGTAGCCCAACTGGGGGCGGCATGTCCTGGGCGTGATATGCCATAGCTATGGCGTCAATGAGCCAGTGGGCGATCCTCTGCTTGGAGACAGTGCTTCCTTTCCGCTGTGCACCAAAGTAGACAAAGAGCTGCTCAGATATCCTAAAGCTCTGCGTGCGATCCAAATAGATGCGTAAAGCATGCACCGGACACAATGACGACAGGGCTGAGTCTGGCTCCTCCTGGGGCAGTGCTTGCAGGTTCACCACCTGGTCCCAAAAGGGGTGGTGGGAACCTTGGGCACATAGCCCAGTCAGGGTCTCAGGATCACGTGAGAGTAACCTAGACCGAACTCCAGGCACGTTTCGCTGACAGAAAACACTTGCAGGTCACCTACCCTCTTGATGGAAGTGAGCGCAGTCAGGAGGGCAGTCTTCAAGGAGAGTGCCTTAAGCTCGGCTGACTGCAAAGGCTCAAAGGGGTCTCTCTGTAGACCCTGAAGAACTACAGAGAGGTCAGATGAGGGAACGAGGCACGGTCTGGAGGGATTCAGCCTCCTGGCGCCTCTTAGGAAGCTGACGATCAGGTCGTGCTTCCCTAAGGACTTACCGTCGACTGCGTCGTGGTGTGCTGCTATGGCAGCAACGTACACCTTCAAGGTGGAAGGGGACAGCCTCCCTTCCAGCCTCTCCTGCAGGAAGGAAAGCACTGATCCAACTGCGCATCTCTGGGGGTCTTCCCGACGGGAAGAACACCACTTAGCGAACAGACGCCACTAAAGGCATACAGGCGCCTCGTAGAGGGGGCCCTAGCCTGAGTGATCGTGTCTACCACCGCAGGTGGTGCCCCGTCCCTGAGAAAGAAGGTCCTTCCTCAGGGGAATTCGCCGGGGGGAGCTGTCACGAGGAGCGTGAGGTCCGAGCACCATGTCTGGGTGGGCTAGTAGGGTACTACCAGGACGACCTGCTCCTCATCCTCCCTGACCTTGCACAGGGTCTGTGCAAGCAGGCTCACTGGGGGAAACGCATATTTGAGCATGCCCAGGGGCCAGCTGTGTGCCAGCGCGTCTATGCCGAGGGGGCCTCGGTCAGGGCATACCAGAACGGGCAGTGGGGAAGATTCTTGGGAGGCGAACAGGTGAACCTGTGCCTGTTGAATCGACTCCAAATCAGCTGGACCACCTGAGGGTGGAGTCTCCACTCTTCCCTGAGGGTAACCTGGCATGACAACACGTCTGCTGTAGTGTTGAGGTTTCCCGGAATGTGGCTTGCAGCGACTTGAAGTGCTGCTGACTCCAGAGGAGGAGATGGCGGGCGAGTTGTGACATACAACAAGAGCGCAGACCGCCTTGGTGGTTGACAAATGCTACCATTGTCGTGTTGTCTGTCTGAACTAACATGTGCTTGCCCTGGATCAACGGCCGAAACCTCCGCAGGGTGAGCAGAATTGCCAACAACTCGAGGCAGTTGATGTGCCAATGCAGTCGTGGACCCGTCCAGAGGCCGGCGGCTGCGTGCCCGTTGCAAACAGAGCCCCAGCCCATTTTGGAGGCATCTGTCGTGACCACGACGCACCTGGAGACCAGTTCTAGAGGAACAACTGCCCGTAGAATCGAGAGGTCAGTCCAAGGGCTGAAAAGACGGTGACAGACCGGCGTGATGACCACGCGATGTGTCCTGTGGTGCCATGCCCATCTCGGGACTCGAGTCTGAAGCCAGTGCTTAAGCGGCCTCATTGCATCAATCCGAGCGGGGTGGCCATTGCCGAGGATGCCATATGCCCCAGCACCGACTGGGCGTGCTCATTCGTAAGCCGTGCCGTCAAGGAGACTGAGTCCAACTCCAAACCGAAAAGAGATGCTCTGAACCGGGAGGAGCTTGTTCTTTTCCCAGTTGAACTGAAGCCCTAGTCGGCTGAGGTGTGAGAGCACCAGGTCCCTGTGTGCACACAACATGTCTCGAGAATGAGCTAGGATTAGCCAGTCATCGAGATAGTTGAGAATGCGAATGCCCACTTCCCTTAACGGGACAAGGGCTGCCTCTGCAACCTTCTTGAAGATGCGAGGGGACAAGGACAGGCCGAAAGGGAGGATCTTGTACTGATATGCCTGACCCTCGAATGCAAACCGCAGGAAGGGTCTGTGTTGAGGTAGAATCGAGACGTGGAAGTACGCGTCCTTCAGGTCTACCGCCGCGAACCAATCCTGATGCCAGACACTCGCCAGAATGCGTTTTTGCGTCAGCATCTTGAGCGGGAGTCTGTGTAAAGCCCGGTTCAGTACTCGCAGGTCCAAGATTGGCCGCAAACCACCGCCTTTTTTCGGTACAATGAAGTAGGGGCTGTAAAACCCCTTCTTCATCTCGGCCGGAGGGACAGGTTCTATCACACCCTTCCGTAGGAGGGTAGCGATCTCTACGCAAGGTAGCAGCGTTTTCGTCCTTCACCAAGGTGAAGTGGACACTGCTGAACCTGGGCAGACGCCCGGCGAAGTGAATAGGGCAGCCGAGTCGGAGGGTCCGGACCAGCCCTCGCGACAGATTGGAAAGCGCAAGCCATGCATCCAAGTTCCTGTGCAAGGGGGACCAAAAGGACAATTTCATCTGACATACCGGCAGGTGGGGCCTCACGGCGGGGCGGAGCTCAAGGTGCCACACCACGTCGTGGCCGTGCTGAGTCTAAGGACATCGAAGCACTTACCTGGCTCCTTGTGACTACCCCCGGAACAGCCTGGGATGGGGGAGGAAGAGGCCTGTCTGTGTGACCCGTGGAGACTGTCACATCGGGGGTGGATTTGTGCCACAGCTGGGTGCTCAGGGGCAGGTGACCGCTGCTGGAGTGCTAAATCTGCCAAATAGAGTGGTGGACAGTGGTCGTGATGACGGCCGTGCACACCGGATACGTGACCCAGGGAACAAGGAAACTGCTCTTGCTGAGCTCTTGAGTACTGCAGCCACTTGGGCATGCAGCGCAATTAAATGCAAAAGGTAACAAAAAGATGGAGAGATCTGCTTACCAGCTACAGAGCAGCAGGTTTCGTTGTCCCTGGGTCGCCTGTCTCAAGGGCACTTTGAAGCCTTTCACGGGTTCTGGGCGGCCGCGAGATGGGTGTTGTCTGCTTCCTGCGCCCTTGGCGATGAGTATACGGGGTGCGGGATCTTGAGCCATGCCTGGGCAGGATATGCCGGCTAGCATCCGTCTACTGCTCCACCATTGAAAACTGCTGGGCAAAGTCTTCGACGGTGTCGCCGAATAGGCCTGCCTGGGAAATGGGGGCAGCAAGGAATCGTGTCTTGTCGGCCTCGCCCATCTCAACCAGGTTGAACCAAAGGTGACGCTCCTGGACCACTAGTGTGGCCATCATCCGCCCGAGAGACCGCGCCGTGACCTCCGTCGCTCGGAGAGTGAGGTCGGTTGCCGAGTGCAGTTCCTGCATCAATCCCGGGGCGGAACAACCCTCGTGCAGTTCCTTTAGTGCCTTGGCGGACTTGCAGGAAAGCCATGGCGTGCAGGGCGGAGGCGGCTTGTCCAGCGGCACCGTAGGCCTTGGCTGCGGGCATAGGTGCACCACGAGCACCTTTATCCACCGGGGGATTGCCGAATAGCCCTTGGCCACCCCACCATAGAGGGTAGTGAGGGCAGGGAAGCTGAAAAGATCGGGACAGGGCAGTAAAAAGTGCCTCCCACGACCTTGTCAGCTCTTCATGCACTTCCGGGAAGAAAGGAACGGGGGCAGGGCATTGCTTTGAGTGGTGCCGCGAGCCCAGGAACCAATCACCGAGCCACCAGGGTTCAGGGAAGAGCAGTGAGTTCCACTCTAGCTGACGCTCGCGGCTGCCAGGGAAAGCATGTCGTCATCAGCCTGTGACTGGGTAATCGTCCCCAAAGGGAGGAGCCCAGCTGAGGCTTCCGACTGGACAAGACCGCTCTCCGATGCTGCGCTCGAGAGCTCATCAATTTCGCGGGCTCCGAATAAGAGGTCGAACTCGTAGTGAGACGAGACGGTGGACTCATCCGGAAGCCCGATCGGGACAGACGAGCGTGCTGGGGAATGGGAGGTCTGTGGGGGGATACCCGGCGGAGGCGGTCCCATTGGGGTCCCCAAATCGCCTCCAGTGCTAGCCACGCTGGCCTCATACCCATGGGTAAAAGGACCGAGGCAGGGAGCCTCTGGGGTGGCTTGCTTTCTTACGAAGGCGAGCCTCGACCGCAACGTTGCCATGGACATATCCTCGCAATGAGAACATGACCATCCACGAACGCTGTCTCCACGTGAGCAGTGCCCAGATACGAAAGACAGTGATCGTGACCGTCAGAAGGCGAGAGATAACGAGCGCAACCAGGAATAACACACAATCGGAAAGGCATCATTAGAAAGACGCGTCTATAAAAAGACGTTCCGTGTGTGTCGCTCTTTTAGAGAAATATACTCTTTTAGAGAAATATACTTTCTGCCGAAGCACCCAGGGGCATTCTCTGCAGTGCACCAGTGCAGAGGGGGGAGAAGCTTCTGAAATGCGCCGTCAGATTCAGCAGAGGTGAATGAACAGTAGTATTCAGAAAATCTGAATGAGTGGTTGTATACCAGCTCCTTTTACACCCGTATGTCTGGGGGAGTGGCATGCAAATACCACTCGCCAATTTTCATTGGCCTTTTATCAAAGACCAGAGGTGTCTCGGGCTCCCAAGAGTGACCCCTAGTGTCACTACATCGACACAACGTCGAGTGAGTGACAGATAGGGAACTTGCAAATTTCATTGTTTTTTTTAAAATGTACAGTAATTTCAAATCAGATGATTGCAACACGCTCCAAAAAAGTTAAGATGGGGCAATTTAAGACTAATAACAATTTGACGAATTTAAATAAGGCGATGTGAAACAGGAGATGTTAAACGGGTTATGCAGTCGTGTCATAGTATATAATGAGCCTCCAAAAACAGCCTAGACCTTCAAGAGCAAGGATCAATCAATATTTGTCAATTTGCCAACAGATGCTTCAGCAAATAATCCAGCACTTTGAGAACAATGTTTCCCAAAGACAAATTGGAAGGATTTGGGGCCTTTCACCCTCTACAGTGCAAAATATAGTTAAAAGATTCAAGGAATCTGGTCAAATCTCAGTGCGTAAAGGGCAAGACGAAAACCACTTCTGAATGTATGTGATCTCTGATTGCTCAGACATCACTGTCTTAACAACATCATTCATTTGTAATGGATATCATCAACATGGGTTTGGGATTACTTTGGTAAACCGTTGTTAGTCAACACCATTCACTGCTGCATCCACAGATGCAAGTTAAGACTTTACTATGCAAAGCAGAAGCCCTACATCAACACTGTCCGGAAGTGCTGCCGACTTCTCTGGGCTCGGTCTCATCTTAGATGGAGAGTGTTTTTTGGTCCGACGAGTCCACATTTCTCATAGTTTTTGAAAAACACAGCCATCGTATTCTCAGGCCAAAGAGGAAATGGACCATCCAAGCTGTTATCAGCGTCAGGTCCAAATGCCAGTGCCTGTATGGGCCAGGGGTGTGTCATGGCATGGGTAACTCGCACATCTGTGAGGGCACTATTAATGCAGACAGATATGTAAACATTTTGAAGCAACATTGTGAAGGCGGTCAATAAGGAGGACACGGGAGGCAGGTTGCTCCACTCACAGGTAAGGATTTTAATGACCACACTTCAGTGCTCACAGCTTCACACACTAATCTCTTCAGCTTCACAATAATAAATTCTTAGCTTCACAATAATAAATTCTTAGTTTCACAATAATCTCTTCAGCTTCACAACAATAAATTTCTGGACCCAGGCTCTCTCTCCTCTGCTGGTTGTGTGGCTGCTTTTATGCCGCTCTCCCCATGCTCACTGGAATTAAAAACAGGTATTAGGCATAATTTAGCTCAGGTGTAAGCGCCCTTACCACTTTCTCCCTCTCTGGACAGGCGCTTGACCACGCCCCCACTGCCACAAACATATACTGTCATCCAACACCGTCTTTTCCAGAAACGTCCCTGCATTTTCCAGCAGGACAACTTCAAACCACATACTGGCCGGATTACAAGTGTATGGCTGTGTAAGCAGAGAGTGTGGGTGCTAGATTGGCCTGCCTGCAGTCCTGACCTGTCTCCAATTGAGAATGTGTGGTGCATTATGAAGCAAACCATATGGCAATGAAGACCCTGTACAAATGTGCAGCCGAAGAACTGCATAATGGATGAATGGGGAAAATTCCACTTTCTAAACTTTCCTAACTTGTGTCTTCAGTCCCCAAATGCTTAATAAGTGTTATTAGAAGAAATTGTGATGTTTCACTGTGGTAAACACTCGACTGTCCCAACTTTTTTGGAGCGTGTTACAATCATCTGATTTGAAATTACTGTACATTTTCAAAAAATAATGAAATTCACCAGGTAAAACATCATATAATGTGTACTAGTAGTGATTTCAATACAGCAAAGTGTGAATATTTTCGGAATTGTGGTTGTAATTAGAGTGTGAAAAAGTGTGTACATGCAGCAGATGTACAAGCAAGCTTTCTGTGTTTTTGAGGAAGGGTTTCGCAACCTTAGGGAAATCTGATCCACACACATTTTCTAACAGCAAGTGCTCAACTAATGCTCTCTCTTTCAGCCTTTTAATCTTTAATGGTGTGTTGTAAAAGCCAAGATCAAATTAAGCCTTTAGGACCAGGCCATAGAGACCTGGTAATGATATCAGTAACTAAATCATCTCCAACGGTAATAAAGTATGCCTTTTGATTAAGCTCTATATTAATGCCAACGATGCACTAACATTTAGTATGTAGTAAGTAAACTGACAATGTTATTATACAAGAAGTACTGATGCTCCTATTAGTAGAAGTGTGATAAATGTGCACTTCCAGTCCAAAATATTGCAATTTTGAGGTGTATTACATTGACCGAACTAAGTCATGTTTACTACAGAGAAACTGAATTCTCAATGATTTTTGAGTTGTGATGTTGGAAGGGGTGTGCCAACATCAAAGCAGAAGATGGAAGTCAATGATTTTGAAATGTTATTTGAATGTTCCCTATCTGTCACTCACTCGATGTTGTGTCGATGTAGTGACACTAGGGGTCACACTTGGGAGCCCGAAACACCTCTGGTCTTTGATAAAAGGCTAATGAAAATTGGCGAGTTGTATTTGCATGCCACTCCCCTGGACATATGGCTATAAAAGGAGCTGGTATGCAACCATTCATTCAGATTTTCTCTTCGGAGCCAAACGGTCATGCTCATTGAGCTGAATTCTCACGACTGTTCATTCACCTCTGTTGGATCTGACGGCGCATTTCAGCGGCTTCTCCCTCCTCTGCAGTGGTGCACTGCAGAGAACGCCCCTGGGCGCTTCGGCAGAAAAAAGAGAGTATATTTTCTGAAAGAGTATATTTCTCTAAAAGAGTATATTTCTCTAAAAGAGCGGCACACACGGAATGTCTTTTTAAAGACGCGTCTTTTTAAAGACGCCTTTCCGATTGTGTGTTAATCCTGGTTGCGGTCGTTACTTCTCAACTTCAGACGGTCATGATCGATGTCTTTCGTGTCTGGGCGCAACCCACATGGAGGCAGTGTTCGTGGATGGTTCATGTTCTCACTGCGAGAACATGACCATGGCAGCATTGTGGCTCCCCACCTCGGTCCTTCTACCTACGGGTTTGAGGCCAGCGCGGCTAGCACTGGGGGCGATTTGGGGACTCCAATGGGATCGCCTCTGCTGGGTATCTCCCCGCGGACCTCCCATTCCCCAGCACGCTCGTCTGCCCCAATCGGGCTTCCGGATGTGTCCGCCGGCTCTTCTCACGGCAAGTTCGGCCTCTTGTTTGGAGCCCACAAAGCTGATGAGCTCTCGAGCGCAGCATCGGAGAGAGGGCTTGTCCAGTTGGGTGCAGAAGCCTCAGCTGGGCTCCCCCCTTCAGGGTCGATTGCCCAGTCACAGGCTGATGCAGAAATGATGGTCATGCTTTCCCGGGCGGCCACGAGTGTCGGGCTAGAATGGAACCCTCCACTCTCCCCTGAACCCTCGTGGCTCGATGATTGGTTCCTGGGCTCATGGCGCCACTCAAAGCAGCCACGCCCTGCTCCAGTGCCTTTCTTCCCATAAGTGCAACAGAGGAGCTGACGAAATCATGGGAGGCACCTTTTACTGCCCGGTCCCAATTCCTCAGTTCCCCGCCATCACTACCCTCAATGGCTGTTCCGGGGGTGGTCGCAGGGAGCCAGGTAAGTGCTTCGATGTCCCTAGACTCAGCACGGCTATGACATGGTATGGCACCTCGAGCTCTGCCCCGCCACGAGGCCCCACCTGCCGGTACGTCTGGCGACGTTGTCCCTTTGATCCCCCTTGTGCGGAACTTGGACGCATGGCTTGCACTTTCCAATCCGTCGCGATGGCTGGTCCGGACCGTCCGACTCAGCTACGCGATTCAGTTCGCCAGGTGTCCGCCCAGGTTCAGCGGTATCCACTTCACTTTGGTGAAGGACAAAAATGCTGCTACCTTGCGCGCGGAGATCGCTACCCTCCTACGGAAGGGTGTGATAGAACCTGTCCCTCCGGCCGAGATGAAGAAGGGGTTTTACAGCCCCTACTTCATCGTACCAAAAAAAGGTGGTGGGTTGCGGCCAATCTTCGACCTGCGAGTACTGAACCGGGCTTTACACAGACTCACGCTCAAGATGCTGACGCAAAAACGCATTCTGGCGAGTGTCTGGCATCAGGATTGGTTCGCGGCGGTAGACCTGAAGGACACGTACTTCCACGTCTCGATTCTACCTCGACACAGACCCTTCCTGCGGTTTGCATTCGAGGGTCAGGCATATCAGTACAAGATCCTCCCTTTCGGCCTGTCCTTGTCCCCTCGCATCTTCACGAAGGTTGCAGAGGCAGCCCTTGTCCCATTAAGGGAAGTGGGCATTCGCATTCTCAACTATCTCGACGATTGGCTAATCCTAGCTCACTCTCGGGACATGTTGTGTGTACACAGGGACTTGGTGCTCTCACACCTCAGCCAACTAGGGCTTCGGGTCAACTGGGAAAAGAGCAAGCTCCTCTCAATTCAGAGCATCTTTTTCCTCGGTTTAGAGTTGGACTCAGTCTCTTTGACAGCGCGCCTCACGAATGAGCACGGCCTGTTTGAAGGCGTTCAAACAGAAAACAGCGGTTCCACTGAAACTCTTTCAGAGGCTCCTGGGGCATATGGCATCCTCAGCACTGGCCACCCCACTCGGGTTGATGTATATGAGACCGCTTCAGCACTGGCTTCAGACTCGAGTCCCGAGATTGGCATGGCGCCACGGGACACATCGCGTGGTCATCACGCCGGTCTGTTACCATCTTTTCAGCCCTTGGACCGACCTCTCGTTTCTACGGGCAGGTGTTCCCCTAGAGCAGGTCTCCAGGCGCACCGTGGTCATGACAGACGCCTCCAAAAAACTGGCTGGGGCACTGTTTGCAACAGGCACGCAGCCGCCGGCTTGTGGACGGGCCCGCGACTGCATTGGCACATCAACTGCCTCAAGTTGTTGAAAATTCTGCTTGCCCTGCGGAGGTTTTGGCCGTTGATCCAGGGCAAGCACATGTTAGTTTGGACAGACAACACGGTAACGGTAGCATATGTCAACTGCCAAGGCGGTCTGCGCTCTCGTTGTATATCACAACTTGCCTGCCGTCTCCTTAACTGGAGTCAGCAGCACTTCAAGTCACTGCGAGCCACTCATATCCCGGGCGACCTCAACACTACAGCGGACACGCTGTCATGGCAGGTTACCCTCAGGGGAGAGTGGAGACTCCACTATGTTCCCTGGTTGACTTCATCCGAGCCCTGTGGCAGTCGAGTGTTCGGAGAGACTCACTGCCGGCCCAGTACACGTGCTAACTAAGAGCCCTGTTCTGGGGTAGGTGCTCTGCATGTGGCAGTTCCTTGGAAGGTAACCCCATGCGATGTATATCTTCTGCTAATTTGTTTCCCTGTTGGCAAACTGCATCTTCCTTGGGCAGAGCCCCCTCTGCCACAGTCTCCATGTTTGTAGCAACTCCTCCCCTGTTGGGTAGGATCTACCATGAGACTCTACATGTGATGTATTTTTTCCACTTAAATATCCCCCCTCTCTTTGGGCGAGGTGTGGTCCCCTTGGGAGGGACACCCCCGACTAGACCTGGCGGCCCAGTCGGATAATCCCCCTTCTTTTTTAGGGAGTGGAAAAAAAGAAAGGGAAAAGAGGCCACGACTGGGTTAGCCTGTCTCTATCTTTTGAGTAGTCGACTTGTCCCCAAAGGGCCGTTCGACACTCATAACTATGTTAAGGGAGGTTATGTGTCAGCCTGGTGCGCTGGCTATGTGGCACACAGTGGTCTGCCCATCACACACCACCAGTTCACGTAACACATTTCAGCTAGTTGCAGCGTTTCATATAGGGACCCCTAGTGTCACTATATTGACACAACGTCGAGTGAGTGACAGATAGGGAAAGTCCTGGTTACTTGCGTAACCTCTGCTCCCTGATGGAGGGAACGAGACGTTGTGTCCCTCCTGCCACAACGCTGAACTACCTGCTGAAATGGCCGGACCTTGTCTCGGCTCCTCAGCATAAAACCTGAATGAGTGGTTGCATACCAGCTCCTTTTATACCCATATGTCCGGGGGAGTGGCATGCAAATACTACTCGCCAATTTTCATTGGCCTTTTATCAAAGACCAGAGGTGTTTTGGGCTCCCAAGCGTGACCCCTAGTGTCACTACATCAACAAAACGTCTCGTTCCCTCCATCAGGGAATGGAGGTTATGAGAGTAACCAGGACTTTAGTGCTTTATTAAGGTGCACTTAGTAATTTTTTACTTATGTTGAGAAGCATATTATATAGCGCTCATAAACAATCAAAGGATGTAAAGGTTTTGGCTGAAAAATTATTTAAATTTCGAATTATTTCCAACACTTATCTTATGCCTTCATAAAAGTTGGAATTTTGCGCAGGAGTTGCCTTAGACTGCTTTTATGATACCTTTGGGTTGTTTTTTAAATTTTAAACCGAATTAACTGCTACTGTACAGAAATCAGTGAAAGGGACATCCTTCAAAGTTTTAGTCAGAAAGGTTGTTTGGAAAACAAAACTTGTACTATGGAATTTTTGTAATTGGGAGAGGTTTTAATAGTGGTGTTTAGCTTTCCTTACAGCCATTCTTTGACTGTCCTCAAAGTCAGACATGTACAAGCTACAGCACAGCACCATGGGAGAAATGCTCCACTGGGCTATATCAAGACATCCAGCAATTCACACATTTAACTTGGGATGTCTACACAAGGGAAATATTTCATAAAAGTGCCATAAGAGCGTCTCTTATGAAATACATAAATGAGAAAAAAAGACAGTTTTCAGCTTTTTGTCACTGCCAGATCTTATAGATAAACAGAATAATCCACCCACTCAAGCAGAGGTGGGAGGGGCCCTTGCAGAGCACCAGACGCCTGTCTCTCTCACAGGTCAGCTTTATATTCATTTCCCACACCCTTTCTCTCTTTCTATCAGTACCTAGATAGAATGAGGGATGCTATATAAAGGATGGATGTTTGTTGAATGCTGGGAGACTGAGTTTTGGGGCTGGTTGTTTACACATATATTGTACTGGATGGAAATGTGGCAGCATAAAATATAAAAGAGCCATATTATTAATGTGTTTCTGGACATGTTCCAATGTGATACCATAGTTTTTGGATTTTTTTTAATAGTAGTACAATGGTATTAATTGTAATAACTTTTAGTCCCATGAAAATACAGTAACATGGTCATTAAGTCCTTAAGTATCGTGGTATATATCAAAGTAACACGGACTCACATTTTGATACCATTACTTTACCATGACACTGCAACACTCATTGGAGACATAATGGTACTGTAGGTCTGGATGAAAAAAGTCCTGTTGTTAATTTTAAAATCAATATTTTCATAATGAACCAAGTTAGAAGGTTCCCTGTATAATTTAGAGCATTAGCTGAGGGAAATTTTCTTTAAAATGTAAGCAAAACATTATATATACCCAAATTCATCAGAATCAAATAAAATTTCAAAATCTAATCACATCGAGAGCTCTTGAATCGAAACTGAATCAAATTGGCAAATCTGCTCCTTCTTCAAAGGATCAACTTAGTCTCATATCTTTCTCTTAAAATCCTTTGGGTAAAATAAAATCGACAGAAATTAGACAATTGTTGACATACATTATAGCATTGTGAAATGAATGTAAATAGCATAGCTCAGATAATTTGGCCTTGGAAGAACTTGATGAGAAATGTTTAAGGTCATTTTGAAATATTTTGATTGCAGAAGGTTTTTTTAGGGGGGAATCTGAGCACTGTCACAGGCATTGTTGAGATCTCTTCTGAAAGAAGAAACACATGAGATTACAGGAGAAAAGTTGGGGACTTCAGAAAAAGTCTTCATTTGTTCTCAATTTTATCTTATTGCTGTCTTGGAGAAAAAATTGAGACATTAAATATATCTCATTTGTGATTTTTCTTTCCTATGGGTACTACTTTTTGGTGTGGGTTATGTTTGTCCACTATACGATAATAAATAAATAAAAAAGGTGTTGCTATCACAATAGTGCATACAATAAAAAAAAAAAAAAAAAAAAAACCCTCCCAATTGTGAAACATGGTCATGGTAGCATCATGCTGTGGGGGTGTTTTTCAGCAACAGGGACTGGGGGACTGGTCAGGGATGAAGGAAAGCTGAATGCAGCAAAATACAAAGATACCCTTAATGAAAACTTGGTTCAGAGTGCTCAGGACCTCAGACTGGGCCGAAGGTTCACCTTCCAACAGGACAATGACCCTAAGCACACAGCCAAGACAACATAAGAGTGGCTTAGGGACAACTCTGTGAATGTCCTTGAGTGGCCCAGCCACAGCCTGGACTTGAACCCAATCGAACATTTCCGGAGAGACCTGGAAATGGCTGTCCACTGACAGTCCCCATCCAACCAGACAGAGCTTGAGAGGATCTGCAGAGAAGAATGGCAGAAATTCCCCAAATCCAGGTGTGCAAAGCTTGTCGCATCATACCCAAAAAGACTTGAGGCTGTAATCGCTGCCAAAGGTGCTTCAACTAAGTACTGAGATAAGTGTCTGAATACTTATGTCAATGTGATATTTCAGTTTTTTCTTTTTAATACATTTGTAAAGTTATCAAAAATCTGCTTTTTTGCTTTGTCACTATAGGGTGTGGAGTGTAGATTGATGTGAAAAAATAAAGCATTTTAGCATAATTCTGCAACATAAAAAAATGTGAAAAAAATAAAGAGATCTGAATACTTTCTGAATGCACTGTATATATGGCTAATAACATTCAAATTGCAGAATCATTCAAGTTAACATAACAAAACTGACCCTATTTATTTTCAAAATTTATGTTCTGGACTAAATTCATCAATTCATGTTATCCAATTAAAACAAACTTTTTTGTCCTTTATAAAAATTTAATGAATTGCTAAACTTCTGAAATTACATTCCTTATCAGCTGATGTGACAAATCCCTCATACTTTTAAAACCACTCCTCTCCAATCACCTGGCTCTATTCTGTTATGAAATGCCCATCTTCACAATCCAATCAATACTTGATACATAAAATTGTAATGACGGGCTGTCGCTGGCAATGACAAAGACGATGACGATGGAGTGAAGAACCCAAGTGCAATTTTATTAACAAATGTAAGATCCAATAAACCCTAACTACAAACGTGAATAAAACATAAACGTGAACTTGACTTGACTCAAACTTGACTTGACATAAACTTGACTTGACATGACATGACATGATCGATCCCACAAAGTTACATTAACACAATACCTGACAATGGACAATGGCAAACATGAGGGTTAAATACTGGACATGAGAGAACACATGACAAAGATAACCAATGAACACAAAGAACTCTAAACAAGATAACAAGACAATAAACCAATGAAAACAAGAGACATGAACATGGAGGCAAACATGAAATCACATGACCAGGGGACCACATGACATGAAACAGGAGCTAGATTTTCAAAATAAGACATGAAAAACATGAACCAACAGAATAAACATGACAAAAATCAATTCCCGTAAAATTAATTCATCCACCTGGATGATGCAATGGCAGCCATAGTGCACCAGTATGCTCACCACACACCAGCTGTTGGTGGAGAGGAGAGAGCAGAGAGATGGTGTCAATTAATGGGTGGGGATGATTAAGAAGCCATTATTGATAAGGGCCAATGGGGGGAATTTTGACCCACACAGACCACAGGGTGAGAACCCCTGCTGGCCTCACTAACACCTCCTTCAGCAGCAACCTTAGTTTTCCCCAGGAGGTCTACCATCCAGGTAGGCTCGAACTTTGGCTCGATTGATATCATTTAATAAAAGTGAATGTTTATCACTAACTTTGTACATCTCTCTGGGTGCCGATATGTTTGTGTGACATCAAGTACCTGAAACCCTGGCAAAAAAAAAAAAAAAAAAAAAAATGTGGACAAATAACAAATCCGTTAAGAACCACAACGAACAAAGGGGCATCCAAAGGAAGAACTTTTCATGTTTCGAGATCATGGACAGTGTGCTGGGACATCGTCCCGCTGTTATTGGAGTGACCACTCTGGACACCATGACAGTTAAAGTATATTGACATTTACATATGATATAAACTTGATATTCTAGATAAATAGATAACATGCATATCTGGTTTAGCTTGTGAAATGGGCGGGGTGTGTGACACTTGCACCAGGGTGGCGTATTAAGGGTGGGTTTTAAGGCAATGCTGCAGGGCTTTTTGCCCAATCGTGGGAATGTAGATTAATTTTGGTCTTGCGGCTCGAGGCTATTTGCCCCGGCTAACCTGTTGATAGCCCTGGCTCGCACTGGCCCGGTAGTGGAAAAGCAGCTAATGAGTCATTCTGGGATTACATGAAGAGACAGAAGCAACTGAGACAACCTAAATAGATAGAAGAACTATGGAAAATTCTCCAAGAAGCTTGGAACATCTTTGTAACAGTATAAAGGATGGGCAAGGAGGAGGCGGGAACCGGACGAAGCATCAAAGTAATATTTTAATGAAAATTAAAAAAAAAAACACAAACAAACACACACACACGGCAGCTGCGTGTGGCTCTCTTTCCTGAATTACTGCATTCGGCTCGGCCTTATCCTCTCCTCAGCTGATTAGCCTGATTGGGGGCCGGCTGTGTGCACTCATGGCCCGGCCCGCCCTTCTCCTCGTCACACTCCTCCCTCCTTTGCATCAGGCCGGGGAATCCACGGCATGACGTACATCCCCCCGCCCACCCCCCCCCCCCCACTGGCAGGCTTTGCCCACCTTTCGAGACCTGGGAGGGAGACAAGGGGAGGGAAAAGAGGAGAGGGAAAGGGCAAGGCGGAGCGACAGTGAGAGAGAGAGAGGAGACAGAGAAATAAAATTTCTCACAAAAAACCACTTCTCCACCCTCTGGCAGACGACAGCCACTCCTCCCCGGGCAGACCTGAGTGAGTCCTCTGACCCCTGGTGGATGGAATGCCCCTCCGCATTCTGGCATCCGGTAGCGAGCCCCTCTGCCCCTGGCAGCGGCTCCACCGCTCCAGGGGGCCGGCAGCGAGCCCCTCCTCCCCTCACAGACGGCAGCCATTCCTCCATGTCCAGGCTGTAGAATATTTGATGTAGAAGAGCGAACAATTGCTGCAATATGACTTGATACTAGAAAACCCAACCATTTAATCCTGGAATTCCTCAGTGTCATAAATTAAAAAATTCTGCATGACTAGGCGCCAATAATTCTAGCTGAAGCTCACATCTGGCCAATAAAACTAACAAAAGGGACTTGTCCAGATAGCACATGACTTGAGAACTTCATGCTTCTGAGGAAATACCCCCACATTTAATGGTTATTGTCTGACACTGCCATCAAGACCATCTCTGCAAAGAGACCCTATGGGCAGAGGTTACGGGCAATAAAAGACAGAACACACTCCCTGGAGACCCCGGGAAAGGCTAAAAACACACTCTGTTTTGTCCTTCAATATAAATCAATTTGCTACACTTAAACTAGACTCATCAGATCACGAGACATCATGATCATTATTCTGCAAACATCAGCTAAAAAGGAATCCATGAACATTTCACACAAAGTCACTGTACTTCGCTGATTTAACCTTCTAAAATTTACAGAATGCATTCGGACCTAAAATGTACACAATACCTCGCCTTGCTAGATAATTCTGAAAATTACTTTGACCTGTGATTACTTTTATAACTGACAAATTAATGATTATAGACTGATGTACCTTTTAAAATATGTGTAGTGATTTGTAATCTGACAAATTAATGATTATAATCTTTAATCTTGTGTTATTCATGTAATTTTTACTAAGAATGGTAACTATTCAAGATAGAACACCTCATGTTTACTATCGTTGAAATTATTTCTGCATTTCAGGAATGTTTATGTTAATTAATTTTTGATATATTCAGTTGTATCCAAGATATCAACGTTCATGATTAAACATGCACTATTATGAGCGGGAAGTTTGTAAGAATCCTCCAAACAAAGTATTGTAAATCAACTGTGAAAAGGACAGACCAGTTGACCATGTGACTCAGAAAAGCCACTTCTGATTGGCTTAGGATACCTTTGGGGTGCAGCCAATTTCAGCTCAAAAGTTTCAGGTGAGAAACAGCACCAGTCACCATGTTATGGTGATGAGGGATGTACAAAAGCATAATGCCAACTTCCAAAGAAAACAGAGACTGTATTTTCTAGCCTGGCACAAGTGCTGTCTAAACCATTACTAAAGGATTTCTCTCATTACATTTAATGACTCCATAAAATGGCTTGATAAGCATAGTTTTCTTTCCTGTGTTGACAATGAAGCTGAACATATCGAAAGGCTCATCCCTTTTTTTTAAGAAGTCGATCACAGCCTTGAACTATGATTTGCTACTTGCTATTGCTAATCAAAGGCGGGCAGGTGGGGTTGGAGGAGGGATATTTTCATTCTAAAGAAGATTTTATTGGACAAACATTTGGATACATCACTGACTGCAAAATCATCTTTATTGTTTATCAGTTTTCCTAGAAGAAAATATTTAAAATGCATAATATCTGCTAAAATTTAGATTTCATGTTCCTTACTTCCTATTTGAATGAAAAAAAAGTCCAAGCTCTTCCTTACATGCGTTTTAAACAGCATCAGATAATGACTGATACAACTGTGTTTTGATTATACAGGTGCATCTCAATAAATTAGAATGTCGTGGAAAAGTTCATTTATTTCAGTAATTCAACTCAAATTGTGAAACTTGTGTATTAAATAAATTCAATGCACACAGACTGAAGTAGTTTAAGTCTTTGGTTCTTTTAATTGTGATGATTTTGGCTCACATTTAACAAAAACCCACCAATTCACTAACTCAAAAAATTAGAATACATCATAAGACCAATAAAAAAAATATTTTTACTGAATTGTTGGCCTTCTGGAAAGTATGTTCATTTACTGTATATGTACTCAATACTTGGTAGGGGCTCCTTTTGCTTTAATTACTGCCTCAATTCGGCGTGGCATGGAGGTGATCAGTTTGTGGCACTGCTGAGGTGGTATGGAAGCCCAGGTTTCTTTGACAGTGGCCTTCAGCTCATCTGCATTTTTTGGTCTCTTGTTTCTCATTTTCCTCTTGACAATACCCCATAGATTCTCTATGGGGTTCAGGTCTGGTGAGTTTGCTGGCCAGTCAAGCACACCAACACCATGGTCATTTAACCAACTTTTGGTGCTTTTGGCAGTGTGGGCAGGTGCCAAATCCTGCTGGAAAATGAAATCAGCATCTTTAAAAAGCTGGTCAGCAGAAGGAAGCATGAAGTGCTCCAAAATGTCTTGGTAAACGGGTGCAGTGACTTTGGGTTTCAAAAAACACAATGGACCAACACCAGCAGATGACATTTCAACCCAAATCATCACAGACTGTGGAAACTTAACACTTCAAGCAACTTGGGCTATGAGCTTCTCCACCCTTCCTCCAGACTCTAGGACCTTGGTTTCCAAATGAAATACAAAACTTGCTCTCATCTGAAAAGAGGACTTTGGACCACTGGGCAACAGTCCAGTTCTTCCTCTCCTTAGCCCAAGTAAGACGCCTCTGACGTTGTCTGTGGTTCAGGAGTGGCTTAACAAGAGGAATACGACAACTGTAGCCAAATTCCTTGACATGTCTGTGTGTGGTGGCTCTTGATGCCTTGACCCCAGCCTCAGTCCATTCCTTGTGAAGTTCACCCAAATTCTTGAATCGATTTTGCTTGACAATCCTCAAAATGCTGCGGTTCTCTCGGTTGGTTGTGCAACTTTTTCTTCCACACTTTTTCCTTCCATTCAACTTTCTGTTAACATGCTTGGATACAGCACTCTGTGAACAGCCAGCTTCTTTGGCAATGAATGTTTGTGGCTTACCCTCCTTGTGAAGGGTGTCAATGATTGTCTTCTGGACAACTGTCAGATCAGCAGTCTTCCCCATGATTGTGTAGCCTAGTGAACCAAACTGAGAGACCATTTTGAAGGCTCAGGAAACCTTTGCAGGTGTTTTGAGTTGATTAGCTGATTGGCATGTCAAAATATTCTAATTTTTTTGAGATAGTGAATTGGTGGGTTTTTGTTAAATGTGAGCCAAAATCATCACAGTTAAAAGAACCAAAGACTTAAACTAGTTCAGTCTGTGTGCATTGAATTTATTTAATACACGAGTTTCACAATTTGTGTTGAATTACTGAAATAAATTAACTTTTCCACAACATTCTAATTTATTGAGATGCACCTGTATACTCCACCAGTTTGATACTGAGATGAGATTATTTCAGTTAGCTGCCACACACCAGCCATCATGACTGCAAGAAGATTGTAAAAAGGTCTTGAATAGAGGGGGTGGAGAAAAACAAAAGGTGTGAGACAATATGTATGCAAATGATCATGACTAGAAGTGAAAAGTGAAGGTGGATATATATCAGTTATGATTTACAGAAATTCATCAGCCAGTTATATACTTTAATTGAGCAAACCCTTTTCAAAGGGTTTGCTCAGGCCCTTTTCAACAGGCAATTTTCAAATTAAGATATACATTTGTTTGCATAAGAAAATTCTATATGAGGTTTATTTAGCATAAGAAAGATCTAAAAACCAGGAATATGAAGCATAATTCCTCAAAATGAATTGCTCCGCAGATAGACAAGTTTATAAATCTAAATGAACTCTTCACATACTCTACACATACTCTTCGTATGTTAACATGTATGATGTTTACATCTTGTTGCTATACTTTCCACCAGCAGCTGGTAATAAAGTTAATGTCCAAACTCTGAAAATAAAGTGGAATTTCAAATTATGTCCCTGACAATCATAGTAGTAGCCGTTTTATAAACAACAATATGTAATTTGTGTTAAACTATCTATAGGTCAAGGTTTATTTTTCAATAGTTTTTATATTTGTTATTTACAATTGTATTCATGATCTAATTTGCATTGGTAATTTTCCACCTGTTGTCTAGAGTGAATTTTAAGTCACTGTAAAAGGGGCTGGTGGAAGAAGTAGGAGAGGGTAGAATGTTTGGATTTGGTAGGATTTTATATATATATATATATACTTAATTATTTTGAATATATTCTCATTTCTTTTTAAGTGTAATTTGAATTTAGAAATATTTTTGGTCGAATTTTCTATTGTTTCAATAAATCAAAATTGACCAGTACAAGTGAAGTGCATGCCAATACAATCACTGTTAATACTAGCCATGATTTGTGTGTCAATAGATGAAAATTATTAATAATACTCACACTCTCTATGATTTAACATACATTCAAAACCTGACGAGAATCACTCTATCACTCATTTTCTATGCTTATTAAAGAAGCATGTCACTCTCATAGAAATAATTCTATTCTTGTAATTCATTGCATACAATCCATTAGGCCACATTCACACAGCAGCAGAATACAGTCGTCAGACCTGTTTTGAGTGCTTAATATGGCTACGTTCATACACATTTCAGTTATTTACAAGAGTGACGACCGCATTCTATAACCAAACTGACACCTGCAAATTTCCAGGTCTCAAAACCTCATTCTCAGCAAACCTGTGCTGTGTGAATGGAACTGTACAGGAAAACTAGTTGTTAGTTACGTTATGTACAGTGAGAGCCATGCTGCATTGAACACGCGTGTGTCTTGTGTGTTTTATGTGTGGTTTTGTTAACTCACGAAGAGGGACATATAAGCTGTGCATCATCCGAAGATTCAGCCGCTGTTTTCCACTGGCTGCTCACAGGCACGAGCTGCGCAACACAAAAGCTGCACTCTGCACGCGGTTAAAAGCATTCAAAGCTGCTGTCGGTTAATTATGATCTGACGGATGAACTCGTGCCTCGATTGGATTTGTTTATTAATTAATGCAGCATCAATTATGATAAGACATGCCGGTGTTACGGACATCGCCATCTTTGATATTTACCTTGGTGACTGTCACTATGGTTACAGCTATTAGAATACGGTTGTGACTTCAGTTGTTTGTTCATACAGACAGCATTCAAACTGCTACTGTAAGCTGTTGTATAAACAGGACATTTCAAGACTAACACCTGTAAGTAAATACAGTTGTCAATCACAGTGACTGTGTGAATGTAGCCTTACACTACCAACTTCTTATGAATGTGCTGTCTTCATTTACATCGCTGACGTTTCATAGGGCATGGACTATATAACAGCACTCAGACGGTACAATAACAGGAGAAGAACCTCAGAATTAAATTGCACTTGACCCAGCCCATTAGTGCTTTGCACATAAAATTTCACCAAAACCCTCTCGCGCCGATTTAGTGCATGCTTGCACGAAAATACCAAAACTTCATGGGCACTGACTTTGCGCTTATGACTTAAAGCATTGCGTTGCGCTAAGCGCTAACTGGTGCTCTTTAAATAGTGCCCCAAGTTTCAACATAACTTCATAATCGTAATGAACATTATGCCACAAATGCTGCTGATTGAGCTTAACTTGTACTGAACCTTGAACATTTCTTAAATTTTATTGTAATTAATTTATTCAGTGTGTATTAATACTATGCAATGTTGTCATTCATTAGATCCATGTTCTCTCTTGGAACCCATTGGCAGGCTCCATCATAAATCAATTACAGTCTCTCTCATCCCTCTGTAACTGTATATTCCTCAGACAACAAAAGGAAGCACAGTATCCCTTCTTATGCTTTCCCATTTTAATAAACTGCCATTTTAATGGGATTATCTGTGGCGGATTGCCACACTAGAGCAGATGTCCGGTGTGTCGTTCCCATGGCACCGCCTGAACAAATCTGGACTGCCATTTCTCTGAATCCTTAGAGGGAATCAGATTTTCAGACACACTGTTTACTCATCTCTGATTACTGTGCATACTCTTGCAAGCATTGCTATCCAACTCATATGAATGAGTATTAAAGGGATAGTTCGCCCAAAAATGAAAATTGTGTCATCATTTAGCCATTCTTGTTTTGTTCATACAGTATGACTTCTCTCTTACGTAAAACACAAAAGTCAAATTTTTTTGAAGAATGTACTAGTCACTCTCTTCCATGCAATTACAGTGCATGGAGACCGGAGTTTTCAAGCTTCAAGAAGGATGCAAAAGCACCATAAAAGTGATAAAAGTGGCCCATACAATTTGTGAGCTCTATTCCAAGTCTTCTGAAATCTTGACAATCAAGCTCTCTTTGGCACATCTGAAGCCTCAAAGGTTCAGTCCCAATTCATTGTAATTGAATGAAAAGAGCGATGAGCACATTCTTCATAATTTCTGCATTTGTGCTCCACAGAAGAAGGAAAGCAAAATGCGGGCGAGTAAACAATGAATTTTACATTTTCTATTCTTCTTCTAAGAACTGTCAATCAAATGTTTATGTGGATTAGTGAAAATAAGTAGCACAGAGGGATATGCTATACAACTGAGGCAGGACAGTTATATTGTTTGGACAGAGTCAGCACTGAATGTGTACTGAGGGCAAATAGACAGGGGAAATGTTGAGGCTTATCTTTCTCTGATGAAATTCAATAACAAGTCTTCAAAGAGGGTTATTTTTCCCTGTTTCCAATCTGAACACGACACTGAGTGTTAGTTAATTCTCCTCGTTTTGTTGCACAGGTAATGTCCTCTAATCCAACAGTGCACAGATCAGAGAGAGAGAGAGAGAGAGAGAGAGAGAGAGAGAGAGAGAGAGAGAGAGAGAGAGAGAGCTTCACTTACGACCTATGATAAATTAATGATCAAGCTGTAATGGCATTAATCAATAAACAAATCAAATTACTTTGTCATGTAAACTACAGGGCAGGTTCCTAACTGTCCCAAGGAACTGCAAGAGTGCCCTATAAAAGAGGTAGCAGTTACCTCTCTTGTCTCTGTAACCTCGTTTGTAGCCATTAGTCAACATTAGTGTGAACTGTCCACTTCTACGGTGAGTTTTCTCTTTCAAGCCAACTACTTTAGTGGCGGAGCAACAGTTTGTAGAGAATATTGCAGAATAAGTAAGTTAAAGTCAATGTACATTATTTATGGCAACTTACCGGAAAAATAACACATCCAGTTTAATGACACTTTTTGAAGGTAACTCTATTGCGCCTTGAGTTCTGAGGTTTCTTAGCGCCATTGTAATGCTAGAATGCATGTTAAGTATTGTATGTTCAACCGGACCGCATGTTGGCAATGCATTTGCCATGAGCTCACATCTGTGTTCGTGTACTTGCGAAAAGTACGTTTCTGGCATTAATTCTACAGTACATGAGGGCAGCTACTATAGGACCAACATAGCTAGCCTCCTATTCAACACTTCATTTTTAGAAAAGAAATGTCGGTGCACAACTCTGGTTACTCATTCCATATTTATTTATGCAATAAAAATAACATAAGATGTATGCCAATAACCTGTAATATGAAATGAATTACCTAAATTGCAGTCTATTCCTCACACAAAACTTTAAGTCATATGGAATCAGAAGGAGCACGAGTCATATGGAATATTTTTATGGTGTTGAAGCTTGACAGCTGTGATCATTCTGGAAAAGAGCTGCATAAAGACTCCTCAAAAAATTATCCTTTGTGTTTCAGCATATGGTTTTGGAATGTTTATTTCCTTCCTTTAAGCACAAAAATAAATATACACTATTACATAATCTGTCTCTTTGCATGTAGCATGTTCTGTGTCAGACTTTGAGACCTCATTATATTGACTTCAAACATATTTCTCCATCATGAAAGTATAAATTATTTCTCATTGTCCCACTATCACTGGGATTAGGGACCTTCAATAGAAAGTTTTTGCAGAGGACAGTTAGGTCAACCACTACAGTGGTTCACATAAGGTCTCCACAAAGTGAATGACCCAAATGATTTCATTAAACACAGAACAACAAAAGCAGCGATGCAGGAAAGTGCAGCAGACATTGACAGCAAACAAATGGCCTGTGCATTTGTTCTGACAATACAATTGTTCTGACAATACGGCGCACAAACTCCGCAATTAAACCAGCCACATAGCGAACATGTGCTAACTCAAGATCTAAAACTTCTACCCAGAAGGCAAAGTGCATAGCTCAAATAATGAGATAGCTTCCTCTCCCCCTGCTATTCATGATGGAATGCAATGAATGGCAGGGAAGGGTGTAAAGAAAGAGGAGATAGAGAAATCAGATCCTGTTCTTTTCCCTCACCTTCTCGCTCTTCTTGTTCTGAAGGTGCTGGGCCGCCATTCTCTATCCAATTATAATGAAGTGGGTCTCTCTATGGCGCTGGTGAAAACTGCCTTTTGGTCTCTGCATGTACACATGTGTGTGTGAGAGAGACAGTGTGCCTGTAGCCCTTGAGGCCTTTAGATCTCTAAATGTGTATTTGTGTGTTTGAGTTAGGGTGTGTGTGCATGAGTGTGTGTGATTTATTGAGCATATGTTCGTGGCATCATCGAGAAATATAAACATTCACATCACAGGACATTCCTGACAGCACACAATAAACTCATCAAATAAACAAAAATATGCATCAACAAATGCACACAAAGCTCCAGTTTGTGACCACAACTTAAGCCGTGTGCACACAGTATGATTTTTATGGTCCTTAATTATTTTTGCTTGTCAGACTATATGATACCTGTATGTCCAGAGCAATTGTGTGACATTATATCAGACTGTACAAAACACATCATGGCCAAAACTTTGGTCCCAATCTCCACTGCACAAATGCAAAGCAAAATTCTCGATGCATCGATCCAATAACTAACGATCCAATGCTATCGATAGAATGCGTAAATATCGATATAGACATTTTCTTAAGATGCACCTTTATTTTAATACTGTCATGTCAGGGGCCTAGGTAGCTCAGCGAGTAAAGACGCTGACTACCACACCTGGTGTCGCAAGTTCGAATCCAGGGCGTGCTGAGTGACTCCAGCCAGGTCTCCTAAGCAAGAGTTGGCCCAGTTGCTAGGGAGGGTAGAGTCACATGGGGTAACCTCCTCGTGGTTGCTATAATATGGTTCTCGCTCTCGGTGTGGGTGGCGAGTTGTGCGTGGATGCTGCGGAGAATAGTGTGAAGCCTCCACACGCACTACGTCTCCATGGTAACGTGCTCAACAAGCCATGTGATAAGATGCATGGATTGATGGTCTCAGATGCAGAGGCAACTGAAGTTTGCCCTCCAAATTGAGTCACTACACCACCACGAGGACCTAGAGCGCATTTGGAATTGGGCATTCCAAATTGGGGAGTAAAGGGGAGAAAAAAAAATTTACTCTCATGTAAGCCACATCCATACGCATTTCCTTCAGGCAATGAAGCAACCTTATTACATTCATTTCATTTTATGAGCGCTAAATACACTTTTGATGTGGGACAAGGATGTGCGCAGAGTCCATGTGTGCATGTCAACCGAGCTTCCTGCGAACACGAGCTCCAGACCAGTGACAGGATCAGTGCGAGAACGTCAACCGAGCATCCTGTGAAATGCGAGCTCTAGACCAGTGACAGAATCAGGGTGAGCATGTCAACCGGGCTTCCTGTGAAACGTGAGCTCCAGACCAGTGACAGGATCAGTGCGCATGCGTCAACCGGGTGCTCCTGAAAATGCGAACTCTCATGACAAACGCAGAGCGGCTCATATGTGTGATTAATTCGGGCTTCCATCGATATCGTTGTGCATGCAACCTATTTGAAATGTACATGAGAATTTGCTATTTAAAAGTACCATGGAGAAGCTCAACCATCATGTGAAACGTCTTGACAATGCCAACATTCTGAACAGCACTAACGAGGGAAAGAGAAACACCTGCTCAGCTCCAGCATCAGTTATAAGATTTTACACATCTACACATCAACACCCTTACTAACATTTATCCCAGTTAACTGTAACAGAATGTTTCATTACAACTGTGGAAGTTGTAGCCAAGAAAACCGCAGATAGCACAGATAGTTGGAAACAAGTCATGGGTATGTAAGTATTTTGAATTGGATTAAACTGAAAAATAAGCTGTAATCAAACAATTGATGATCACTTGTGTGTGATGTTATTTTTCATATTATTATCTGTATAATTTTTTTCAACATCTGAAGTACCTTATTTTGTTGTGGATGTCCCAATGTGGATAATAAATTTGCACTTTTCAGAGAGCTCAATAAAATATTGAAATTATATTTTGGTTCCATTTGAGGGCAAAAAAATAAATAATTGATTGTGTAAAATAGGCACATAATATCGGAATATCGATCGCAGGGCCCGGAATTGAATCAAATCGAAATTGTATTACGGCAGACTTTGAAGTATCAGCAAATATCGGATCGCAGGCCAAGAGAATCGATATAAGATCGTATCGTGATGAAACGTTTGATTTACACCCCTAGTTAATTGTTGTTCTTATCTTCCCCAATTATGATATATTATGCATATTGTGGAATATTTGGAGGATACGTTTGTAAAGGTAGACTATACTCTACTGCGCTTTTACTGTGTTTTATTGGTTCAGTAAATGTTCTTCTGATGATATTTAAATCTATTACGCATAATCAGTGGTCTACTTACTGTCTGTTTGCATCATGACAGACATGGTATTATCCTTTATTTATATTGGATTAATAATTAATGTAACAACAGTATTATTATTATATTTTTTTATTATTATGAGCCAAACCTCTCTGTACTCCAGAAATACAAAAAATGTTCAAAAAAGATTTTGAATCTTCTTACAGTTGTGCATTCTTCTGTTCAACACAATGCATAACTGATTTAATTCTTATCCACAATTAAGTTTTTTAACCAATTAATGTAACTAAAACCTGGTGTATTTTTTATACATTTTTCTGTATTGTGAAAATTGTACCATCATTTATATTTGTGTCTTTAGCATATTTTGGAAAATAATGATGAATCATTCTAATTATTATTACTATAATAATGTATTATTATTATTATTATTATTGTTATTTTTTTGACAAATGATAAGCCTCATATTTTGATATATTAACAGGGCTACTTACTCCATTGAATTTTTTATTTATTTTTTTCAGTCATTTAAACTACACAGAGTTAATATATATATATATATATATATATATATATTTCAGTTTCTGGCTACACCTCTGCTGTATAATGCTGAATATTATGTATAATAATACTATGGGGAAAATATAATCCTAATGTCAAATGTCATGTCTGATTTGATTTCATCAGTAAATTATTATCATTTAACTGGATAAGCATGCACTTCCATTAAATAAATATTTTAAAAAGAATATTAAGATGTAATCAGAGACAATATTTAAGAAAAATACAATTTTAATTAAAAATATTTTAAATGTATGTAAACAGTGACATATGCATCTAACATAATTCTTTATTTTCAGTAAGCAGGATTATTATCTAATATTTCCATTTTGTGTCACCATTGCCCTGTTCTGGGCAAATTTTTAATCCGATCTTTGATGAATATTTTAGTACTTTTAAAGAACTGTACTTTTAGCTTAATTTTAAAGGAAAAGAACTGTTTTGCATATGTCTTTAAAGTAATAATAATAATAATAATAATAATAATAAAATGTTTAAATCCTAACTTTTCTTAATTCAGGCTTAGTTTAAAAAATCAGAGTTCAGAGTTGTGAACCAAACTGAATCGTGAGATGAGTAAATAGTTACACCACTACTCACAAGCATTATCACTTAAAAATAGCAGCACACATTAAGATGTGGGTAACCTACATCTATGTCTGAAGAAAAACTTCCAATGAGAGCCTGGCAACATGGCTGTAACCGTTCGTACAGTCCTAAAGACTACACACATGCAAACATACAGAGGATATTGTGACTGATACTGCTTAAAAATTGATGACATAATTTTCTCTCATTTATAATGACAGGGTTACTTATTGGTCTGCAAAAAGATCCAGCGTGTGCAAGTGTATGTGTTGAAAGAGAGGATCTGTAGATCAGTTGTACATCATTCAATAAAAATGTGTGTGGACCATTGTGAGCATAGAAGGCACACTTTTGTGTTGCTAGTACTGCACATTAATTAGTTTGTTAGTTAGACTGTTACAGCTGTAACACTAGCTTTGTATTATGGTTTACTCACCATAGCCACAGTGTGAAAGCCAACACAAGTAACACAAACATCATTCAGCACTGTCAATCTGCACACCTAGCAGTTGTAACCAGTGCTAATGGATTTGGCACCTTGCCTTGGGTGAAACTGTGCTGTGATTGTACAGAAATAAAAACTAACTTAGTTTAGTTTAGTTTAGTTTAGTTTACAGCTTCATTAATCTCTGTTGGGCAATTAAAACTAGACCCCTTAAAATAACACTGTGACTTACACAGAAGTGTTGATGCTCTCTAATATTCACAGCTGCTAATCTTATATGTTTATTAAACATAACCTGTGCTGTGCACTGAAAAAACACTGACAGCTGCTTCATGTAATGACTGATTTGATGTACAAAGGGGAAAAAAACATCCTGAGCAAAAGATGTATATTGAGCTTTTGCTGTCTATAGGAATACACTGCTTATTTCTCAAGCATGTTGCTTTGTAAATGCTTTGACTTCATAATGTATAATCATAATTTAAATGTCCATAAGCTCAATTTGAATATATTCAACATTCCAGGTGTGAATTATACTTGTGCCTAAACTTATTTACAATTAAAACACAAGCCCACTGGTTCATGCCCTTAAAACAGCTATGATGTCACTACGGTGGCAAACAATGTCCATCCTGGGGTAGTGGAACCTAATAGTTAACACTCTTGGCTGCTAACACAAAGATTCTAGTTATGATACTTGGTATTCCAGGAAATAGAGAATACACCGTTTTGCCCTAAAGCAAAGTGCTTAAAGGAATCACCAGAACACAATTGAAGACAAATACAAAAATATCTTAGCTCAGTAGGTTCTTAAAATGCAAGTGAATGTAGATTTCTCTTTTGAAGCTCCAAAAGTCACAGACAGTCATCATAAACGTCATCCACACGACACCAACTGTTAAATTAATGTCTTCTAAGGCAACACAATCGCTTTTGGTGCAAAAAAGATAAAGGGCCAGACAGAGGCTACAAGAGTCCAAATTGAATTAAATTCCAGATGTAGTTTATGGTGCAACCAAAAAACCGATATGAGATTTGATTCATAGCGTGAAAATTTTAACTTTAAAGCCTGAAATACATCAGGGACTCTTATTTTGAAATGTATGCGCTTAATTGCTTCCAGCTGCTCTTTCAAACAGATAAGGGAAATAAAATGTGCACTCCTACAATTATCTACAATGTATTACAATATAAACAATTAAAAGTAAACATTGTTATATTTCATCAACACTATATCATCCTCATCAACAGCTGATCATTTGTAATCGCTTGTCATAAATGTCCGATATGGCCTAATGATTGCGAACTGCTCTGCAACAGCAGGAAACACTCACAAGCCCCCACGTGCTTGGAGAAAATACACCAGTGCCGCATTTTCACTCTGAAGGACGTAGTGCATGCATTTATTTAATCATATCATAACCTTTTGAAGTTTGATAATCACACTGGGTCATATCAAGGTTCCTGTCTTTCCAACCCCAAATTTAAGACCTCTATAAATGATAATTAAGACTTTTGTTGTATCATTTAAGATATTTAAGACTTCTTATGATCTTACATTTTGGAGAAGTGAATTTAAGACATTTTAAGACTTTGTAAGGGTCTGCGGGAACCCTGACACTGGATACGTTGCGACACACAAGCTGCATCAGTAGACAGAAGCCCTATTTCATTTTGCACTGCACGCGCTGCCGTAACGCTGGCCAACAAGACAAATAAAACGGTTTAAACTGTTCGCTTCGACGCGTCCAGTATAGAAAGCCTCAAGTCGTTGAGACACGTCACGTTAACGGAAACGCTTGGTGCAGACAAATATATTGTTTGTTTTATCATTTTTCATTGGACATAAGGCTATCACTGGCCAGCAGTCCACAGCAATCCTTTTTGTAACTGAATTTGTCAGTCTGTCTGAGGCAGACTTGTTATAAGGGCCTTTCTAATGACACTTCTATGTATGTCAGACGGACACTTTTGGAGCATAGGCCTCACTTTGATTGTGTCATGTCATAAACACAGTGTTTTTAAGGCACTGTGTCAAGTTATACGTAGTTTGAAACTTAGAAGAACACGTCTCGACACCCCTGCATTCAGAGTTGCACTCCATCCAGCTGTGTTTGAAGTTTGAACGCAAGAATGTGCCCTCATCTTGTGCCTTCTGCTGTCAGTAAGTGTGGTTTGTTGCCTATACAGCTGCATGTACTGTACATTAACACATTAAAATGACAATCATACTGTAAATATATTGTAACAATATTATTATGTATAAACAATATGATAAGTATTTAGTAAGACTGCATACAAGATCACTCAGCTAACTAGAGAACTATGCTAACAAGCCATTGCCTCTTTGCCTTGCCAAAGGTTTGGGTGCCCAGAAACTCAACATGTTAATGAATGAAAGAATGAATGAACGTTACATTTATATAGCGCTTTTCTGACACTACACTCAAATCGCTTTACACAGTGAACAGGGGACTCTCCTCAAACACCACCAGTGTGCAGCATCCACCTGGATGTTAAAGGGAGTGAATGTAGTGGAAGTGGCTTCAATTACCACTGGGCTAATATTGCTGTAGCAGAGAGAGTCTGGACAGTTGTGAGCTAGCATTGCTGCTGAGGGGGGTGATTTATTGTTGCTTGTGTGTTTGAGACAGCAAGGAAGGGAGGTAATCAGTGTGGAGCTGCAGCTGAATGCTGTTTCAAGGTCACACTGCACTCTGCACTCGACTCTTGCATAAAATATGCTCTTGTTCTTTTGTTCCATTTTGTCTGTCATCATAAGAGTTGTAAAGACTAAAAGGAGTTAGAAGTTACAAAGACCCTTGGCAAAGATCATGCTACTGTCACAAGAAGTGGTAACAATGGCAGTGAAGTTGTGCTTGTAAGCACTAGAAAGGTTATATCTGATGGGTGGCATAATTTCTGTTATGAACATTCAGATGCCAATTCTTATCCTTAAAAAATCATGTATCCCTGTATCATAGTTATGGCTGGATATTAATACAAATTTCCAGATTTGATTTGATTCCGATACACAAGCTCTCGATTTGATTTGATTCAATTCTGATATAGATTCATTCGCTATAGATTCATATGCGTATATTTCAGTTATAATGTCCACTTTGCTTAGATATGAAACAATTATAAATATTATCTCCCAGATAATAATGTGAATTATACAGGGGACCTTCTAACTAGGTAAATATTTTTTTTTTTAATTATATTTTATTTGTTTTTCATCATTTTGGCCACATTTTAGCTTTTTAAAAATGAACAAATCCATATATTCATCAATAAATTGATATTAAATTGCATATTGTGGCGTAATGACCCGCCCCTCCCTCTTGTCATCGTTGCCCCACATCTGAAGGTGTCCTTCAGCAAGGCTCACAACGGGAGTGGGCAGGAGAGAGAAGAGGCGCATTATTAGTAAAGCTCCTTTGGGCAGCAGGGTGGAAAGAGGCACACCTGATGTATATTTTGCCAAATAAATGTAGAGCACACCTCTTCTCAGGGAGCCAGCTTCTCTTCTCCATGTGTGCACACACTGGCATCCTCATAGGCCCAGGAGCAGAGTGGGGAGGGTTCGGCCGAGTTAGATGCGTCACCACACCCGCTCCTCGGACCCCCGGCGTGGATTAGATGCAACGCCGGGGAGGACAGCACGCATTGCGGCCGATGGGCTAGAGGTCGGGCCACCTTCCCCTCACCTACCGCAGGCCTGGGAATATAGGCCGCCAAGGATGCTACCGCCCCACGTGCCTCGGACCAAGGAGGGGAGGGCGTCCGGCCGTCAGACACCGCTCACACCTGGGCCATTCCATGGACACTTCCCCAGCTGTCATGGAGCCCCGTTTAACCTTAAGGATGCCAGATTCCCCTATATTTTGATCACCATTCCACCTGGACAGTATTTATTCCCCTTTTATGTTTAATATAATTTTCAATAAATGCATCTCCGAGGCTTGACGCCACACCCACTGTGTCTGTCTCTTGCTCACCCCACCACAATATATTATATTGTGTTACATGTGTATTGTTTACATGCATAATTTGTATTATTTAACATTTTTTCCTAGTGTTCTCACAAAACAGTAGCCGGTACTGATAGCTGTGAAATTTCATAGTTCTCAAAACCAATATCGATACTACAGCAACAATATACTAATATGGTAATGTGCTATTGAACAAACTCCTTTAGCCTATTTAAAAAGTTACTTTTCAATGTAAATAATAAATTAAAACAAATGCATGTGTCCTTCTAGTGTTTCACAATGAATTGTGCATTGCTTAATTGTTTTAAGTAGGACCCTACTGAAATATGTTTTATTTTTCCCCAAATCGTGTTTTCTATCTATTTATTTATTTATTTTATTATTATTTTTTTTTTAGAATTCCAAGTTTTAAAATGTAATTTCATCATCCAAAAAGTGTCTAATCAAATGAACTCCTGAAACTTTTATCAAATGAATTTAACAATTACTTTTCAATACCATTGTATTTTGTTACCAAACATTTATTCAGTACAACAGCACTCTTCCTTGTGATATATTGCTTAATTATTATTATTATTATTATTAATTATTATTAATAATAATATTTTATTATTAATCATTATTATTATTTAGTATTATTATTGAGTGAATATTACATTTTACTGAACAGTTATATTACATTGCTTTTCACAATTTCTTCAATTTCAGGCATCTAGCTATTATTTTGAATCAAGCTTTAATTTTGACGTGTGTTTTAAACAGAAGCTTCACAAGTCCAGATAAACAACAGTTTTCTACATGGCAATGTGTGATCATTACAGCGCAGATGCTGTAATTTAATTATATAAATAGTGTATATAACTTGCATGTGCTGCACGTTTCACAGTGGATAAATGCTCTGCTCTGTCATCTTATATAACAAATTGCAAACATGATTCTGTGGAGTTTGGAGTTATGAGCGGTCGGATTCATACATTCACTCTAATCAATTGGTACTAATGGCACTGCAGAAACACTGGTAACGTTAATCTTTTTTATTTTAGTACCGATTTGGTACCGAAGTACCGGTACATTTGACATCACTAGTATTACTTTGATTTGTTGAACGCATGCTAAAAACCGTTACTGTTTTTTTTTTTTTAAGAAAACTGGCAGTTCTGTAAATAGCGTCTATAAATGAGCACATATTAAAAAGAGAGACTTGACTGGCTTTAACACATCCATGCTATGTGGGATTAGAATTACAGTGCTGTGAAAAAGTATTAGCCTCATCTTGATTTCTTCTGTTTTTGTGTATATCTCATACTAAATTGTTTCAAAAATTCAAACAAAATCTGACATAAAACAAAGGCAAAAATACAGTTTTTAAATGATAATGTTATTTATTGAAGCAAAAAAGTTATCCAATACCAACTGGGCCTGTGTAAACAAGTATTTGCCCCCTTAGTTACTAAATCCCTGCATTCATAATAGGGTTCAGCTAGACTAGACACACCCAGGACTGATTACTGCCAGCCCTGTTCAATCAAATTAACACCAAAATAGAACTTTTTCAGCAGCATGAAGTTGGCTAAAAGGTCTCACCCAGTAGCACACTATGCCAAGATTGAAATAAATTCCAGAAATTATGAGGAAAAAGGTGATTGAAATACATCCGTCTGGGAAGGGTTACAAAGCTATTTCAAAGGCTCTGGGACTCCAGAGAATCACAGTGAGAGCCATTATCTCCAAATGGAGAAAACTTTGCAATGTAGTGAACCTTCCCAGAAGTGGCCGACCTTCCAAAATTCCTCCATGAGCACAGTGATGACTCATCCAGGAAGTCACAAAAAAGCCAGGGACAACATCCAAAGAACTGCAGGCCTCTCTCGCATCAATAAAGGTCATTGTTCATGACTCCACTATCAGAAAGACACTGGCTAAAAATACCATCCATGGAAGACTGGCGAGGCGAAAACCACTGCTAACCTAGAAGGCTCATCTGAATTTTGCCAAAACACACGTTGATGATCCTCAAACCTTTTGGTAAAATGTTATGTGGACTGATTATTCAAAAGTGGAACTGTTTGGAAGACAGGGGTCCCATTACATCTGGCGTAAATAAAACACAGAATTCCACAAAAAGAACATCATACCTACAGTCAAGCATGGTGGTGGTAGTGTGATGGTGTGGGTATGCTTTGCTGCTTCAGGGCCAGTGCGACTTGAAATAAATGAGAGAAACATGAATTCTGCTCCCTACCAGAAAATCCTAAAGGAGAATGTCCGGTCATCAGTCTGTGAGTTGAAGCGCAACTGGATTATGCAGCAAGACAATGATCCAAAGCATAGGAGTACGTCCAACTCTGAATGGCTCAAAAGAAGCAGAATTAAAGTTTTGGAGTGGCCTAGTCAAAGTCCTGACTTGAACCCGATTGAGATGCTGTGGCAGGACCTTAAACGAGCAGTTCCTGCTCAAAAGCCCTCCAATGTGGCTGAACTAAAGCAGTTCTGCAAAGAAGTGTGGGCCAAAATTCCACCACAGCGTTGTGAAAGACTGATCTCCAGTTATCGAAAGCGTTAGGTTGCAGTTGTTGCTGCTAAAGGTGGCACAACCAGCTATTAAGTTTAAGGGGGCAGTTAGTTTTCACATGGGTGATATAGGTGTTGGATAACTTTTTTGCTTAAATAAAACATATATATTTAAAAACTGTATTTTGTGTTTACACAGGCTGCCTTTGTTTTATGCTATATCTTGTTTGAAGATCTAAAACAATTTAGTATGAAAAATACACAAAAATAGAAAAAAAAGGATACTTCAAATACTTTTTCACAGCACTGTAAATTATTATTTGTCGTTGTCTTTGATCAACAACTGACTGTATTAACAATAAGGGTACTAAAAGAAACATTAATCGACAAATAGATTGTGTGGATCACATCTTTGGACACAAACACGGAACGAGTCAAACTAAACTTTTACTCTCAATACGCAATCAAAGGATCTCGGTGCTGAACTTCTTCCCAACTACAATATACTACACAATCACTGGTGAGTGAAATCTGAACATTTACCAGCCATTGACTAATCAAAGACAATTTTAGACACAGAATTTGGTTGCACATGCGAATGATTTTCTTTCATTGTGTGCAGGGTTACGCATAGAGTAAAAGATCGATCTTGGGATTTAAGAATCGAGATCGTTCAAATGAAGATTGTGATGGATCGAAAAATCTATATTTTAACCTAGTCCTAATCATAGTTGTGATCACAGGATATTGACATGTTGCTTCTGAAAGTTCGTGTACTCTGAAACCAATCCCATTTAGCCGAAATACTGAAAAGCACCCATCAGACATTTTTGCATCAATTCAGGCATGAATACATTTCCCTCTAGCGCTATTGGCAGTGTATTGCATGATCAGCCTTTGAGACAGGTTCTGGTCCTGTGGAAACCAGAAACTATTCAATACAATTCAGAGGTTGCATTTTCGCTCTAAAATAAAATTTTCCTTGATTGACGGTTAGCTCTTTGCAGTGTTGTTTTCAGTAATATCTATAGATAAGGGGTTTTCAAAGTGTGGGGTGCGCCTCTCCAGGGTGGCACTAGAGCATGTCACACACACACACACACACACACACACACACACACACGTTGTGTCACAAGGGTGGCCCACTGTCTTTGACTTTGAAACCCCTGCTATAGATAATGCTGAAAACAACACTGCAAAAGTTTTAAACACTTTTGATTTGACTGTTTTGGATGGACCCACACGCAATCATGCACACACGCTAGATCTGCTCATTTACCACAACTAAATTTGATCTTTGATTTTGAGGCAATTGATTGCAAAACCTTTGAAGAAACAGTACAGCACTTTAAAATGTCAAGTAACAACAGCCTCATAAACTCCCCTATGCCAGTGCATTGAAGAAATAAACAGATGGATGTTCCTTTATGTTTACCTTAATACATTTTTCCTTTTTTGTCTTGGACAAAATGGACTTTTATGTATCTTTTATTTTCATTATAATTTTTTTTGTAAAGCACTTGGAATTAACATTGTGTGATGAAATGTGCTATATAAATAAACGTGCCTTGCCTTTACCTTAAATTAATTGCACAATTCATGAAGAATATTCTCAAATTGTGGCATGATAACTGCCCTTGTTCCCTCCTGTCCAGTATCCAATCAAAAGAAACCTGGGACTCTTTTGACTGACGGCATTAAATGGAAATGATCTTATTATCAACACTCTAATGTGTTTCCAAGATCCATAATGGTCATCAATATTTCATCTATTCAAATGTGTCGAGTCACCTTTCACATGCACTGGCAACTCCCTGCACTGACACTCACAAACGCTGGAATGGACACAAGCAGGTAATTTTTGCATACAAATGGCAATAGACCTGATACCGATCAAGACAGCTTGAGTACAGTTTGATCAATCCACCTCAATTTTAAGCTGACCAGCAGTCGGTTTGACATGTTCAGAATTGTCAACAGGGTGCATAACTAACAGAACTGACCCTATCTGAATGAAAATTCAACATTCAACCAGCCTATTAGCCATCATTTTATTCAATCAACAATGTCAACAGGGGCGGTGCTAAGGGTGGGTTTACCGAGCTTAAGCCCCGAATGTTTTAGGAAAACCCCTGGATGTTTTTATAACCTTGTACTAATCACAGAGTTTTCATGCGTTCATTAAAATAAAATAAAATCCTTTAGAACCGCAATTCTGCTCACTGCACATCAAACAGTGCCTTTTTTACGTTCATTCACTCCTGACAAGAACCGCCCACTCAAACAAGAAAAACTGACAGACATGTAAACTGGCCAATCATCAGTGAGAAGTTACATACGATCCAGCCAATGACAATAGAACTTTTGGATGTAATGACCTTGATTGCTTTAGATAGATGTTCGTAGGTGCGCAATTGTCTTGGCAAGGAGATTTATTATAATTACTTTCAAAATTTCAAAATTCTTTAAGAAAAAAAAAAAAAAGAAGTATAACTGTATAACTTTTTGATTGCATTGTTATGTATCTACATGTTTGTGTATAATAAGAATAGATTATATAAAACTGAATATGTGTTTGACGAAAGGGTAAAGAATATTTACTTATTATAGAGAATCTTTATTTATGTATTTATTTATTCTGACAAAAATAGCTTCTAAAAATACACTGGTTGAAAAGAAGTGATTCACTGTCAACATAATATGAAAGAGGAATGGACTCAATTTCCTGTCATCAAAGGCTGCAGCAGTGCATATGTTAAACTGTGCTGTATTTGTTTTTTGTTTTTGTTTTTGTTTGTTTTTTGTAAATCTTGGAAAGTCTGGTATTCTCACTTTGTGCTCATGCATTTTTGTTGATATGATAAAATGTGTGGATGTTCTGCAGGCAGGTTTCTAATTACACAAGGAATATTGTAACAGCTCATAGTGTCATAGCTCTGGATTTGTAGGTTTTAAACATATAGCCTATGTGTACAATGAGTTTGATTACAAATTATAATAAAACTGAGCAATACTGAGGATGGTGGATGATTGTCTATAGTGGTGGAATAAAGCAGTTGGTAGATCTGAACAATTTTCCAATCCAACTCATTTTATGCTCAGGCATAAATGTAATTTTTAACAATATTGAAATTTTTTTACTTCATTTAAAATGTTGACTCTTTGCCGATGTAACTTTTAAACACATATTTTGAAGTATCCCGTGTATTATGATGCATATATTGATGTCTCTGGGCTAAGCCACGGATATCCACTGACCCTAGAACTGCCCTGAATGTCACAAGACCGTGTAGTACCATGCTCTACCAGTTAATTTACAGGAATATATCCAATGTTTTCAAGTTCATGTCCCAGCTTAAAAAAGAAAATCAGATTTATCTTCTGTAGTAGTTTGTTGTCTTGTTCCACTGCTCTTTTATATTTTTGAAACCTCATCTAAATTTCCTAGAGGAAATGTCTCTTGACGTCCCCCACATGATGTTCACAATCTAAAGAACAGACACATGAATGCACAAGGTTGCCAGCTGAGGTCATTTTTACTCCTCACTGAACATCAAGTAAATTGGGCACTTGGCAGTGTTTTAAGATAATACGTGCTTGAGAGAGAAAGAAAACACACGGGTGAGTGTTTTATGTATTTGCCAAATGGTTGTTCTTTTATGTCTAGGTAAATCTGACACAAATTTTCCAGTATGAACAGGGCCAGAGACTATGCTTGCTTCTTTTTATGGACAGTGTCAGTCCGAACTGTACACACAATAAATAGAACATACATATAGTGGCCCTGCAAAGTATTTTTGTAGGGCCACATAATTTTTGTAGGGAACATTTATTTTAAAGAAAGATAAAAAAAAAAAAAAAAAAAGGTATGAAATAAGAAAACAAAAATAGTGTTGAAAATGAACAGAACTGATGAACTACACATTTGGGGGCATTTAGTGTCCGGACGGATGGACGGACAGACGGACAACTGACTGACTGGCTGACTGATCAGTTGATTGATTGACTGATTGATTTCCTTGAATTGCAATGTACATCATGTGAGGTGAGCAGAAATTGCTGAAAGTTCCTGGAAGTCACGTTTTGGCCATATTTGATGCCAGACACAGCATTCTATTGCCCAGCAGGCTCAAAGTCACTGGGCAGAGGTTTGGAGCATGAGCAGCTTTACAAGGGCATGGCACCTCAGGTGCAGATACATGTGCCAAGAAAGTTGGCAAAACTGAAATTTTTGAAGGAGTCAACGTGACACTAACCCATCTACACCTAGTTAGTCTGTTCCAAAACCCAGTGAGATGCCTTGCGGCCTCCTGCCTACACAGGCACCTGCCTTCTATGGCAGCATCCTAATGGTTGTGGAACCTCATGTGGTAAGTGACTGATTTGGAACATCCTACAAACAGGTAATGTTACATATTAGCTTGCTTTTAATAAAAAGCTGTTTTCATAAAAAGCAACGTGTGCAAACTACCAGCATCCTTGCTGCCTTGTTTACCACTTACATATTAATTTACATTTATGCATTTTGGCAGACACTTTTATTCAAAGCGTGCATTCAAACTATAGGCTACAGTTTTAACCAGTTTGTGTGCTCCCTGGCAATCGAACCATACAAAGTCTTTTGTGTGAAAGACTGGATGTATTCCACTCCCTCTTTCTTCTGCACAAGCAACAACAGCAGGATTGTGCAGGAAGCAGGACTATTGCAGTAAGTCGGGCTTGGGATTGGGGATTTCCTCAGCTCAAGAGAGAGACATTGGCAGTGCACACTTCATCTTCAGTGGCCACTTGTAAGTATTTGAAGGTTTAGAATCAGTCTGGAAAATGTGACACCTACAGAATGCAGGCAACTGGCATGAGATGATTAGAAGTGAACATCTAACTGAATCTGGTCTTTGTGGGCTTGATTTCGCTTTTAAATAACCCTGGTGAGAAGACCACCTTAGACCAATATTAATTTCCAAACTGGTCCAAACCAGTTTATGTAAGTTAGCGCCAAGTGTCAAGTTTCAATTTACCTGGAGTTCTTTATCTGTTAGCATCCACATTTGTCTCTATGGCCGTGTTTGCTCATGGGCGCTCAGTTCGGTGTTGTCATATAAATGATACCTTGTCAATGGCAACAGACAGGGGAAAATATAAGCCCATTTCCCCCTTGTAAGAGCCCTTTAAAAAACAATCTGTCACCTGTAATGCTGTATGTCTACTATACTATAATGTGTTTAAATGTCACTTACATTTTTTTTAATTTTTTTTTTAATACAGAGTCAGATTGCAGTTATCTCTGAATGGCCCTCAATGGGGAAATAATTTTTGGCACGATATGGTGTTGTTTCGGTATCTACCAGCAGGGGCTAACAGGGTGATGCTAACCAGTGTGCATCAATAGATTCCTCCACCAGTGTTGGGTAACATTACTTCTAAAAGTAACTTGTTAGAATATTGTGTTACTCCTTAAAAAAAGCTACTTAATTAATTAAAAAGTTAATTTTTTTATGGAAAGTAAAGTGTTACGTTACTTTTGCATAATATTGGCGTTACTTTTTTTCTCACAGCCACTTTCTCTTCTGCTATGCATTCCATACAAATGAGCCATGCATTGCATAAAAGAGACATTACAGGCCATGCTAGCTACTGTACAACACTCATGTCAAAACAACATAGTAAACAAACAAATATTTAAAAAGTAGGTCTTTACGTCATATTTATAATAAAGAATCAATAACATGAATATGAATGATTTGTTCCCTATCTGTCACTCACTCGACGTTGGTGTCGATGTAGTGACACTAGGGGTCACTCTTGGGAGCCCGAGACACCTCTGGTCTTTGATAAAAGGCCAATGAAAATTGGCGAGTGGTATTTGCATACCACTCCCCAGAACATATGGGTATAAAAGGAGCTGGTATGCAACCACTCATTCAGATTTTCTCTTCGGAGCCGAACGGTCATGCTCGCTGAGCTGAATACTACTGTTCATTCACCTGCTGGATCTGACGGCGCATTTCAGCGGCTTCTCCCTCCTCTGCACGGGTGCACTGCAGAGAACGCCCCTGGGCGCTTCGGCAGAAAAACTAGAGAGTATATTTTCTGAAAGAGCATTTTTCCCCTCTAAAAGAGTATATATTTCTCTAAAAGAGCGCACACACGGAACGTCTTTTTAAAGACGCGTCTTTTTAAAGATGCTTTTCTGATTGTGTGTTATTCCTGGTTGTGCTCGTTATCTCTCGCCTTCTAACGGTCACGATCACTGTCTTTCGTGTCTGGGCACTGCTCAGAATTGCGAGAATATGTCCATGGCAACATTGCGGTCGCGGCTCGCCTTCGTCAGAAAGCGAGCCACCCCAGAGGCTCCCGCCTCGGTCCTTTTACCCACGGGTTTGAGGCCAGCGAGCCTAGCACTGGGGGCGATTTGGGGACCCCAATGGGACCGCCTCCACTGGGTATCCCCCCACGGACCTCCCATTCCCCAGCACGCTCGTCTGCCCCGATCGGGCTTCCAGGTGAGTCCGCCGGCTCGTCTCACGGTGAGTTCGACCTCTTATTCAGAGCCCGCGAAAGTGATGAGCTCTCGAGCGCAGCATCGGAGAGCGGGCTCGTCCAGTCGGAAGCCTCAGCTGGGCTCCTCCCTTCGGGGTCGATCGCCCAGTCACAGGCTGACGCGGAGATGACGACATGCTTTCCCGGACAGCCGCGAGCGTCGGTTAGAGTGGATTTCACCGCTCTTCCCTGAACCCTCGCGGCTCGGTGATTGGTTCCTGGGCTCGCGGCGCCGCTCAAAGCCACGCCCCGCCCCGTTCCTTTCTTCCCGGAAGTGCATGAAGAGCTGACAAGGTCGCGGGAAGCACTTTTTACTGCCCGGTCCCGATCTTTTCAGCTTCCCCACTCTCACTACCCTCGATGGTGGGGCGGCCAAGGGTTATTCGGCAATCTCCCGGTGGATAAAGGTGCTCGCTGTGCACCTATGCCCGCAGAGTGCTGCCACCTGGCGCGGGTGCCCAAAGCCCCCGTCCAAGGCCTGTAGGTTTACGTCGTCTCTGACAGCCAAGGCCTACCGTGCCGCTGGACAAGCCGCCTCCGCCCTGCACGCCATGGCTCTCCTGCAAGTCCGGATTGATGCAGGAACTGCGCTCAGCGCCGACCTCGCTCTCCGAATGACGGAGGTCACGGCGTGGTCTCTCGGGCGGACGATGGCCACACTAGTGGTCCAGGAGCGCCACCTTTGGCTCAAACTGGTCGAGATGGGTGAGGCCGACAGGACACGATTCCTTGCTGCCCCCATTTCCCAGGCAGGCCTATTTGGCGACACCGTCGAGGACTTTGCCCAGCAGTTCTCGATGGTAGAGCAGTAGATGGATGCTAGCTGGCTTATCCTGCCCCGGCGCGGCTCAAGATCCCGCACCCCATCTACTCATCGCTGAGGGCGTCCCCCTGCAGTGACTGCACCGGCTCCGCCGCAGCCCGCCCCTTCGGCCTGGCCCCGGCATGGAGCCCACCGCAGGAAGCAGACGCCACCAATCTCGCGGCTGCCCAGAACCCGTGAAAGGCTTCAAAGCGCCCTTGAGACGGGCGACCGAGGGACAACGAAACCCGCTGCTCTGGAGCTGGTAAGCAGCATCTTTTTGTTACCTTTTGCATTTAATTGCGCTGCATGCCCAAGTGGCTGCAGTACTCAAGAGCTCAGCAAGAGTGGTTTCCTTGTTCCCTGGGTCACATATCCGGTGTGTACGGCTGGCATCACGACCACCGTCCACCACTCCATTTGGCAGGTTGGCGCTCCAGCGGCGGTCTCCCGCCCTGAGCGCCCAGCTGTGGCACAAATCCGCCCCTAATGTGACAGTCTCCACGGATCACGAGGACAGGCCTCTTCCTCCCCCGTCCCAGGCTGTTCCGGGGGTGGTCACAAGGAGCCAGGTAAGTGCTTCGATGTCCTCGGACTCAGCACGGCCACGATGTGGTGTGGCACCTCGAGCTCCGCCCCGCCGCGAGGCCCCACCTGCCGGTACATCTGATGACGTTGTCCCTTTGGTCCCCCTTGCGCGGAACTTGGACGCATGGCTTGCGCTTTCCAGTCCGTCACGAGGGCTGGTCCGGACCGTCCGACTCAGCTGCACGATTCACTTCGCCAGGCATCCGCCCAGGTCCAGCGGTGTCCACTTCACCTTGGTGAAAGACGGAAATGCTGGTACCTTGCGCGGAGATCGCTACCCTCCTACGGAAGGACGCGATAGAACCTGTCCCTCCAGCCGAGATGAAGAAAGGGTTTTACAGCCCCTACTTCATTGTACCGAAAAAAGGCGGTGGGTTGCGGCCAAACTTGGACCTGCGAGTACTGAACCGGGCTTTACACAGACTCCCGTTCAAGATGCTGACGCAAAGACGCATTCTAGCGAGCGTCCGGCATCAAGATTGGTTCGCGGCGGTAGACCCGAAGGATGCGTACTTTCACGTCTCGATCCTTCCTCGACACAGACCCTTCCTGCGGTTCGCGTTCGAGGGTCAGGCGTATCAGTACAAAGTCCTCCCTTTCGGCCTGTCCCTGTCTCCTCGCGTCTTTACGAAGATCGCAGAGGCTGCCCTTGCCCCGTTAAGGGAGGTGGGCATTCGCATTCTCAACTATCTCGATGACTGGCTAATCTTAGCTCACTCTCGAGATGTGTTATGCGCACACAGGGTCCTGGTGCTCTCACACCTCAGCCGACTAGGGCTTCGGGTCAACTGGGAAAAGAGCAAGCTCCTCCCGGTTCAGAGCATCTCTTTTCTCGGTTTGGAGTTGGACTCAGTCTCCTTGACGGCACACATTACGAGCGAGCGCGCCCAGTCGGTGCTGGCCTGTTTGAAGGCATTCAAACAGAAAACAGCTGTTCCACTGAAACTTTTTCAGAGGCTCCTGGGGCATATGGCATCCTCGGCGGTGGCAACCCCGCTCGGGTTGATGCATATGAGGCCGCTTCAGCACTGGCTCCAGATTCGAGTCCCGAGACGGGCATGGCGCCACGGGACACACCGCGTGGCCATTACGTCGGTCTGTCACCGTCTTTTCAGCCCTTGGACCGACCTCTTGTTCTATGTCACCGTCACCGTCTTTCCAGCCCTGTCGTTGCTGTGTCCGGTGCGCGCTTTACGCATCTATTTGGATCGCACGCAGAGCTTTAGAATCTCTGAGCAGCTCTTTGTCTGCTTTGGTGCACAGCGGAAAGGAAGTGCTGTCTCCAAGCAGAGGATCGCCCACTGGCTCATTGACGCCATAACTATGGCATATCTCGCCCAAAACATGCTGCCCCCGGTAGGGCTACGAGCCCATTCTACCCGTGGTGTAGCGGCTTCTTGGGCCCTGGTCAGAGGTGCCTCTCTAACAGACATTTGCAGAGCAGCGGGCTGGGCAACACCCAACACCTTTGCAAGGTTCTACAACCTCCGGGTGGAACCGGTTTCGTCCCAGGTAGTGGCATGCAACACAAGCGGATAAGCCTGGGATAGCCGGCTGGGTGTATCGCTTGCACATAGCGCCTTCCACCCCCTTTTGAGCTGAAGACGTGCGCTGTTAATTCCCAGTAGTGTTCACAAAAGTTGTTCCCTGGTTGACTTCCTCCGAGCCCTGTGGCAGTCGAGTTTTCGGAGAGACTCGCTGCCGGCCCAGTACACACGCTAACTAAGAGCCCGGTTCTGGGGTAGGTGCTCCGCATGTGGCGGTTCCCTGTAAGGTTAACCCCATGCGATCTATATCTTCCGCTAGTTTGTTTCCCTGCTGGCAAACTGGGTCTTCCTTGGGCAGAGCCCCTCCATGTTGTAGTAACTCCTCCCCCATTGGGCAGGATCTACCTTGAAGGCTCTCCACATGGTTGGAAAGACCATGTGATGTATTCTTCCACTTAAATATCCCCCCCTCTCTTGGGGCGAGGTGTGGTCTCCGCGGTGTCCTCCCCTTGGGAGGGACACCCCCCGACTAGACCTGGCGGCCCAGTCGGATAATCCCCCTTCTTTTTTAGGGAGTGGAAAAAGAGAATGGGAAAGAGGCCACGACTGGGTTAAGCTTGTCTCTATCTCTGGGTAGTCGACTTGTCCCCAAAAAGGGCCATTCAACACTCATAACTGTGTTGGGGGAGGTTACGTGTCGACCTGGTGTGCTGGCTATGAGGCACACAGCAAGTCTGCCCACCACACACCGCCAGTTCACGTAATACAGTTCAGCCTTTTGGCGTTTTGTATAGGGACCCCTAGTGTCACTACATCGACACCAACGTCGAGTGAGTGACAGATAGGGAACATCATGGTTACTGGTGTAACCTCCGTTCCCTGATGGAGGGAACGAGACGTTGGTCCCTCCTGCCACAACGCTGAACTACCCGCTGAAATGGCCGGACCTTATATCGGCTCCTCAGCATAAAACCTGAATGAGTGGTTGCATACCAGCTCCTTTTATACCCGTATGTTCGGGGGAGTGGCATGCAAATACCACTCGCCAATTTTCATTGGCCTTTTATCAAAGACCAGAGGTGTCTCGGGCTCCCAAGAGTGACCCCTAGTGTCACTACATCGACACCAACGTCTCGTTCCCTCCATCAGGGAACGGAGGTTACACCAGTAACCATGACGTTTTTCAATCAACATGGCAGCCAATATGAATAATGAAGAATAATCACTGTCTTACCTAAAGCAGCAAAGTTCAACACTTGAACCTGCATCATATACAGTATGTCATCATATGCTGTGCCCATTGACAATGTCAGAGTCAACTTAAGATGTTTTCAAAAGTCAGGATAAAATTCAGTGGGGAATGCCAGCCTAATATGTTCAAGGAATGTGTCTGATAATAAAAGAATATTTTACACTTAAGTCTTCTCAGTGCATGCTTGTTTTGAGTTGATCCACGGTGCATACAGACTTGATTGCTTGATTGGTTGATCACATACAACTTCAAAGGCGCATGTTGATACAACTTGAATGGAATCATTTTTAATGCTACCAAAATGTCATAAAAACGGTTTGTTTCATGAATCAAACTACTTGTTTATTATAAAAGAAAAATGTAAAATCTTTTTAGAAACTAAGACATTTTCTCTGCATACACAATCGATGTAGAACATTACTCGGAGCCACTGATCCAGAGTCAGCTATTCTCATCCCATTCTCCCAGTTACAGGGAGCTGTAACACGGAGCAGTTCGGCTGCATAAGTCAGTGAATTGAGCGAGTATTTCACCCTGTGTATCATGTCGTGGCCAGTGGAAGATTAGTCTTATAATCCCTCTGCCTAAATGCGTTTACTGATTTTTTAATGCATGAATCAATCGCATTTCACTCAACCAAATGCTGACCTCATATTAAGCTAAAACACGCAATTTTCCCGGCTTGTATAGCTAATGCACATGCACGTTACCAAGTTGATTGACAGATGATGTCTGTATCTAAAAGGTGATTGGCTATTTTACCTGCAAGGTGGGACTTCCTTTCTACATGCTGTTGGTTGCTAGAGCTTCTTGTTTGGGTGTTCCAATTTCTCCCATCTATTTAAACAGAAGTGACTCGTCTCTGCTAAATAGTCTCTGGCCTCACAATCTATAGAACTACAATGCCCATCATGCACTACGTCTCCTCCCCGAAGTTTGCACACTTTCAATCCTGATTTTTCTCAATACATGGAAAGTAGTGGCGTACAAAAGCAATGCATTACTTTATTTAAAAAGTAACTGATATTATGGTCTAAAATAAAATAAAAAATTGCATTACTTTACTCGGAAAAAGTAATCTGATTACGTAATGTACTTTACTTGTAACACGTTACCCCCAACACTGTCCTCCACTGACAACAATGCATTCAGCTAGCATGGTTTTCTAACATTTACTTAAGCACCATTAGCTGACTAGCTTTCCTAACACTAGCTTGCATTACACGCTAGATGTTTTTGTCAAAGTGTTTTTCATTCCTGCAGAGTTCTTTAGACTGGAATTGTCACTCACGCAAATATAGAGTAAAGCACAGATCTGAGTGTCAGACTGAGCATGGGTTTTTATTCCCTTCAGAGGCCTGCTAAGTAATAGTGACAGTCATTATAGCTGGCTGTTATGTTTCATTACTAACAGTTAAGCTGCCAAAAACACTTAAAGGAGACAGCCGTCTCTCTTTTCTCTTCATAACACTGATATACTGAGGTGAGGTGTCTATTATCAGAATCGGAATGAGCTTTATTGCCAAGTGTGCTTACACATACAAGTAATTTGTCTTGGTGGCAGGAGCTTCCAGTATACAACAATACAAAAACAGCAACAAGACTAAAAAAATAATTAAAATTGAATAAGAAAATAGATAAATATTGAAAAGAAAAAAGTATTATGCTTCATTACTCTATTCTAGCAACTGATAATTTCAATGCATCTTTGGGTTTTCTGAATGCTACTAAAGGGAATAAAAGCTACTAAAGAGAGTATAGCAAACACTAGTCACTTTGTCAGGCCAAGGTGCTCTTAATATACTATTTCAGAATCTGAGAAGAATTGTCCTAAATGGACTTAATTTAACATTTAACATATCTGATAGAATAGTTCGCCTCAAAAAAGTATGGATCTTGTGTTTATTGCGTGGGATTATAGGAACTACAGTATTTCTCCTTTCGCTCATGTTTTATTTGTTCATTAAAGTGCAAAATGATCCATCGGGGATGGAGTGGGACTAAAAATCACTCCAGCAGAGGTACAGAAATAGAATAGAAATATTAATAATTCTGTCAAGCTGAAAAATAGATAATTATGTTAGATGCATATGCTGATTACATTTAAGTATTTTAAAAAGCCCATATTATGCTCATTTACAGGTTTATAATTTTATTTTGGGGGTCTACTAGAATAGGTTTACATACTTTAATGTTCAAAAAACACATTATTTTTCTCATACTGTACATTGCTGCAGCACCTCTTTTCACCCTCTGTCTGAAACTCTCTGTTGTAGCTCCTGTCTCTTTAAAGCCCCACTTTCCGAAAAGCCCACTCTGCTCTGATTGGTCAGCAGGCCCAGTCTGTTGTGACTGGTCATCCACTTAGAACGTGTGTCGGAAATGTAACGGCCCTTACTATAACCAATTTTCAGCTTCTGATGCTAAATAGCCCTTAGGCGGGCATTATGCAAATGTGTTACATAGTGACATAACTATGTCACGGAAGTAATGGCTGGACTGCAAACCAGGCATTTCAGGCAGTTCAGGAGCAGTGTTTTCTGTGGAAGAGAGTAACTCCCTTTTGCGTGGACTTTGTTCTTTGTAAATTTGCATACCTTTTACATGCACAAACAGCTATATTACACACTAAAAGGAAAGGTAAAAATCCCACAAAGCACAATAGCGCCTCTTTAAATGAACATTGTAAGTTTTAAAATAGTATTGTCACTAATTGCATGTTTCTAAATTATTTCAAAAATACATTGTATTGGTAGTGTATGCTTATTAAGTAAAATAATATTTGCCATAGCATACATTTTCTGGTGAAATCAGACATTACATTTCTCACTATAAGGACTATCAAATATCAAGACCCTTAGTATTATTATGCATTATATTCAGCTTTATATTTAGATTAATATAGTACAATACAATCATCTGTAAAGGCAGTGCAGGTTCACACTCACGCTGAAAAGTCTTATCTCAGTGCTCATTGTATAACATGCACTGTTATGATGAGGGGAAAATAATCTGACGTGTTGCGAGCTGTGAGGCAGTCATCTGTGTTCCGTGATTGCAATCGGGTCTATGAATAACGTTTAACGTGCGAGGAAGGCCAGCAGGTGGAGTTTCTGGTTCGCCACTAGGGAGTTGGTGCCCTAAGCAGACTGCGTAATATGTGTATAGGGAGCGGTGGTACTGGGGGAAATGATCTAAAACACGTTAAAAACCAGCACATTTTGACCTCTGAGAAATCAGTGTGACATCCATGAAATCTGTACAATTGATTACATTGAAACTGAAATCACAATAAGATGTTGCACGAGTTTAATAATATGATTGCACTCCCTTTCTCCATTGCGAACGGTTTGATTGACGCGGATGCGCAAGCTCCTTAAACTCGCTTAATATAAAGACAAATAGTTTTGCAAAATGGAAATGCATGATTGATTTTGAATTCATAACATGTATAAATTATAAAACTTAGAAAATAACAGTAAAATGTAAGTCATTCACAGGAGAGAAACAACTCCTAAGCGCATCAAACAGCACAATCACTCTGTCAACATGCCTGAAGCAGCAACTGCTTCACAAACTGTATGCTTATTATGATCTTCTTTCTTGAGAGTTTTTAAAGTGCTCTCGTGTGCTGGCCAATTTGAGTTGTTTTGTCTCTGTCATTTTCAAATGAGGTTCATCATGCAAACACATATTTCACTACTGTAAAGTGACGTCACCGACGGAGCTTCTCCGTGCTCGCGGCATCCAACTAATCGATATGAAATTTGTTGTCGATTATTTTCATTATCGATACTTATCAATTTTATCGATTAGTTGTTGCATCTCTAGATATATCATGCTTTATTGTTAATGTTGTTATTAAATGAAAAAGAAAAAAATGAGTCTGATGAGTTGTAGTTCATGCCTATTAAATGTTAATAATGGCTTTTTACCAATAACTGGCTGTAATTACCCATTTCATCCACTAAAATAATAAGAACTTTCCATTCAATATAGGTATCATAATGGTGACGATATCAGTAATATAGACTTTATTCACGTTAGTGCCATCTTTGATTTTTAATGGGAATGACAACAAGGTTGTGAAGGATAGACTTACAGTCTCTTCAATGGGCTGTACTGCAGTTTAACGTGTTTTTGGATCATTCCATGGACAAAACATTGATAAAATATCTGTCCAAGAACATTCAGTATACAAAGAACTCCAGACAACATGAGTTGTGGAAAATCAGATGTGGTCTAGGAGCTTTATACAGCTTTATACCGTTCGTGCCATTGAAGAGATGGCAAGTCTATCCCTCACAGCCTTGTTGTCATTCCCATTAAAAATCAAAGACGGTGCTAGCGTGAATAAGGTCTATTGGCCTTGATAGTAGGCCTTTTGCCCATCCGTAGATAGAACAAGATCCACAGGATCATAACATGAGTGGAACATGGTGCTGTGATAGTGTTGATGTAGTGCCAATAAGTACATCACACCACAGTAAACCATGTGACAAAGCATGTGAAGTTTGTGTCCTTGTTCTGCCTTCTGACTGTAGATAACCCTTAAATGCACTTTTCTGAAATTTAAAAGACAAAACACTAAGCTGCAAAGCAATAAAAAGGTTGTGTCTGGCAAACAATAATGCAGAAGAGGAGCACAAGGTTTACCTAGAATAAGTGGGAAAATAAATATTGAAAACTCAGTGACCACTGATGGAGTAACATGAGGGAAATTTTGCAGAGGGTTTAGAGGAATACACTTGTTGTGGTCAAGTGCTGCTAGCTTAAAGGCTCCATACCCTTTCATGCATAATCATGCGAATACAGTAGGGCATCTTTGAAAATATAACTATTTTGAATTAGGGCTGAACGATTAATCAAAATAAAATTGAAATCGCAATTTGACCCAGTGCGATTATCAAATCGAGAGGACTGCGATTTAATTCAGTAAATAAATAGTCTGAAAATGCTGCGCATATGTGCACAGCTTTTTTGTCTGTAGTGTGTTTTGCTTTCTTAAAAATGTCAACGGGGTTAGTGTATTACACATGTGGTTTCAGAGCGGTTCTTTGCGCCATACACACAAATTCTATCTATCTGGTGCCCTGAGAGACAGATGTGCTCTGGGTTCAGTTCGGTGTGCTATTTACAAGAAAACATTTTAAAAAACTCCATGACAGTGGGTTTTTGTGGACAGCAAGACAGATGAAAGCATTTCAGTGGATTAAAAGGTTGTTGTCAACTCAACTACAAACATCAGAAACTTCCATACCTTCAGTTTTCAAAATAAAAGCTTTTGCAAAAAATAAAGGCTTGAGGGTTCAACCGGACTGTAGAGCAAAGCCACGAGCAAGTAAAGAAATGATTAAAGAAATACACTCACGAGCACTTTATTAGGAACACTATGGTCCTAATAATTTGCCCAATGTGGTCTTCTGCTGTTGTAGCCCATCTGCCTCAAGGTTCGATGTGTTGTGCATTCTGAGATGCTATTCTGCTCACTACAATTGTACAGAGGGGTTACCCGAGTTACTGTAGCCTTTCTGTCAGCTCGAACCAGTCTGGGCATTCTCCGTCGACCTCTCTCATCAACAAGGCATTTCTGTACGCAGAACTGCCGCTCACTGGATATTTTTTGTTTTTTGCACTATTCTGAGTAAATTCTAGAGACTGTTGTGCGTAAAAATCCCAGGAGATCAGCAGTTACAGAAATACTCAAACCAGCCCGTCTGGCGCTAACAATCATGCCACGGTCGAAATCACTGAGATCACATTTTTTCCCCATTCTGATGGTTGATGTGAACATTAACTGAAGCTCCAGATCTGTATCTGCATGATTTTATGCATTGCACTGCTGGCACATGATTGGCTAATTAGATTATTGCATGAAGGTGTACAGGTGAACCTAATAAAGTGGTCGGTGAGTGTAAATGAGTATTAAATAATAATAACTATAATAATAATAATAATAATAATAATAATAATAATACCTATTAATATTATTGTTATTATATTATTATTGTTGTTGTTATAAATCATTATTATTATAAAATAATATATTTATATTATAATTTCTTAAATTAACATTATTATTATATTGCAATAATAATATGATATTCAAGTTGACTGGGTTTTAGGAATCACACGTTTATTTATTTTTTATTTTGTTGTAGTTTTTTTTATGTTTATCATATTGCAATTCAAATCGTAATTGTAATATTTTTCAAATTAAAATTTGTGTTATTTTCAGCCCTCTTTTGAAAGATTTTAAACTTTTTTTAGTTTCCTGTTCTATTAAATAAAGTTTACTCTTATTTGTAGTATTTTAGTCAATTCCTGATAAATAGGACATTTACTAAACATTGTGAATGATTAACGGGAAAATTCCAAGTAGGTCATGAGGTTTTTTTTTTTTTGTTTGTTTGTTTGTTTGTTTTTCCAGGATAATCCCTACAAGGTGCACAATAATAAAACCTAAAGACTGTCAATACAGCAAGAAGCTCAGACTGGTGGAAATAAATCATGCCGATCACATGGGGTAAAATTGATTTAGTATTCGCTTCAGCACATGTGTGAGGCTGTATTAGGAAGTCCTATGGTTCCCCAGCACACAATTACTCCTTAAGCCAGCAGAGGTGTCGATTCATTGCCTTAACCATTTGCTGTGTGGCCGCCCTGCACTGCTTTCATTTCACTTTACTGTCTCTGGATCAACTAAATGTTACAAAGACATATAATGACAGTGTGTGTGTGTGTGTGTGTGTGTGTGTGTGTGTGTGTGTGTGCGTGCAGGTTTGGCTATACTTGTGAGTGCCAAATTTTTGAAAATATCCTCACTAATATAGTGAAACTGGTAGAAAACCCACTAGTAAAGACATTTTAGGTGGTCCTCACTAGTAAAAAAAAGGCTCATAAATCAGCCAAATCATGTTTAGATTTAAATCTACATACAGTATATGCACAGGTTTCTGCGAGGGTTGGGTTTAGGGGTAGGGTTAGGGGATAGAATATATCTCCTGCTATGAAATCAATGGAAGTCTTTTTTTTTAGGTTACAAACTGGTAATTACATGGGTATTATGCTATAAATGTGGTTTATGAGCACATTTCTAGTGTCCTCATAATTCAATTCGCTTAAAAAACATACAAAATGATGTTTTATTGAAAATGTAAAAATGCAGAACGTTTTTTGTGAGGGTTAGTTTATGGGTAGGGTTAGGGTTAGGGGATAGAATCTATAGTTCGTACAGTATAAAAATCATTTTGTCTATGGAGAGTCCTCATAATGATAGCTGCACCAACGTGTGTACGTGTGTGTGTGTGTGTGTGTGTGTGTGTGTGTGTGTGTGTGTGTGTGTGTGTGAATGGAAGATCACTACGCATTTATTTTCCTAGAAATTTGCTTTCCAAAAGATAGAAATTAGAATGTAAATGTTCCTTTCATTCTATATACAATGTCTTACACAGCTTGATTAGTAAGGTTTCCTTGGGTCTGCAGGCCCACGGGCAATTGGGGACGTTCAAAGCGAGAAAAAAATAAATAAAGAAAAAATCAGATGAGTGCTCATTCAACTAGCCATTCTTCATGGACAGTAAAATTGGCTCCTTCAAATTACTGTACATCATCTTTTTAATCAGGCTTATGCATATTTTCTATTACTTATTAGGCATGGGCCATGATGGTCGATTAGTTGACTAGTTGTCCAACAACCAACTAGTTGATTAATGAGGTGGACTAGTGTATCTAGATTTTTGTATAATTTTCTTTCTTTCTTTCTTTATTTTCAAAATTGCACCACTCAACACTGATGTTTTTAGACGGATAAGGTATAGGTCTGACGAGCCATATCCAAATCTGATACTGTGTTAGACATAACTGTTATTAGTTCTGAACATCCCTTTTACCCACCTTACTCTTATAAGAAAACACAACGCAAATAGTGAATACAGACAATTGTATATGCATCCCCACATGCATATCACGTCAGTTCTGTCCATCTCTCTCTCTCTTTCAATTGTCTACTCTTGCACTGCAGAATCTCTAAGCAGTTTAGCCATTAGTCTGAGATCAGGGTGGATATTGAGCAGCATACCATATAATATAATCAACAGTCCAGAAAAAAAGTCTCTGAAGCTCTGAGAGAATGCACTGAGCAGGCACTTTGTATCCACCGCATGTTCGGCACCTCTTTAAGAGCAGTTTTCAACAAATATGTGGTCTGCTGTATGCTTTGCAATAGCCAAGAAACATTTATAGTGGACAAATGATGTCAAAATTACACTTGATTTATATGGTAGTCTAACATTTGCTCTGTGATCATTTTGCCATTGTATTGCTTTCACTACAGAGTGCAAATGTTTGTGTCAAATCTATCAATCTATCTATCTTTTCTTTTTGTTCCCAAATACTTAAAAGTTTGGAAAACCGTCTGTCAATGCAACAATTGCAATCCTTTGCAATACAACGTAATACAGTTACCATATTGCTTTACTGATTATATATTATACTCAGTTACACTGTACATGGATTGAAAAATGCTTATATATGTGTGAGTTACAGGGAATTTTAGAGTAAAAGTAGATTTATGGGTTAACATGAAGAGCTAACATGATATAAATTTGTCCAAATTGAGGGGTGGCATGCCAGATGCCCCATGAATCAAAGCTAGTAGAGTAGTATTGGGTGTTGTAGCTGCCAGCTACACATTAGAAACCATGTAGATGGTTTTCATGAGCTGCTATCAACATCAAACCCTCCTCAACAGCTAGATAAACACATCACTCATGCTTAAACCTAGCATGTTTCATCATCATACTGATTATACCATCTGGAACAGAGGAAACTTCACTGTACACCCTGATATCACTAGATCAAACCATCATCGGTAAGCAGTACAGAAATATTGACTCATCTGTAATTATACAGTGTCAGTGGCAGTAGATGACAAACATTACACCCACTTCAAAAAGCACTGGTTATCAGGGTTCAAAGAGGTTTCTCATGAGTAAGCCACACGGTTTTGATGCCTGTAATCAAGACATTGCAGAACTATCTTTGAAAAAGTCTGATCTAGACCTCCTTTTTCAGATAGATCTCTCCTGAAATACCCCCGGGGAGCACTGTGAATGCTAATCACAACACATTAATGAATTCTAATGGGCCAGAGGTGTCATTTGGGCATTCAATTACCCCAGAGCATCTCTAATTATGGGCATTTGAACGTCTATTAAAATAGCCATGTTCCCGGCGACTCTTGATTGGAACTTTAATGAAAAACGTGACATATGTACCCAGTAATGAAACACAGAGGTGTGGACAACTGCGAAAGGGCACGAAAGCAAAACATGGCAAAACATGGATGTAATACTCGTGATTATATAAACTCAAATCAGCTGCAGAGCTTTAAACCAGTCTGGTGGAAAATAATATCAACTTCAATTGAAAGTTGAAAATAATATCAAAGCAATATCTTTTTGCTTAATTCTTAACAGAAGATACTCATTATCCAGTTTGCATGTGACGGCCATGGTCACTTTGTGTGTTATTTCCTCAAAAAGGACCTTTAATCTTGGTTTCGCTTTGCTCAATTATTTCTATTCATTCATTTAAAAAAGAAACAACAGTCATTAAAAACAGATGATGCTATAAACAGTTACAAATATTGTATGAATGATAACACATTTGTAAATAGTTTTGTGTGTATGTCAGTTGTAATTTTGTCCAGTGCTTAATTTTTAAATTATGTGGTATCAGCTCAAGAACTGGTGTTGGATCCAGCAGTGTTGACGAGAGTTTAACACCAGAGATTATTTCGCAGAGACAGGCCACTTCTATTCAAATGAATGGGAGAAATTATAACGCCCAACTAAGGAGCTCTAGCGCCCAACGGTCAACGGATGTAGAATGGAAGTCCCGCCTTACATGTAAAAGATCCAATCACCTTTTAGATACAGATATTGCCTTTCAATCAACTCGAGAACGTGCATGCGCATTAGTTATACAAGCCGGGAAAATTGCATTTTTAGCGTAATATGAGGTAAAGAAGCACAATTTATGATATCAGTTTTGTCAGATTTTACTGCAGATTTAAAATATGTTCTTTGATCGTAATCTTGACCAACCATTTTTGAGATTTCTGTGTTCCCTCATTCAAGTAGATAGGAGCTGCACTGGCATGACTGAAAATAGTCTCCCGGGAGCATTCCAAAGATGGACGACAGTGGACTGACTTGCTAGAGAGACTTTGTTAACACCCAATCAGCACTGCAAGCGATGCAAGAAAACTACATCCCTCATTAAAATCAATGAAGATCTCTAGTCTACACTGCAAGCACAGCAGCATCACAAGCTTGCAATGTTTACTTATGGTTGTAACAATCTAGTTGTGTTCCATCTTGCCCTTGTGTTTGCATATGTGATAAGACATGATGTAGTTAAAAAACAACAACATACCTGCTATTCTTTTACATTTTACGGAATATTGAAAGTTACTGAAAACATCATTATATATATTATGTGCAAAAAAATTGTGCAGGTCATTGCATAACTTTCGGAGGCATATGAAGTGGGGGATCCACTAAAATAGGTGCCAGATCCATTTGGAAGCCATTTTTAGTGATCAGTCACACTTCTTTGTGTTATTGGGGCCAAGCACTACATAGATAAAAAAAAATGTTAACCTGAAAAAATTTGCTTCATGTGGTATCATCAAAATTAACTGGTCTTATTCAAGTAAAAAATTCCCTGTCCAACCACCCACATTTGCGGTTTTAATATTTAAGTGCGCATGCACATGGCACCTGAACAAATGGTCTGAAACATGCAAAAGCTCAGTGCACTTAACCCACACTAAATCCACACTAGCCTGAATTCTGCTTCGGAGCAGTCTTTCTAATTGTTGGTTTATGTAAACATGCACTAGATGGACATCTTTGATAATTTTGATGCATTTCCAGTGATGTACAACACATTTTAAGAGCAGTGCAAATGGCGTCTTTTCTGCTCCATGATTTCACTGCTGCCGCTGGCTGAGAGAACTGCATACCATCCTGTGTTTAAACAAAAACGGAAGATGTGAGATGTTGTGCCTTGTGAAGACCAGGGGCCTGTACCGTGAAGCTAGTTGAACAAACTCAGGATTACAGGATTGGTACCATGATGCTGCTCCTCAACTTTCTCTGTCAAATTAGTCTTAGATCCCGAGTTTACAATTAATTCACAAGTTCATGCACATGAATAAATGCGTGAAGAAAGGCAATTGCATAGTATACATTTTTAGAAAAATATGGCTATATTGGTGGGGCTGCATGATATTAGCCAATCATAACAGTGGGCATTAACATTGAAGGGCTAAAGAGCTGAAACCGAGCATTTCAAACAGAGGGCCAATGACAGGGTGGAAAATGATCATATGTTACTAAATTATTACTAAATTTGGTGCACAAAAACTTTACTAACATTATAAGTGGACCTCAGGGAAGATAATAAAATTACACACAAAAAAAAAAAAGAGAAAATCATGACCCCTTTAACATCAATTAATCAACCTGAATACATTAGGTTACACAAACAAAATTAATTTGTTAGTATAAGATAAGGTAGAAATAGTTCAAATTTGAAGGTAAAATAGGTATATATATATAGCAGGTTACCACTTGCAATATTTATAGTATAGCAAGCCCAAAATGTGCAACTGTATTCTGGAAATAAGCCTAAAAAAAACTGCACCAGGCAACTTAATTAAAGACTTAATTAAAAAAAAAAAAAAAAAAAACCCAAAGTCTATTTTTATGAACATGGCAAAACACACTGACTAAGATTATATGCTATTTTAGTCAGAGTAGAATAGACTAATGATTATGACATGAAATATGAAAGTCAACATGAAATATTGACTACATTTAAAGGCTATTTTTGTCAAAAGAATAACCTATGAATAAATAAATAAATAGTGTGTAAAAATAACTCACAGGCACAGTGTGCTCACAGACACTGTCGTGGTCAGAATCACCTATTTCATAATGTTTATCCCAGATGCTCCGGCAGAAACACACCCTGCTATTTCCCATACTGCCCCCCTCCCAGTAATGATAGTGGTGTGACAACTGAGAGTGATGGCTCAATAACAGACCCACAGAGAGCAGGACTCTGTGGTGAATCACTCTCACATAAAACAGTCTTAAGAATTATCTCAAACATCTGACAGAGCAACAGTTTTTTTCAGTGCAGTACAGGTTATTATGGCTTACAGTATACAGTGTATGTGGGCAAATAATGTGCTTTTTTGTAGCTTTAACCATGAGGATGAGCAAAATAAATGGTAACTTTGTTTTAGTGAATTTGCAAACCTTATAACCTAAATAAATGCAAAGTATAAGAACGAGGAAATCGAAAGGAAGTGTGGGGAGACCGTGAAAATTAGCAAATATTCCTTTTGGAGTCAGACGTGTCACATTGCCAGAGAGCACGAGGATGTGCTACACGAACATGGTAGAGCAGCAAAAGGTGAGCTAGTAGACTACACTACTATTCGATAATAAATTAATAGATAAGTAAGGCCAGCTAGATGCAAGCCCGGTTCTGCAGGGTTGCGAACGTTGCGATCACCCTCAATTGAATATGTAAGCTTAATGATACTGTATATTGGCAAAGCATTTTTCCTTGAATCCCGGCGAACACACACAAAACCAATAAACATGTATGATCTTGCAGATCAGTGTGTCCTAATTTGCAGGTGCAGCATTCTGCTTTCATGCCTCTATTGTACAATTGAGCATTTCATAGCAGAATTATCTCACTTAGCCTTATCGACCGCTTGTTGCTTTCGATTTCTGCTTCGGGATAAAATGGCACATAACTGCTGGTCAGTTTCCCAAAGCCAAATCCACACCTTAACGATAAGTGAAACGTAAAAAAAAAAAAATTATTATTCTAGGTTAGTGGTTGCAGATAACATCTTCGACATCGCTTGCTGCATTCATGCACAGAGAAAGGATGTACATTAGAAAAAAAAAATGTTTCTTAAACGAAGGCAGTGTAATTTGTGAATTCAATAATTTTTATTTGTTTTAGGATCATGAAACATGAAACATGAAAACATTTCATCTAATATATATATATATATATATATATATAGGGCAATATCTCACTTTATGCAGGACAAATATTTTTTATTTGTTAAATCCATGGTTAAACCTTGCTGTACATATAAAGAGTGCATGCATAAGACATGATCGATTGACACATATAAAGTCCAGATTCACTTCATGCTGCTTTAAAAATATCAAGAAAAAACAAAGGGAGCACATGCTATCTACTAATATAATAATTATTATATAAATAACCACAGTCCTTTCGATTGCATATGATTAGTACATATAAAATTGTAGGGAATATTAATAAAGCAACAACACTGAAAAAGAGAAAAACATTCACTGATGTTTTCTGGATAACTTAATACGCCCTTTAAAACTGAACACAAAATTAGGATGAGAAATTGCTCATTTTAATTTACAGACCCAAAGTCTGATAGCATTAAATCAGAAACATACTGTATTAATGTATCAAATCTACAGTATAATCATTCCATGGAGACAACTGAAAAACAATTATGAATTTCACTTTTACCTGCAATATTTTTCCTGGTATCACTCCATGTTTTCATTATTGCCATAAAGGACTCGAACAAACTTTAAAGTTGAAAAGATTGTGGTTTTCTGGGTCGGTTTTATCACTCAGGTCCAGTTTAAAACTGTTTGATGACTTGTTTAAAGTAAATAATGGTAATTTAGAACTGAATTTGTTTTTTAAGGCATTATTTGAAGATGTTCAATGACAAAATATTTGACTGATTACAAATGATAAGGAAGGTCTGGTAGACCCGATTTTCTAACAGCCGTTGTAAACCAGTCCAAAATAAACAGCGAGATTTTATATACTAAAACACAACAATACAATCACATAATTTCTGATGTGTACATTACTAATCATTTGATAATTTAAGAAATGTTGGCCTATAGATCTATATTTCACCCAGAGGGGCTCCTCAGCCCATGTGGGCAAAGGGGCAGTTGCTCGGGCCACTGTAGCTACCCCCTGTGTACGTGCTTGGACCCAAGTATACTACAGAGAAATTTAATGTTCAAGCAGGATTTGAGCGAATGTTTTTTTACCGGTGAGCATGAGCGGTACTTGAGCGGAGCGTCACACCGCTCTGCTTCGCTCACATGCTCTGCCCTGGAGTGAGTTATTTTTGCATGTGACACTGCACAGCTGGTAGAGGCAGGCAGAGTGTAGCAGAGTATTTATTTTATTTTATTTTATTATTTAAATTGTATTATTTATTCTTGTCATAAAAATAAATAAAATACTGTATATAATATAGTAAACGTGTCTGCTGTAATGTATTTGTTTTATTTCGTTTTTATAGCTGTATAAAACAAAATGAACAAATAATATCTGCAGTCTGGTTTTCCTATGCACTGTTTGACATCTCAGACATTTTGTGTGTGTGTGTGTGTGTGTGTGTGTGCAGGGTTGGGGAGTAATGGAATACATGTAATGGGATTACGTATTTAAGATACAAAGTATTCCACTACAGTTACAATTTAAATCATTGGTAATTAGAATACAGTTACATTCAAAAAGTATTTTGATTACTGAAGAGATTACTTTGCATTTTATTGTCATTTGTTCCATTTAATATTTAGTCCTTTCAGATGGAAAACATCTATACATATAAATGATGTGATCCAAAGTGCATTTGAACAGTAGTGAAACACTTTCTTATGATGTGTTACATTCATGCGAGAAGACAGAGAAGTAAGTTTGGAGCAGAAGAAATAGAAATAAACCTTGTGTAAATTGTCAGCTTTATGCTAAGCTAAAATGCTATTTCTAGCCATTTTACATGCACGTTACCAGGCACGATCATATTTTTTATCAAGAAAATTCACACTGGATCATAATTTCTTTTTTTATATTAAGACCTTTGATAATAGGGCAAAAATCATATTTTTGATAATAATTGTTGCATTTTTTTTCCTGTAAAAATATCAAGAAATCCATAAAACAAGATCAATTTGATTTATCTTGTTTTAGAAACAACACTGCATAAGATATTTAGGTTTATCAGAGAATGTATTTTTAACATGTGTATTTTGTCTTACTGTACTGGCAGAGTTTTTATAGTCAAAACAAGTGAAAAAAATCTACCATTACTGACCTTGAGTAATCTAATGGAATACGTTACAAATTACATTTTACAGCATGTATTCTGTAATCTGTAGTGGAATACATTTAAAAAATAACCCTCCCAACCCTGTGTCTGTGTGTGTGTGTTGTGTGTGTGTGTGTGTGTGTGTGTGTGTGACAAGCACTATTGTAAACAGACTGCATGCATGGATAATCGTGCTTGATCAGCATGTTGACTGTGAGTATATGAGTTTTAAACTGTTATTGTGGTGCTTTTGTGATAGTCTCTTTCAGAAAACAAATGTATTATATGCCTGAAAAGACTGTTTGAGTTGCTGTTTGTGTTAATGAAAACCGCAGCTGCACTTAATCAGCAGACATGGGTGCGTGCATGGGAAGATTGCATTTATATGATGGCTGTGCATATATAAGCTTTGTTACATAAAATAAACATATTATGTGCTTGAAAAGACTCTTTGAGTAGCTGTTTATTTGACGAATGACAACCGCAACTAATGTAAAAAAATGGCAGCACACATTGGAGGAAGATCTTGTTTGATGTATTGACTGTGCGTATAAGAGCTGTAAACTTTTTATCATGGTACTTTGCTGACAAGCTGAATGTATGTATATAAAATAAACTTATTCTGTGGTTTATAAGCCTGTATTAGTAACTGTTTGAGTGAATATAAATAACAGACGCTTGACCAGCGCAGCCTGTGTCGGTGCAAAAGCTGATTTGAATCTGGCAGCATGTAACGTAACTGGCTGTTGCAGAAACACATACAGTTGCAATCAAAATTATTCAACCCCCCCAAGACAGTAAGGATGTACAAAGGTAAGCTTTTCTGATAACCCAGAATTTTTAAACTTTACATCTGTATCAGTTGAGTGACACATTCAAAGTCAGAGTGTGAATATATAACCTAATATTTGTAAATAGCAGGATTTTTTAAAAATACAGCCATGTCATAATTATTCAACCCCTACTGCATGCAGCTGTTTCTTAAATATGTAAGGCTACACAAGTAATTGTTTTAAAACAAAATTAAGTCATCGATCTGCAATGGCACTTATTTAAGTTTTACAATTTAAGTTTAGCTTTGTAAGCAAAAATGTTTTTTCTATGCAAAAAAATGCAAAAAAGCTGTCTCAAAAGCTAATAAAGGAGATTATTTCATTACACAAGAAAGGTCATGGCTAAAAGTACATTTCCAAGGCACTTCAATTTCCAATAGACAAAGTTGGCAGCACCACTCATAATTTTTTTTTAAATATGGTACAACAGCAACCTTCTTGGGGTGTGGAAGAAAGCAAAACTTCACCAAGGGAAATGTTGACTTGAATATTCAAGAAGTAATTAGGAAAGACCTGTGGAGTCCTGGAAGAAGGTTTTATAGACGTATGACACTAAACTGAAAATGAGTTTTAGACCCATGGGTCAGCAGTACATCTGGAGTTAGATGACAAGGTGATGACAAGAACGACACCATCCCCACAGTCAAGCATGGAGGTGGGTCAGTCCTGTTATGGGGGTGTTTTGCGGCTGCAGGAAACGGCTATCCTGACTATGTGACTGACACCATGGATTCTTTCAGGTATCAGGCCATTTTGGCATGAACAATGTGATGCCTTCAGTGTGAAAATTGAAGCTCGGTGATCACTGGACTTTCCAGCAAGACAATAACACCAAGGATACATCCAAGTTGTCCAAAATCTGGTTCAGGGATAGGTTGTGGAATGTCCTTAAAAGGCCCTTTCAGTCCACCATTAAAATCCCATTGCAAACCTTTGTTGGGATTTCAAGGAAGCAGTGGCAGCACAGAAACCAAAGAATGTCAATGAGCTGGAAGCTTTTGCTCATGTGAAATGTGTAAAAATTCTAATAGAGAGGTGTCTGAAGCCTGAGAACACTTACCCGAAACATTTATTTGCTGTTATTAAGGATAAAGGATGCTCCACAAATGATTGACTTAATATATTTGACATGACATTTGTGGAGAGAATTAGTTATTTTTTATTTTAATATTTGGGTAAACTGAACTCTTTGTTCTCAAAATCACACAAATGTGTATTAAAAACTTACTTTGACTGTTTACTGAGGTTTTAGTTGATGTGTTTTAATTCACATCATCAGAATGTATTGCTGGTCAGGGGGGTTGAATAATTTTGATTGCAATTGTATGTGTGACGCTACTCTGTGGGGCCTAGTTATTAACCGTATGTGATGGTACGTATGAAAGGGTTACATTTTGACTCCACAGACAATTAGGTTTAGGGTTGGGGTTTGGATTTGGTTGTAGGGTTAATAAAATATGCCTTCCTCTTGACTGTTTTTACATAATTTACAACTTAATATACAACTCGCTCCCAGCTTCGGCCACTAGGGGTAGTTGTTTGAATTTTGGTAAGCACAGAACGATTTCAGCAGCAGAACTTTTGACCTCCTGTCGCAAAAATTCATAGTGTAATATTAACATTTGTTTTGTTGGTGTAACAATGTAATCAGGTTGATTGAGTCATATTAATGAATAGATAGATTTTGAATTAAATATGAAATATGTGCACATGAAGCACATTTTTAGGCTAAGTTCTACACTATTATTATTATTTTTTATTTATTTATTTATTTATTTTTTCAGTGTAGGACACAGAAAATCTTCTCAGAACACATTTTCCATAAGGAATAAAATTCTGACTGACAACTTTGTTCTGGTAATCAATCTGTCTCTTTCCCAGGTGTTACCAATAAAAGTAAACCTGAAAGCAAGAACGAAAGCTTCACAAATAAGGACATTTAGAGACAGAGAGAGAGAGTGTTTGAGGAAATTACAGAGTCTTGGTAAAGGAAGTGTACCTTAAAACCAGCTGCTTCCTCCAGTGCTCATGTCCATTGGGTCTATCTCTGGTAAAACTGAATGTTATTATTTTGCAATATTAGGCCTTTCAGAACAGATGTTCTGGAGTCAAGATCCCATAAAAACGACCACTAAAACTTGCTTTGGTGCTGCCCTGTAATCTGTTCAGTTCAAACAAATCCACTTCACTACTTCCAGAGCGCTCAGATGGGAATGGCAGCACTAAAATAATAGTATACTGTAGGTGTGGCTATAAATACCAGCTGACCACCTGTGGAGAAAGGAGAAATAGAGTATGCCTGTATGCTATTATTTTTTATTTTATAAAAAAAAAAATAATAATATGCGACAGCACTAAAGGAGAATTAAAAATAATAATAATTTACGCAGCTCTTTTCCATAAAACAATGGTTCAGAATGACAACATGAGGGTGGGTCAGTGATGACTGATTTGTTTTTCTGGGTGAGCTATCCCATTAAGCACACTGTAGTTAACAGTGTTGGGGAATCTACTTTGAAACTGTAGTTCTACAAGCTACTCATAATTTAAAGTAGTTAAGCTACAGTCAAGCTACCCTTTTAAAAAAGTAGCTAGCTACATTGAAGCCACTTACTGAGGCACTTATTTTTTTAAGTATAAAAAATGTGATTTACTATCAAACCAATAATAATAAGCTTTTTTACACTAATTAATTTTATTAATTAATAAATGTATTCATTAAATACATTTAATACATTTAATGAATAGTAACATTCATACAATTAATATGGCCATAAAATAAAATACAACATAAAATAAAAACAGAAAAGATCAGTAGTAAACAAACTGTGGTTAGTCACTTTAAATAACCATCAGACAGTCTTATCTTCTTATCCAAGTGAGCCATAATAAGCTGCCTGATTTAACAGTAGATGGTGGTAATGCACATTTTAGTTTGTGATCTGCCGTTACAAAAGAAGAAGAAGACAGACGCTACATGATTCTGAGCAGCAGCCAGAATACGGTGTAAGTTCGTCAGATGTTTTGCCTTCTACGCAATAGGAAGGCTGTTAGTTATAATCTAACCAAAACATCATGTAGCGTTTGGTCGCGCTACACTGCTACTTGCTGGAAGAAGTAATTCGCTACTGGAAAAGCTACACTGTTTTAAAAGCAGCTGAGCTACTGTCAAGCTACTGAAAAATGTAGTTTAGTAGCGTCACTACTTGTAGTTAGCTACTCCCCAACACTGGTTGTTAGAACATGAAAGTGGAAAAAAATATTACACCCCAACACATCTAGTTTTGAAATACAGTAGGTGAAGATTAGGTAAATGGTTAGTATCTTCCTAAATGTCAACCATGTTACCAGAAGGCAAAAAAATTGCAATCTAGAGATAAAGACTGAAGCTGCTCTGGGTGTGGCCCATCTCCAAAGACATTCTGGTCAAACAGCCACTTCTCAAAAGTCCAAGCCAAACATTTTTGTTTTACATGGACACAGTTCAAAGTCCATGTGTCATAACAGTGCGTGTCCTCACAGTTCCGTTTCCTGACCACAAGCCAATGAAAAACAGCTCTGCTGCACTGAAATTTCTTGAGCTTGAGTGTCCCTATAGACAGGCAGACCATGAGCGTGGGTTGCCAAGAGAGACGGGGGACAAACTCAGAACGAAGACCTCAAGAGTTGACAGTTGGATGAGGTTTAACAGGTTCCCATTAAACAGGTGCAGGAAAGCTATGTTAAAACAACCTTTTTGAACGTTTGTGGTACAGCTTTGGATGGGTTTCTAAATGTTAAAGGCAGAACCAAGCATTAAGCTTTTGTGACATACTTGTCATATGTAAATGTATAATAAAGTGATAAACAGAATTAATGTTTTGTCAATGTACCATCAGAAACTGATCCTAACGGAAAGTGCTTAACTAGCCTAATGTTGCTACAGTTACCTCCCCAGGTAAATTATCTGAAACGTTACTTAAATAATATGTAGAATTTAAAAATTGCAGAATGTAGTTTCCCCCAAAATGAAAACCCTGACTTTCTTTCTTGCATGGAAAATGGAAAAAGTGAGCATTACCATACAGCATACACTCAGCACAGCCTGTCAAGCTCCAAAACAGACAGAAAAGCACCACAGAAGTAGTCCATCTTACTCATGCGCTACATTCCAAGTTTTCTGAAGCCAACTGATACCTCTGTGCAAGGAACAGACCGGAATTTAGATTGTTTTTCACCAAAAAATTATACCCTTTGCCACAGTTCTCAGATCTCATTTGCACTTCTGCAATCACTTGCCGTGTTGCAATCAAACAGGTTTGGAACAACATGAGAGTAAATCTGCACAGTAAATTCTGTCATTTGCACCATGTTCAAGGCAATGCTCATTCTCACATTATAAGTAATTTCAGGCAATTGACATGGACAAACATGAAAATGTTTTTTATTCTGTGAAAGAACAGGAATGGCCAAAAAGATCCATAGAAGAGCCACACATAATCTCAAGTAACACCCTTCTGCTCTTTGTGGAGTTGCTTTCTCACTGACTCCCAGTTCATTTTGCATAATGCCATCTGTCCATGTGTGAGACTCTACAACCATTAATTGAGTGTGATAGATAACATTTACACCGGTTGTGTTAACACTTAATACAGCAAGGTCCAGCACAACTTGTTTAAATCGGTGGAAACGAGTTTAAAAGTTTTAAACTGATGGAAGATGCTAACCTCTCATTGACTCACAGGGTAAAACATTAATACTTATACCAAAAGAAGCAATAAAAGGAAACAGGATTGTTTCCTCTGTTTTCTTTCCTTTCTTATGTCCATTAAGTGTGCAGTTCTTCCAGGAAATGAGGTAATGGACTTGGACAGCCACTGCGTAGGAAGCTGCTAGCAATGGATTTCTAGAACCAGGATTAAACAGTTGCTTATTTTACCTCCAGGTTTGCTTAAAGAAACAGTCACAACAGATAGAAAGGCTAACAAACAGAGCTGAAATAAATGTTTCCATTTTTTGTCCCTTGTTTTCCACTTTTTAAGCTGGGGGTGTAGTGGTTAAGACCAGAAACATACATCACACACAAGTATGCGTAGGCAAGTGATTCGCCAATGCAGTGCAAATGAACAGAATGTTTGAACTTGTTTAACATGCGTTACTGCGTTACTGTGGCGGTAACAAACCTCAGTACTCAAGGGGGCGATAGAGATAACTTCAAAAGTCTGTGCTATTAAACTGGTTGTGTTTTTATCCAGGTAAGTTGCTATAAATACTGAACATTGACTATAACTTACTCAGCTTACTTACTTCTCTTTAAACTGTCTCCATGACAGTAGTTTACTTGAAAAAGTTAACTCACCTTTACAAACGGACAGTTCACACTAATGTCTGCTTTAGCGCCCCTTATAGCAACATTGAGAATGCAATGCCTACTTGCGTTGTGTTATGAATTGCAGTCTAGCACATTTCTGAATGCAACAACGCACAAATCGAGCTTGTGTAGCTAAAAGCATCTGTGTTCACGCACTTGCGTAGAGTATGGTTCAGGATTTAAGGCTCAGGACTTGTAACAGAAAGGTTGCTGGATCGACCCCTTTCAGCAATGCACTTTACCCCAAGTAATCTCAGGGGAACTGTCCTTCTGTCCTCATTGTATTGTTCTATGGTGGCACTACCTGAAAATTAAAGGGATAGTTCACCCAAACATGAAAATTCTCTCATCATTTACTCACCCTTATGCCATCCTGGATGTGTTTGTCCTTCTTTCTTCTGCAGAACACAAATTAAGATTTTTTTTCTCCCCTTTTCTCCCCAATTTGGCATGCCCAATTCCCAATGTGCTCTAGGTCCTTGTGGTGGCGTACTGACTCAATCTGGATGGTGGAGGAAGAATCTCAGTTGCCTCTGCGTCTGAGAGCATCAATCCTCACATCTTATCACGTGACTTGTTGAGCATGTTACCGCAGAGACCTAGTGCATATGGAGGCTTCTTGCTATTCCCCGCGGCATCTATGCACAACTCACCACGCGCCCCACCGAGAGCAAGAACCACATTATAGCGACCGCGAGGAGGTTAACCCAACGTGACTCTACCCACCCTAGCAACCGGGACAATTGGGTGCTTAGGAAGCCTGACTGGAGTCACTCAGCATGCCCTGGATTCGAACTTGTGACTCCAGGTGTGGTAGTCAGCGTCTTTACTTGCTGAGCTACCCAGGCCCCACAAATTAAGATTTTTAGCAACATTTCTCAGCTCTGTAGGCCCATACAATGCAAGTGAATGGGAGCCAAAATTGTGAAGCTCGAAAATCCACATATGGGCAACATAAAAGTACTCCACATGACTCTGGTGCTTAAATTAATAGCTTTTGAAGCGATATGATAGGTGTGGGTGAGAAACAGATAAATATTTAAGTCTTTTTTTTTTTCCAATAAATTCTCCTCTCTGCTCAGTCAATCTTCACTTTATTTTCACTTTCTCATTCTTCTTCTTGTGTTTTTGGTGATTCAATTTCTTTGAGCATGTTCGCCCACTACTGGGCAGTGAGGAGAATATATGATAAAAAATGACTTAAATATTGATCTTTTTCTCACACACACCTATCATATTGTGTCTGAAGGCATGTATTTAACCACTGGATTCTTATGGATTACTTTTATGCTCCCTTTATGTGGATTTTGGAGCTTCAAAATTTTGGAACCCATTCACTTGCATTGTATGGACCTACAGAGCTGAAATATTCTTCGAAAAATCTTAATTTGTGTCCTGCAGAAGAAAGAATGTCATAGACATCTGGGATGCCAGGAGGGTGATGAAAGAATTTTCATTTTTGGGTGAATTTTCATTTTCTCTTTAACGTAGAAATTCCATTGTTGCGATGTCACAGGCATTTAAAACCTCAACCAATCATCATATAGAGAAGCTGTGCTTCCAGGTTTCCTGCATAGTTATATAGTTACTTAGCACAACTGTAGATTCTGTAGACTCAACTGTAAACTGTTTATCAAGTAATATAGTAATATGTTGTATTAATATACTGTATATAGTCAAAGGTGTGCATTCATCTGCATTGTACTATGACTTTGAATTGCTTAGTAGAGACGGGTAGTAATATCAAACATAATGTTGGAATATTGTTATAAAGGGTAGTTTCATATCATAGAAAAATCCAGTCTGATAGATTCCAAATTTATTGAATCAGTCTTGACTGATTCTTTCCTTTTTTGCAATTAAAGAAGTAATATTGAAGTCAGCTTTACATAACAGAAGAGCATCTGAAACAATGAACACAACTCGCCAAATATGACACATGAGATTAAGTGAGTCACCATTATATCTTGTTCATGTGGGTGGTACACATCATCTCAGAGGGAATTTGCCAATATGGACAGTCTAACAATGTGACAATTAAGTGCTACTACACTGATTTGTTGGATGCTCCACTTGCAACCTACTTCTGCAGACAAAATAACAAAATAGGCTAGAAAAACTGACACAGTGTAAAATTAAACCATCTCGACAGCTGTCTACTTCTGGTCCACCAAATAAACCATCAAATGATGACCCAAACAGAGTTCAACTTCAACACACAAAAAAGCAGCACAACCATTAAAAACAAGAGCAGAGTTCTGCAGACAAACTGTCTGGTTGGAGGACATCCTGAGGCTGAGCAGGTGATGCATTGTGGGATGCACCTCACAGGGGTCCATCTGTTTCTGCATGTCACAGTCTACTGACCAAACAAATATTATCTTGATAAAGAGGAAAGGGAGGGGGTATGGTGTTCACATAGGCTGACTTTTTTCAATGTGAGGAACCATAATTTCAATCAAACAGTCACTGTTGTTAAGAACTGAAGATTATAAATTTTTAATATAAAAACTATAACCCATTAAAAATCTGTAATAATAATAATAATAAATAATAAATAATTGTTTTCCACACTGTTTTTTACTAAATAAACAATAAGCAATAATTTATATGCTAGCGCTTAAAAATAAGTCTGTTTTATTTTCATTATTTAACACAATAGTTAACATGAACTAACAATGAACAATATTTTCACAGCCTTCATAATGTTAGTTTTTACATATACACTTTTTACATTACAATTTGCATGTTAATATAAGTTAATGCATTATGAAATAACATGTACATATAATGAACAACAGTTTTTTGATAAGTTAACATTAACCTTGATTAACAAAATTGTTCATTGTTAACTGATGACACCCAATGCATTAACTAATGTAAACAAATAAAACCTTATTTTAAAGTGTTACGGCTATCATTTATACACACACCAATACGAAAAAAAAAACAACAACAACAACAACAACAACAACAACAACAACAACAACAACAACATTTACTACATATATCCATATTAAAACATTGAACATTTGAACTGTGAACATTTTTGAGTGATGACACAGCTCAATCATTGAATCAGTGATTGATTAATTAAAATAGACAGTTTGAACTTATTCATGGAAATGAATCGAACTTACGATCAATTAAACAACGGGCTCTATTTTCATGAGTGCGCAAAGCGCAGGCTGAGCGCTACGACCGTGGGGGTAATCGCTTAAGATTTGTATTAAACTTTCTAAAGGTCATGGCTTATTTTTTCAATTATTTTTTACAATTATATTTATTGTTATGTTTATATGTATTATTATTTTTGTATAATTAAATCATAAATACGATTTGTAATTTGTAGTCTACTAGTAATTTTCCTCCTGCTGAGACTGATTTTTAAGTCACTGCAAAAGGCTGTTTAAGTCCACTGCTGGAGGAAGGAGACTAAAATGTTTGGATTGGGTATGTTTTTTGTACCACTTTGTTATTTTGATTATATTTTCATTTCGTTTAAAGTGTCATTTGAATTTAGAAATATTTTTGGTCGACTGTTAGAAGTGAAATGTGTGCCGATACAATCACTGTTAATATTAGCCATGATTTGTGTCAGTAGATGAAAATGATTAATAATACTTACATTACCTATAATTTAACTGAGTGTACATCCAAATTCAGAAGAGAATCACATTTTCTTTGCATATCAAATGAGCGTGTCACTGTGATAGAAATATGCCTGGCATTCATCAAGGACGCAATTAATGCACATTTTCTATTTTTCTGATTCATTGCATACAGTCCATTTACACTATCAACTTTTTATGAATGCGCTGTCTTTGTTTATATCACTGGTGTTTGAGAGTATGGACTATATAATGGGATGCAGATGGTGGAAATCCTCGAGAAGAAACTCAGAATTCAGTTGCACATGATCCAGTCCATTTGCGTGTAGCGCGGGCACTGTCCACTGACTCTGCACTTAAAACATGGCATAGCGCTGCGCTTAGTGCTAGCGCTCTTAAAATAGGGCTCAACATCTCTTTCTTAAATGTTCTGTATGTAATTTCAGCTTTTTTCATATCATACACCCTCTTTCCAAAATCACGCCCTCCAAAAGATATGCCTGCCAATCCAATGTCAGCATATCCAATTGTGCAAAATGATTCACAGACAGAAAGCATATCTGTATATAGTTTTCTGGCTAAAAAAGAAGCACAGCTTGTCCCCCTGACTCTATTTTCCTGTTTACAGAGTCTTTAGGTCTGTCACAGAGACAAGTGTGATTTCTCAGGACACCAACATCTGTGATATCTGTCAGGTAATAGGAGAATTTTACATATATATTTGGCAGATGCTTTTATCCAAAGCAACTTATGGTGCATTCAAGATAAACATTTTACCAGTTTGTGTGTTCCCTGGGAATCAAACCCATGATCTTGCTGTTGCTAGCACCATGCTCTATCAGTTAAGCTACAGGAACCCTATTTTATGTGTGGAATTATGCTGCTCTACCAATGTATAAAAAAATATATTAGTATTTTCAAATGATTGACCTGACATTTATTATCAACAAATGATAGCATACCAAAAAATTAAATCCTCAAGCAACTTTCAACCCCCTAGTTCACTTTAAGAACTACCATTAAACTTCTGCAACAGATTACCAATTATGCTGTTAATCGATGGTGCTACTTGAACTGAATTCTGGGAAGGTGTAATGAAAAACAGCAGAATTCGCAGTAATGTTGTTCTGCATCACATGACTGTCTGGCCATGAAAATCACTGCTTTTTCACAGCAGAGTGCAGCACGACCACCTCCCAAGCGTCGCTTCCCACGCTATCCAGACTCACCCCAGCAATTCACTGGTGCACAATCCCGCTCACCAAGCAAAAGGGAGACTGATGAGTGCTGAGGGAGTGTTCTGTGCATGCTTCACAATGCAGGCTTAAATGTCTTTTACAAGAGACAGTGGGGCAAGAAAGACAGCAACCAGAACCAGACAGTGTAATAAACACATCAATGCATAAGGTTACACAAAATAAAAGCACATTTAAAAATGTGTAGGAGTGAAAGAAACATTCATTTATAACAATTACAATCAAATTATTCTGCTTCTGTGGATTTAACAAAGAACTCATAAATGCTACTTTTATGCAACAGCAAAATACAAAGTTTTCAGAATGGATCCACACTTGACAACTAGTTATCCATCACATCATACAATGCCTAACCCTAACCCCCTAACCCTCCTAACCCTAACCCCATGCTCTAACTATAAATGTTTTTTTGTTTTTGTTTTTTTTTGCTCTAACTATAAATATATCATAAAAATTAGAGGTAAAAGACAGGTCGATAAGACTGGTGCGCAAGCCCCTAAGCCAGGCTTTAGGCCTAACTGAACATTAACTCTAAATCCAACTCAAAAATCTGATAGGTTGATAGAAATGATGTTCCAGGACCTACAATGATGCTGATCCAGAAATACGTGTTACTTGGCGAAATCATGGTGTGTGTCTCAGTCAGCTCCTTAGTTTAAGACGGGGATGGCCATTTCTAGCTCTGTTCCAATCGCAAAATCATTCAAATGCACTGGAATGTTCGCTCACTAAAAATTCCCAGAATTCACGTTAAAAATCCGGAAGCATTGTTGCTCACTACGTTCCCTTACCGGAAATGTCCTCATGTCTTCTGTAGTCTTTCAAGCCGTCAGAAGCTTAGGAGCAAAAAAAAAAAAGAAAAAAAGTCGAAGCCTTATTTTCTCTTCAAAAGAGATACGTTTGTAATATCTTTCATCCATAATACGAACGAAAGGGATACAAACGCTTAATATTAATAGTTGAAAAAAGATTAAAAATACACTCCTTTGTATTTTTATTTCTGCTTTTATATAATATATATTTCATAATAACACTGAACATTTTAATATTAATACTACACAAATGCACATCAGTGTCATTTATACACTTAAACAGTTGAGTTTAAGCGCGTAACCTCTTCATTGTGTCGCAGGCGATTAAGTCATAAAAGTCCCAATGTTCAGTGGATGAACACCCTTGAAGTGCCCAAATTTGTTCATGATATACTGATATACGGCATAGGGAGCGAGATGAGATGCACCAACGCTCACCAAACTTTAATCCTCGAGTCATTTTGTGGTGATTCTATGAAACTTTCTGCTCACATGCCAACTTGTTGCTCTTTAATGCTCTGTGAGTTGAGCTACCCCACACTTTGATCGAACTTAAACAATTGGTTATGTTATGCAAACTTTAAAATGTGTCGACTTAAAAGTCATGCAATATAGACCATTTCAGGACGGTTTAAAGAAGTGACGTCTTTTTGTTCCTTGAACATTCCCTGCTAGTTGTGCATTTCAAATGGGATCAATCACCCTCCGAAGTGCACTTTGAAGGGAGAACAATCATAATATTCATGCTGTAAGATTGCTTCAAACAGCATTTCCAATAAAAATTACTTAAAAAGTGAGTTCTGAATGATGCTAATTTTTGAGCCCCACACCTTTTAGCCTTTCAAAGCTCTCACAGTGAATGGTAAAGTCTTCGAAGTGCATAGTGATGATTACTTCTGAATAGAATGCACCCTCATTCAAAACAACAGTGCGAGGCGCTTCACTCATAGTGACTAAGCTCTGCAAGTCATTTACTTTTACACTTTAATCCAAAAGAAAGAGAAAGCAAAAGCATTTGAATCATTAAAAAAAGAAATCCGTACCTTGTCCGCAAGTCACGCAGACAGCTTCATTGAACGGCTTCACTGATTATAACCAGAGACTATTTAGCAGAGATGGGTCACTTCTATTAAAATGAATGGGAGAAATTGGAACGCCCAGTGGTCAACGGATGTAAAAAGGAAGTCCCGCCTTACAGGTAAACGAGCCAATCACCTTTTAGGTACAGACATCATGTCAGGATCCTGTCACTTTGGACATTCATGTTTATTGTGTGTTGAAAGGATCCTGACACCCATGTTCTGTGTTTGTGTTTGAGCACATGGCTTAGAGTTTAATTACTGGCCATGTTCTCTCTGTCTTTTTTTTTTTTTTTTTTTTGAGCACATGGCTTATGATGGCATTTGTTTGCCATGTGCTCTTCTGTCAGTCTCATGTCTAGGTCCCGCCCCCTTGTTACCTTGTTATTAGGTTATTTTCCTCACCTGCCTTCCATTGTTAACCTCCTAATTTCCTCCCCTATTTAATCTCCCTGATTTCTCTGTCCTGTACCAGTTTGTTGTGGATGTTTCTCTGTTTAGGTGTCATATTGTTTGTGCCTGCACTGGAAGCCTCGCTCCTGTTTGCCTGCTGGTCCTGGCTCTGGACCGTGGGGCTTCCTCTCTTCAGCCCAGCCAGTCTTATCGACTCCCTGCCCTGGGACTGTGTTTTTCCCCTTCGGGGTAGATTTTGTTTTTTGTTTATTTATTTTTTTTATTAATAAAGCCAATTTACTACTGCAATTCTGCACTTGAGTCCTTGCCTCTCTACTCCCACACCTCATCTGTCAATCCACTCTGAGCTGAGAAAATTGGAGGTAAAGCACAATTTATGATACCACCATTGTCAGATTTTACTACTGTTCTAAAGATGGCTGCTGAGTGACCTGACTTGTCTAAAAAGACTTCTATTATAACAAGAGTGATCATTCCTGAGCTCTCTGCTGAGGAAATAATTGTGAGCATCTAAACTACGATACAATTTCATCACCTCACTCGCATAGATGCTCAGTATCAACAACATGTCAGGATGAGTCACTTCAGGTCAACATTTGATGTTATTTGAGGAAAATGTTAACTCAGAGCCTTATTTAAATGATCCGTCAATGATACCAGAAGTGTGACAGGAAAAATGTTCTTTGAATTCCTCGTTATTGTTTACATGCTTGAAATGGTCTGTAGGAACAGTTTGTAGATATAAGACAGCATAGTGCGAGTAGCAGAGCGAAAAGTACGTGTTTATGAACTGATAATCTGCCGTTTTACTCGTGACTTGTGTAAAAGTGAATAAAAGTTGTTGTTGTAGTGCCTCTAGTGTTCATTTCTTAGGAAACTGCCACGATACGTACAAAGAGGCACGTAAAAATAATTTTGCAAATATGTAGGTATAGTAACGTGTTTCTATGAGAGCAGGTAGGTATTCAAGCTGCTTCAGTAAGCTGTTGTATGAAGAAAATTACTGTTAGTTTCCTGTTTACTAACACTTGTTAGTAAATACTGTTGTCTATCTCATATTTCTCCCCAAACTATAGCATACACACAAAATAACACTCTAGAAGAAAAATGAGCTAAGAAACAGGTGTCACTGAGAAACAATTAACACCAGTCTACAGTTTGCAAAAATCTGTCTCCTTCCAGATCCTTTCTGCACCGCACAGGAAACTAATTTTCCCTCCCCACAGCTCCATTTATTCCTTTATTATTGATGGCTCTGGTGTCATGTGCGAGCGCTCGGAATAGACCTTCATAATCTCCAATATTCAGTGTTCACTCCAGGACCCGTTCAATGAACAGCTACACAATACAGCACCGACAGCACGGCTGAAAGTTATGATGCCTCTCATACCAGAGGACCGTGTGCGTAAACACCCCTAGCGCTAAAGGTCACAATTGATTGACCTTTGCGTGATCAATTGGACATTATAAGTGAAATGAAATGACAAGTTTTGGGCCAACCAACTCCACAGAATCAGAAAACTGCTCTACTTTGGCTTTGTTCACGCTGCACATAAATCCGGTTTGGTGTTTAAATTCGATCTTTGACTTCCCACGTTCATGATTGCATAAGAGAAGCTTTTTTTACAGTGGTTCCCATGTTCACACGAGATCTTGCACTGTTTTTAGCACTTAACAAGATCTCACATGAACACATAAAGCACTGTGAACTGTGTGTTTTCACTGAAATATTACCTATATTTTAATTATATTCGGATTTTAGGGTAAAAATCTGTTTTGTCTCCTACATCCAAAAGATGGCAAAACAAATCAATATAAACCAATTAGCACCATGTTATTGCGATTGTTTATTGCAAAGAGCCTATCTGGCTGTTAACAAATGTGTGTATGATAAAGTCAAAAGATTTATCCAGATTCATAATATCAGCGGTACCACAGTGTTTTTCATTAAATAAAGTATGCAGCGAAACGCTGATAAGAGAGCAAGGCATAGTCAAGACACAACCACCAAAGACAACCATCTCTGGGGGCCATTCACTGCATGCGTTAGACGGATGTCTTTGGCCATTGTGCCATGTCTCATGTTTTTTTTTTAAAGCATCTCATGCAGTAACAATGCATTTTTTCACATGCTGTGTCAATTTAAAAGGAAATTAAACCTTTAAATCGCAGCTCGAATATAAGTCATCATCATTGCTTGGCACACATCCAAAATTCTAATGCTCATTTTAGTATTCAAATGTGCAATTTTATATTAAAATCAACAAATATTTGAATTTTGAATTTGATAGTCAACCTTAGACCTGAAGTTTCATTAACACATCTCCTTTTATGTTCCACATATTAATAAGTCATACAGGTTTCTAATGGCATGAGGGTGAGTAAATTATGACAGAATTTTCATTTTTGGTGAATTATTCCTCTAAAGCTTATAAGACAACAGTGTCAGAGGCATTACTGTATTTTACAATCAGTTTTAGAAGCAATACTGTTCTTACACATTTATGCAAATGCTGTGTCCGAAACCACTCAACCGTTTTCTCATTTATCATTCAATACATAATGAATGGCACAAAAAATGAAAAAATTTTCACTGAAAATTGCATGGAACGATCACAAACCTTTTGACTCTCGCACGCCGAGGACACAATATTTTCTTAATGTCTGTCAATTGCTGAGAGAGCTGATTACTAATATAGTTTTTGAATGGAGAAACAAAGCACAGTAGAGAGAATTATGTTGCCAAGGACAAGACGCCTTGCCAGTCCAAGCAACAGGTAAACAAATTAAATCAATACATAGGTGAACTTTACGTGAGCCTGTTCAAATATCCAAGGCCATTAAATAATTATTAAAGACTACGAGACTATGTTTGTGGCACATTACCACATCACTGAGCCCCTAGATACTGAGAAATGTATTTCAGTTTTCTATGTTACTTTTGATTTCATTCACACATTGATGTGTGTCAGTTGCTCTCTGGTATTTATCAGAATGTTGTCTGGGTCTCTAATGGTGGTCAGAGAGTCACAGCAGATGCAGGATTCATGCCATACCACCTAAAGTGGCTTCAGCTAACACCACTTTGTTGTGACAAAGGCCAATGCTGATGGTTTTATTGTGTTGTTGTGAGGAATGTTCACACAAATGTAATTCACACTCATCTTGTTTCAAACTTACATTACTTTTTTTTTCTTTTCTTTTTTTTCTGTGTAACACAACAGTAACAGGTGTATTTTTGAATAATATCCTGGCCACTCTTGTTCATATTATAAAAAATGAAAGGGGGAAAAAAAAAATAACAGAAAGAAAAAGATGCGACACTACAAATGTGAGTAAATGATGACAGAATTTTTGTTTTTTGTGTAAAATATTCCTTGTGTGAACTATAACAGCCTACATAGCATGCAATAAAAACTAATAATTTGATGCAATAATGTATTTATGCTATGTGTCATGAAAAAAGAATTTATAAAAGATTTATTTGAAGATAATTAACCAGCAAGTAAAGACCAAACAATTACTTATGCATTATTTTCATTTTAATTAATGGAAATCTGTTCTCTGATTCTGTATCTGTTCTATTATCAAATCTTATTTATCTGTTGTTCCCTTGAATTTAAATGTTTTTAGTGAGCAGCCACTATAATTGGGTTGTTATAAAGAACAATTATACAGTATTAATTGTATAATTGTTTATTTGCAACAGATCTTTCTCCCATATGGCTTCTACTGGAACCAAATGTTATTTTTGTAAATCAGTACAACAGAATCATACTAAAACTCACTTGTGTTTTGGGCCGAAAGGAAGCATCACTTTTATCTATAAAAAAATTAAATAAAAAATACGAAAAGTTTACGAAGCTCACTTTGAACTTTCATGTAAAATCCTATGACATTGAACATTTTTTTTTTTTTAAATTGAAAGATTACAGAACATATCTTAAATAACATTAAAAGTCTATTAAAAACAACATGAAAAGGGCCAACTATTTACAACATATTTGTTGATATGTTACATAAAAAATCAATTAATTGATATGGGTTGGAAGGGCTTGCAGTAGTTTTATTTGAACAAATTATAATAGGAGAAAAAACAACTTAAACTTGACTAAGTTTTGAGCACACAGAGAGCAAATAAAGAAATTATTTGCATTGATTTTTCTAACTCCTGAATAGGTACATTAAAAAATTGTGCTAAACAACATCTCCCCTAGAATAGCTGTTTGGCAGAGCTGAAAAATGTCATTTGTAAGCATTCTTTCCATGGCATGCTTAAATATTGAGAAGCTACCTATATTCCAAATACAGAAGAATTTGCCTTAAAGGAATAGTTCACCCACAATGAAAATTCTCTCATCATTTACTCATCCATATGCCATCCAAGATGTGTATGACTTTCTTTCATCTGCTGAACTCAAATGAAGATTTTTAGAAGAATTTCTCAGCTCTTTTGTGCCATACAATGCAAGTGAATTGGTACCAAATTTTTGAGCTCCAAATTGAACATAAAGTCAGCATAAAAATAACCCATAAGACTACAGTGGTTAAATCAATGTCTTCAGAGGTGATATGATAGGTGTGGGCAGGAAACACATAAATATTTAATACCTTTTTTGCTATAAATTCTCCTCCCTGCTCAGTCTATCTCCACTTTAACTTTCACTTTCATATTCTCCTTGTGTTTTAAGTGATTCACATTCTTCATGCATATCGCTCCGCACTGGGCAGGGAAACGATTTCTAGCAAAAAAGGACTTAAATATTGATCTGTTTCTCACCCACACCCTATCAAATCACTTCTGAAGACATGGATTTAATCACTGGAGTCATATGGATTACTTTTATGCTGCCTTTATTTGCATTTTGAAGCATCAAAATGTTGGCACCCATTCACTTACATTGTATGGACCTACAGAGCTGAAATATTCTTCTAAAAACATTCATTTGTGTTCAGCAGAAGAAAGAAACTCATACACATCTAGGATGGCATGAGGGTGAGTTGGCGCTGTTTTGGTGGCATGAGGGGGACCTACACAATATTAGGCAGGTGGTTTTAATGTTGTGGCTGATCGGTGTATGTGTGTGTATATATATATATATATGAGATCCAGCTTTTGACACTTAGGACAACTGAGGGACTTGTAAACAACTAACATTCATTGATGCTCAAGAAGACAACACACTACTATATGCATACCATACTTTATGTAATTATCTGTAATATAAATTCTTAAGAGCAGTACTAAATAAAATAAAAAAATATTTAATATTATGATTTATAATCATATATTTGTATAAATTATGAAAGGGGTGTGAACATTTATGAGACAAAAGGGAATGCAAACTTATCTTCTAAATTATATATACTGTTTATTAAACCTGGGTTATCAGATGTCTTCCATCTTGTTTCTGAACAGCAATCTAATTCGAGTAATTCTGTAATTTGGCGACTAAAAACAGCCATTTGGCTCCTTAATTAGTAATTTTTTTAGTCTGGAGCCCTGACTGAAGAGCCAATGATGTTTTATATACAGACATTGCTGTCAGTCAACTCGAGAACGTGCATGCGCATTTGCTGAACCAGCCTGAAAAATATTGTTTCTTATCATAAAGAAGAACAATTTATGACAAAAGTGTGGTCAGATTTTACTGCTAATTTTAAAAATGTGCTTTGACCGTAACCTTGACCAAGCATTTTGAAGATCTCAGTCTTTCCCCATTTAAGTAGACAGGAGCTGTTCTTTGCTGCTTGTTTACATAGAAAATAGCTTCCCAGCCTTCCTGGGAGCATTCCCTTTCATATACACTGTGTGCTATGGGTATTAGAATTTATTATCTTTTTGGTCAATTAAACACACCATTTAAATTTAAATGGACAGATCTGAATCAGTGGTGATTGCTTTAAGACTACACGGAAAGCACGGCTTCCCTTAAAGTTTCGTAAAAATTGTGCAATTACAAGTTTATAAAATTGCATATATAATCTCTCTATAATTCCGATTATTATTGTCCCCTTTCAATATTTTAGGTAACAAAAGTATGCAATAGCATACAACGCTTTCGCAGTGTTTGTTCCGTTGATGTCATCTGCATGAGTATGTCCGTCGGAGTTAGCGGATGCACGGCTTATAGAACCCCATTGAAGCTGTGCAATACAGTGGAGCAAAACCTCGATGTTCATTGGACAACACTTCATTTTGTGTCCCGCCTGGACGGCGTGCATCTCTTGGAGTCTAAAGAAGCTTAATTAGGGTTATTTGCATAACTGAAGTATTCTGACTGCTGATGGGCAGTGTGTTTTTAATCAATTTATTTTTTATCCTTCCTGAAAGCCCAGCTTCTCTATAGGATTATTGGTGGAGATCCCAAATGAACTGAACCACGTAACAAATGGCCAATCATTGAAACGGAGATTTACATACGTGCGTGACAGCATTTTGAATTAAAACACAGTTGCAGTCATTCAGTAGGTACAGAGTGAATGCCGGTGCAGAAGAAGTTGGTTGTGATTTATTTAACACAATTCATTTAGTGACTATAAATCTTCACTTTTGCCTTTGGCATAAGTACATGTTGTAAATAAAATTGTAAATGCAGAATAAGGTTCTGTATTTTTGGTACTTTATTTTTGTTCAGTAAGTTCACTAGTTCATATTTTTAGAGTTTGTTTGTGAGTTGGCAACATAGCTGTATTATGGGCAAAACGGCAGACACTGAGAATGAGAAATCATTTGATACTCTTACCTATGAGGAGCAAAAAAATAGGAGAGCAGACATCACATTTAAGTAGCCAACCCACCAAAAAAATTAAAAATAAAATAAAATAAAATTCAGAGAGAATAATACAATAAATAAATAATAATAATATTAAAAATAAAAAAGATGCTAGTACACTTTTTTTTTTTTTTACCGACATCTGTGTTACCCCTCTTTTGAAAAGCACCGGCCAGCACTGATCTGATACAGTATTGTTTACAAATTATGTTTTCTACTTTTCGCAAAAGCTTTTCTTGGAAATGTTCACTGGTTATTTACCTACCATAGTAAAAAGTGTTTAAAAAAATGTAATAATTTTCACTGAGTGGCTCTTTTCAATTATTCACAGATTTCATAACCCATGTTTCTATTCAATTACATGACTCATTTATGAAGAGAACACTCACTCTCTTTCTTCAGCACAGCACTTAACACATGCAATATGATACATAATGTTGGACAGCCAGTAGACACTGTTCTCCACAGTGAGAGCAGAGGCCTCCTCCGGCACTTTGGGTTAACTAAGCATGTCTACTTATTTGGAACCATCAGTATTTTAACATTGACAGTAAATGTTAGTCCATTGGACAGTTGAAATGGGAAAAGTCACTCTAGGAACTGTCAAGGCTTCAATTTGTAGCTACATTTTTCAAATACTCCCAAAACTGCAAGAAATTAATTTAAATGAATATCTCTCTGATGCCTTTTTTTTTTTTTTTTTTTTTTTTGGCAGTTTCATGGTCTCTTACACAGTCAAAACTCTAATACATAAAATAGCTCCTGTCTACCAAGAAAGTGTAATAATTGAGTTCTGTTTTTTAGAGCTGTAATTGCTGTAGGCAGTTGCCAAGGGCATCAAATGAAGCAATGTTCTCAATAATGTTTTGGTTGTTAATGACAACACTGAGTCATGAATCAGAGTGTGTAACCCAGTTCACCATTTAGTCATTAAAGTGATAGATTCTCAGTAATTGTGACTAACAAGGTTGCGTTACATTTACTACACTTAATTGTCAATTTCTTACATCATAGTTTTGCTAACACTTTTCAGGCTGCTCTATTAAAGGAATATTCCGGGTTCAATACAAATTAAGCTCTATTTTCAGCATTTGTGGCATAATGTTGATTACCACAGAACAATGAACATCTAGTAATACGCTACCGACATATTTCTATGAGTGGACTTTGCTCTATGTAAACAGTACCTTTCTGGCATCCTTTGGCATATTTGTAACAGCATTGCATGGTCATAACATTGCAGTTTGATATAACTTTGCCTGGTAAGCAAGTGATTTAAACAAACCATTGTCATACCAACGCATATAATGTTCAAGTCTTGTCACTTGTGGCTATTCGTTTGAAACTGTGTATTTTATTGTTTATGCCTCACTCACCCATAAATGCCTTACTCTACCATCATTTTCATTATAAAATAGTGTCAACATTTCATTTGTGTTAATCGGCATTGAAAACATTACTTTAAGGACTAATAAAACCATCAGTGGTATTACTGTTTTGGATTCAATTTTCTGTTAGCGTTGCTGTGCAATACTTAAAGGGACAGTTCACCCGAAAAAATGTAATTATGTCATAATTTACTCATCTTCATCTTAATCCAAATCCGTATAATTATTTTTTTTTTCCTGTCTTGGAACACAAATAAAGATGTTTAGTAGAATGCTAGCCTCAGTCCCCATTCACATTCACTGTATGAAAAAAGTAAATGGTAAGTGAATAGTAACTGAGACTGTCAATCACTAACATTCTGCCCAATATCTCCTTTTGTGTTCCATGGAAGAAAGAAAGTCATATGGGTTTGACACAACATGAGGGTGAATAATGACAGAATTTTCATTTTTGGGTGAACTATCTCTTTAAAATTTAATTAAACTAATTAGGTTAATCATGACATATTAGGTACTACACAATAGAGAGCAAGTCAACTACTGTACACTGTCAGAAAAAAGGGTACGGTCAGGGTACGTTTGTGATCACATAGCGTACAATTTATGTGGTTACAACTTAAGGTACTAATATGTACCCTTTAGAGATAGATAAGGTACAAATACATTTTCAACCAACAAAGGGTCCTGGTCTATGCCATTTCCCCAAACAGAGGTACAAAATAATGTGGCCAAATTATTTGCTTGGGAGATGGGGTGGTTCAAGGCTGCCAAACCCTGCAAGTGCATGAAATTCCCGAATGTGATCTCAACAATTCAATGAACACACAATTGCAAATCACCCAATACCAACATAAACTTCAATGTTGTACAGTAAAATAGTTAATGTTCACTGGTCTGTGGCATCCACAAAAGCTGAAAAAAACACTTAATCCATGTCTGACCATTTTTCTGGATTTTATAGTGTTTATATTTAGAGTGTCAAGATGATGGCTTTTAATATAAAACAAATTCATGAATTAAATCACTAACATGTTTAATGGTCTGGAGTTTTTCTTTAAATAACATAATTAAAATTCAGTTTATCTTCAGTGAGGAGCACAAATTCTTATATAGTCTACTAATGTAAAAACAATAAAAGTATAAACAAGAGCAACTGAGGAGCTGCAAAAGGTTATTTGTATGGCTGTATTAAAATTCGTCAAATCCCGCTGTGCGCGGGAAGTTTGGGATGGAACGGCGCTCCGCTCGCACTCAGGACACAATGGATCTCTGACTGACTGTTGATGAAGGATCTTCTCCTCAAGTTAAAAGAAGCTGGAATGCAAGTCATTGAAGAAGCACAGAAATTCAGAGGTACGTTTAACTTTAAGTGTTGTTAAAATTAGCTGGTATTTCGTCTATTTGTCCAATTTATGTGCTTGTGGGCAGTAACGTTCACCTTTAGGCAGTCGTTGACGGGGCCATTGACGTGTTTGCGTGCTAACCAGATTGCCATCCAGCCAAAATCCAACAAATTGTTTTCCTATTTACATAAGCTTTGTAGGGAATAATTGACAATGAACCGTCGAATTCTTGATAATTAATATACACCCCATAGTGGTAATTGCGTTGCAGACTTTATACCTCAGGTTTGCACACATTTTCAATAATTTGACGTTTGAGACAATCATTCTGCTTATGCCACGGTTACCATACATCTATAAGTTTTTGTTTCTCATGTTTTCTTTATTAACTTTATAAACTGTTTCCTTGCGCCGCATATTCAACATCTTGTAATGTAAACGGTACATGTCAACTGACACAGAGAAATCAGCTGAACACCGCTCACCACTCCACAGAGCTGCTACTTTGAGCATTGTACAGTGAGCGTGTATCGTCTATGATTGTTTTCAGTTCACGAGCAACAATATCATCTTAAATATGCATGATTACAGTTGGAAAGATGCCAGCTTTAATTCCAAATGCCCAAAAACAGTGTTCATTTATTACACGTTTGCTTACTCAGACACAGTATTAACACAATGAATGCAAGTATTATCACATTTCTTGCCTGCAACCCTTGATCATGTTTATATATGTTTCTCTGTTTCTGTTAGCATACTTGGCACCAATCCCTTAAGCACAAATTCAGAGTAGAGAGTGAACCTCTGATACTTGAGGAGGTGAGAAGTAAAGGAGAAATTTGGGCACAGTTATACAGTCTGAAGAAACTGCAAAGAGCCTGTCACAGATCTGTGTAAGGGGTGAGTGTATTTCTATAGTATAACACATTAACTAGTTAACTAAGTGCACAATAATGTTTTTACAAGAAATATATTTTAAGTCATCATTTTTATTTGTATAACGCTTTTCACAATAAATAAAGTTTCAAAGCCGTGACAGAAGCAATACTCTTCATAGTATTTTTGTGTGGTTTTAAAATTTAAGTTCAGATGAGAAAAATTGTGTTTGTGCATTTGTCTAATGAACAAATATTTTTCTCTGCACTTTTTATTTGGCTCCAACAGGACTTTGAGGTTGCATCTTCTATTGAGGGATATGCAAATGTTTTGCATGTGCTGTCTGGCAAGATGCTACCAGACACCTTGATTATTAAAGACAAGACCGGATGCAGTGAACCTTTACATGGCAGGGAAAGGAGATAGAAGATGAAATGACTGTGGTGGACAAAAACTCTCCAGTGTAAGTAATATCTCAGAGAATGTATGTCAGTTCTCAGCTTAAAGGGATTGTTCACCCAAAAATGTAAATGCTCTTATTATTTACTCACCCTCATAATATCCCAGGTGTGTATGACTTACTTTCTTCATCAGAACACATTTGAAGAAAAATAGAAAAATATCTTAGCTCAGCAGGTTCTTAAAATGCAAGTGAATTGAGATTTCTCTTTTTTCCAAAAATCACAGACAGTTTGTGTTCTTATCCTGGATGTCTCAACCGAGTGGAGAACATGAAATTATGTCTGTATCATGGCAATGCGAATACATCACACGAGAGACCACTTGAACTCCACCCTCTCGTGAAGCTTACCCAAAGCATTGGATTTTAGTTAAAAAGTACTTAAATATTTATATTTTTCACACCAAAAGTGATCGTATCGCTTTAGAAGATATTCATTTAACTGCTGGAATCGTATCAATGACATTTATGCTTGCCACCTGTGATTTTTGGAGTTTCAAAAGAGAAATCTCCATTCTCTTGCATTTTAAGGACCTAAAATATTTGTCTACTTTTCTTCAAATGTGTTCTGCTGAAGAAAGAAAGTCATACACACCTGTGATATCATGAGGGTGACTAAATAATGAGAGCATTTTCATTTTTGGGTGAACTAAAAAAAACTATGTTTGATTTCAGTGTAGCACCTGGAACAGTCGGTTAGAACCACATTGTAAAGACAAAGGGGGAAAATGAGAGGGGCACTTGCTGTCACTTGGGCATTTTTATATTTTATATTGCTAAAAAGTTGTTGAATAGTTTACCCAAATAGGAAAATTCTGTAATTATTTACTCACACTAATGTCATTTCAAACCCACATACTTTTTCTTCTGTGTAACACAAAAAGTGAATTTCTAATTTTTAGTGTTTTTAGTGTTTATTTGCCATAATGCAAGTGAATAGTTTCTCTGGTCTGTCAAACTTGAAAAAGGACAACAACAACAACAACAAAAACAAAAGTATTTTATATGTATCCAAGTTGTTATCCACTGAAAAATTAAAGCAATAAAGCACTGAAAACCTCACTGGTTTTGTGACCAAGCTTGAAATATAGTGTGAGTAGCATTGATTAATTTTACTGTGGTTTTATTTATTTATTTATTTATTTTTATTTTTGTTTTTTAAGCTTTTTTGAGTCACTATCAATGTACATTTTGGCCAATAAACACTATGAAGACTTCAAACATTCATATTTTGTATTCCACAGAAGAAAAGGTATACGGGTTTGGAGCGACATAAGGGTGAGTTAGGACATAATTTAAATGTTTGGGTGAACTATTCTAAGACTGGTATGACACTTTTAATAAAGTTAATGTGAATGATTAACTTTCCCTTGCTATCAACTATTTGCAGGTATGTGATGAAATTGAAGGGCTTCACCAGTATTGTGCCAGAGGTACGTGAGCTTGCTACAAGAAAAATCCTGATGGTCAAAATCTACATTGAAGCAAAAGAGCAGATACATGCAGAAGATCTACCAGGTATTTACTGTGGTATTACTGCTGCTTTATATGAGTAGTGAATATTTTCAAACAAATATTTTGTTTAAGTCAGAATGATGTTATATTGTAAGTTCTGTCAGCAAATTTGTAAAGCTTGGAAAGATGCAAACTATAACCCTGTGATACTGTGATTGATATACAGTGCATAATGCAGTTCTGACAGACAACATTTTGTTTTCCTCTTACATTGTGATGCTAATACACCATATCCAACCATGCACTTGGTAGATACTGACTGGAAAAAGGCTTTCACGAGGAGAGTTCAAGTCCTGATCAAAGTGGATGGTGTGTTGGGAAATAACAATTGAAGAGGGGGTAATTGCAGCCTTCAGTGCATACTTTCTTTTTAAAGACTTTTTTAGCCCTACATGAAAAATAAGCTTTCTTCCTGCAATATGCTATAGCAAAGATGTGGGTGAAGAATCATTTGAAGACATTCACTGTGTATCAGAAGAGACTATTAACAGAGAGAGGTAGGCTATGCCTTAAAATATGTATTCATAGTTGGTCCACACAGAGGATATTCCTCTATTTTTGAATTTTAAGTATCAATACAAAAGGCTTCTTTGCATTAAGAATTGAATATGTCTTATGCTTCACACTTCCTGCATACACAAAGTTGATCCTGAATGGAATATAATTTACCCAGGTCAAGATATTTACTTTTAGGCCTATGACACTCTTTTGATGATGAATTGATTGTGATTCTTACAATGTTTTAAAAAGTATAGCTCACCCAAAAAGGAAAATTGTTATATTTTATTCACCGTCATGATATTTCAAACTTGCATGTCTTTCTTTTCTTATTTGGGGACAGTAAGTAGATGTTTTAATGAATATCACAGCCAGTTCTTTCAATACAATGCCAGTGGATAGAGCCTGACTTTAAAGCTTAAAGGACCCAAAAGTATCATAAGTAGTCCATGTGACTTGTGCGTCATGTTTTAATTCGTCTGAAGGCATACTATAGGTTTTGGTAAGAAACAATCAGAATTTTTTGTCAAAATCTTTATGTCTGTTGCGTGTTAAGAAGTACATGAGTGAAGCTCATTCACAGTGGCTCACGTGTTCATTTGGTTCTTTTTAAGCTTTAAATTGAGGCACTGTCCACTGCAGTTGTATTGAAAAGACAGGCTGTGATATTCATTAAAACCTTCCTTTTATGTTCAGTGCAAGAAAGAAAATCATACTGGCTTGAAACATCATGAGGGTAAGTAAATGATGGCAGAATTTTAATTTTTTGGGCAAGTATTAAAGACTATTAAAAAGTTAGTTAAAATGAATTGTTTTAAGCAGAATTGCTGAATAAATGTATATGTATTCTGCTATATTTGATGACAAATTGTGATTCTGAGATATTTAAAGTGTCAATCCTATGACAATGTGAACAAAAATTGGAAACATTTCATGTGTCATGTTATTTAATAAATGTGATTACACATCGTGAGTACAAATTTGCCCTTCATAAGGTACAAAGGGCTTGTCACTGGGGCAGTACCCTTAAAAAGCCAAATTTGAATCTTTTCCAAAGGTACATTAAAGTACCATAACACTGAGGTCCAAGTTAGTCACCAAGGGTACATATTTGCCTCCTAAAAGTTACAAGCTGTAAGGGAACGAATATGTACCCATGTTAAAGGGTACACAGGTGTACCTTTGAGGGTCCCGCCCTAGTGACAAGACACTGTAAGGTACAATTTTTGCAATTTCTTTCTGACAGTGTACATAGCAAGTCAGTGTTGTTTAAGAGCAACTAAATATTTACTTGACAAGACTGTGACCTGTTAATTGAGCATTTTAGCATAATAGAAACTATAATGTAAAATAAAAACATGTTCAGTTTAGTCAGAGCTATTAGATAAAGCTGTTGAACAGTACTAACCTCTGGAGTGGAAGTCTGCAGCTAGCGAGCTAACAGGAGGCTTCTTCACGGCGGCAGAACGGTACACGATATGTGAGCGGCCTCCGGCCTCTTTCTCCTGCTCCATCACATGATACCCCATTTCCATAGGCTCAATGAAAAACTCCTCCTGCTCAGTTCGAATCATCCCTGCCTGTGAGAGCAAGACCAAAAGAAGATAAATACAGTGTGCCAAACTTATACTAACTTTGCATTAATATCCCACAACATAAACAAAGATGCTCTCCTATTAATATCTGATCTACATCATGCATATTGTTATAATGCAAGGACTCCAAGTCATACACATCTGGAATAGTATGAGAGTGAGTATATGATGAGAGAATTTTCATTTTTGAATGAACTATCCCTTTAACCTAACCAGTGTCCTAAAATGAAATGAGAGGTAAACAAAACAGACATCTTAACCCTTAACCAACACCTAAACCTAACCGATAGTATCCTAAAAGCAAATGAGAGGTAAGCCTGTCACAATAACTAAATAATTGTCTAGTTATTATCTAACCATGGTTATTTGAGACAACCACGATTATTGTGCACTTTAAATTCCAATCACATTTAACGGTCCAAATAAGGAAATGAATGGCACGTTTGAGTGTTTCATTAAATTGAACTCTGACCTTCTCACTGAGTGCAGCTCCTGAAGAGCGCGTGAAGATTAACCACTTCCCACGCCCACGCCGTCTGTAGAGGTTCGTGCCAAACTCCCGAGAAAATATAAACGAGGATTGTAGTGAATGCAATTCACTCCAGTTTCACTTTAATTTAACGATCGTGTTATGACAAAGGTCATTTGTCATTGTGGGTTCATACACGCAGTGTTAATGACACGCAATGACACAGAGGAGCCCTGTGTCAGGCCCACTTACTTTATTTCTAAGGAGATGATATAATGAAGAAACACAGAATATCAAAGGACTTGCTTCATGTGAAACGAGCGTTCGTGGGTTTAATCGGAGAGCTTTAAAGTTACATGTGAAAGTGAAGAATAAGACAGAAATATTTAACTAATGCATAAAATGTATTGTAATATAATATAATGTAATATAATATAGTAGCTATTCAAGTTGGCTGGGTTCTAACAACAACAGTGTAAATGCAAAATGGACCAAGACTAAGGCTGACCAAAAAGAGAGACAGACACTTTATGTATTTTGAAATATTTTGATATTTAAAATATTATTTTTTATGTCAATCATAAGTTGTTAAAGCCTTAAAGTAAAATATGTAAAAGTTAAAAGTGAGTAAATGGCCTAAGGTTTATAAAGCACACATACACAGATGACACATGTATGACAATTGATCAAAATAATTGTGAAAGCCCTAAAACAGACAATTAATCGTCATAATCACAATTATTTGTTTGACAAATAATTTTAATCATCAGTCAAATTTCATAATCATGACAGCCCTAATGAGAAGTAAACAAAACAGTATGGATGACAATTTTCAGACATTTTCATAACCGATCGTCGTGGAAATAAACAATCAATTAATAAATTAATTGTTAATGTTAATTCCACAAAACGCAATATGTGCACGTAGAATATACTGTTTAAATATAATTTAAATTATTACACTTAAGAAATGCAAGTATTGGCATTGTCCTCTTAAAACATTCTTTGTTCAGTGTATTTAAATACATTTAGGCAATGTTTAGAACAAATTTGTCAATTGTTTAATTACTGTAACAAACAACTTGTAAACAAGATATATAACTCCTTTACATATTTGAGTTCATAAAAACTTTACATTGTGGATCGTGGGATATTTCAGACCTTTGGAAATGTTTTTTTTTTTTTTTTTAATTAAAGATATCAGCTGAATGTGCTTTCCTGGCGATCACTCACGTAATTGTAGGTTGGGATGAAACAAGGAGATCAGCAGATCAGCTGTGCTTGTTTTCATGTTGTACTTTAACACACTATCATAGAGTATGCTGAAAACATAATGTTCATTTATAGAGAAGCACTCCAACACTGATTATATTGAGCCTGCTTCATCTTCATATGCCGTTCTTCTCTAAGTCGGACAAGACATGACATGCAGCATGCAAGTACCCTCTGGCGGTGATGACTGTATAGACAGCTGTAACAAGGTTAAAAATGGGAAAGGAGGAGGCGGGAACTGGCTGAACAGTCTAAGTAATATTTTAATTTAAACTTAAAAAGACACAAAACATAAACGCACACACGGCAGCTGCGTGTGGCTCTCTCTCTCTCAAACTGCCACATCCTGCTGCACTTATCCCTCTCCTCGGCTGAGGCGTGCGTAGTCACGGCCCGGCCCGGCCCCGCCCTCCTCCTCATCACAACAGCCTTATCAACATTATCCTAAAAATGTATTAATTGATGATCGATAAGCTATATCGATCAATTTATTAACAAAGATTTATCGATTATCGATTAATCTTAATATATCCCTACAAAACATTCATTTTCTGAAGCAACCACATCATTTTGTGTCAACTCTATGACACTTATCTCACACGTTAGCTTTTGTGCACAGCTGGGCTCGATCTGCAGTCTAAAGTCTAACACTCTTATCAGGTGAGCTACCACAGAAGCTAATCACATTGGAATAAATGTGTAAATGTAGGTCGGTCTGTAATACAAGTGTTAAAATGTATTGTTTTTCAAATGATGTGTTATAGAAAGTGTTTTGATACAATAACATAGCAGTGTCCGATTAATAAAGCGAAAAATACGTGTTTATAAAGTCAAGTCAGCCATTGTATATTGTGTAAAATGCACAGTTGTTGTAGTGCCTCTTGTTTTAATTTCACCAGGAATTTGTGGCAAAACGTAGAACGTGGCAAGTAAAAACTCAGTTTGCAAAAATTAGTTATGGTAACGTTCATTCTGTGAGACTAAGTTCTATCTATAATGCCTTGAAGCAGTATTGAAGGAGATCAGATTTATGCAAGGCGCTTGTTGGCTGCTTTTCCTTCACTTTTCAGCTTTTCAACTACAATTAAATAAATAAATACATTACATATCAAGTGTAGGCAAAATTTATATTAGTCTAGAGTACAAAACTAGTTTCAAGCAATTAAAAAAAGGTTTTTAAGATCATAAGAAACATTAATTCAGTCAAGTATGCCCAAACTTGACTAATAGTGTATTTAAATACAAACAATAAAGTCACACTGACTTCAACAAGAAAAGACAACAACAAAAAAAAAAAGTCACAATCCAGAAAAAAGGTACACATAATAAACCAATAATATAATTTGGCCACTCTGTCTCACTGTGTGTACGCAATCTTGTTTCTACCTAATTTTACACCACAATTTCCATTTTAGCACCATCACATTCTGAATACGGCCCTCTGCACAACAGAGCACTGTCCTCTGGGCAAATTTTAATACAGTGCTCAAATCCTCTTTCCAGCTTACAGACTCTAAAAGGTTTAGTGTACCCTTAGGCCCTGTTTCACCTGCTCTGAGACACATTACTCCCTCTGCTATCCACCTCTAAGTCAGTCACATCTCAATTTTAGTTCCTCATCTGATTTAGGATCAGTTCCTCTAACACCACCTGCATCTTAAACACAAGCACATTAATAACAGGACTGGCTCTGAATCAGCTGTGGCAGGTATGAGGTAAAAGAAAGTGGATGCACTATGGAGATTGATATGATGCAATGATTCCCCGAGGAGACGGATCGACTGTCTCTTCGTATGGTGGGAGTACTATTGCAGATGTGTGAGGTGTATACCACTGGGTGACTCTACAGGTAAGCAGACATGGATTCTGCTGACGAATGCAGCCAATTGTTATTTAATAATTAAAACCCCTTTAAATAGAAATTGGAGTTTTGTGGCTTTTAGTCCATGCTTGTTAGTGCTAAATTCATCTATATGCTGGTGTACTACTAGAAGTTGACAAAATTACCTTTTACAATCTAAAATAATGTATCAATATTTTCAGCCTTTTGATGAAATATACAGTATATATTTATGTATGTGCTCTGAAATTACTTAAATGTGTAATTTTATTATTATTATTTTTATTTTTTTGGTGTTAGGGTTCCCCCACCTCATAAATCCTAATTTAACCCCCGAGTAAAAGCATAGCTGAAAATAATCAGGCATGTTTTTCTCACTGTTTATCAATAAATTAACATCTGAAAGAAATATATTTAGTCAGTTTAATTTAGGGCTGTCATGATTACTCAATTTAATTTGATTACTTGATTAAAAAATTACATGACTACAAAATTGCTTTGTCGTCAAATTGAAAATAAAGAGTAAGTCCATGGACGAGGGTCCAAACACATGATGACAATAAGTGTCAGCTGTGTGAGAGCACTTGACTTTAGATTTGAAAAACAATGTAGCTGTCTGTCGACCTGAAATACCACAACATCACTTCAACATTGCAACAGCACTTGAAAAGACGACATCCAGTTTTCACCTGCTATATGATACAACAATATGATACAACCTGCTGGACACATGGTAAATTCACTGGTTGCAGTACTGCGTCCAGTTGTGGGAGAAAAACTGAGCCCTTCGTTGCCATGAGGGACACACTGAACTCAGCAAAAAACACATTGAAGTGCATTTATCTACACAATCATTTGCAATATAGGCTTTTATGAAGCAACATAAAATAATGCAATGATGGATACACAAACACTTTCTGTTCAATAAATCTGATTGAATCCAGATAATCTAAGAAGATTATTTTCAAGAAATAATATGTACAGTTACTTGATTAATAGTCAGAATAATCGTTAGACTACTGGATTACAAAAACAATCGATAGTTACAGCCCTATTTTCATTTATAGGCACCAATTAAACAATATAACAAAAGCTATATTTATTCTCATATATTTGTAATAAAACATTGTAATACATGATAAAGCCACACAGAGAATTCTATAAACTATTTTAAATGATGATGATTCATTGAAATGGACAGTTTGAACTGAATTGAACTTACCAACTAAAAACTTACAGGGTGATTATTATAACAACTGTCAATAAAATGCCCTGGTCTTATTTTACTCCAAAATCAAAAGAAACAAATAAGAACTTATATTTTGCATGTAGAAAATGAAGCCTGTTTTTAGGGCCATTACGATTCTTTTTACAATATAACTTTATTTCCGTGACAGTTACGAACATTTTACCCACTGATTCTCATCACCACAATGCGAGAAATTTTTTTTAAAAAAGATGGTCATAATGATACTTAATTTATGGTCAATGTGATTTTAATAAAAACAATATTGTGCAACAGCATCTTTTTTACAGAAATACAGTGAAAATTTATTGTAGTATCAAAATCATCACTGAAAACAACAGGAAAAGTAAAAGAGTACAGATGTGTCATGTTAATGAGAATTAGGTAAAATATCATTTCTTATATATATATATATATATATATATATATACAGTGGTGTGAAAAAGTGTTTGCCCCCTTCCTGATTTCTTAGTTTTTTGCATGTTTGTCACACTTAAATGTTTCAGATCATCAAACAAATTTAAATATTAGTCAAAGATAACACAAGTAAACACAAAATGCAGTTTTTAAATGAAGGTTGTTATTATTAAGGGAAAACAAAATCCAAACCTACATGGCCCTGTGTGAAAAAGTGTTTGCCCCACCTGTTAAAACATAACTTAACTGTGGTTTATCACACCTGAGTTCAATTTCTCTAGCCACACCCAGGCCTGATTACTGCCACACCTGTTCTCAATCAAGAAATCACTTAAACAGGACCTGCCTGACAAAGTGAAGTAGACCCAAAGATCTTCAAAAGCTAGACATCATGCCGAGATCCAAAGAAATTGAAGAACAAATGAGAAAGAAAGTAATTGAGATCTATCAGTCTGGAAAAGTTTATAAAGCCATTTCTAAAGCTTTGGGACTCCAGAGAACCACAGTGAGAGCCATTATCCACAAATGGCGAAAACATGGAACAGTGGTGAACCTTCCCAGGAGTGGCCGGCCGACCAAAATTACCCCAAGAGCGCAGCGACGACTCATCCAAGAGGTCACAAAAGACCCCACAACAACATCCAAAGAACTGCAGGCCTCACTTGCCTCAGTTAAGGTCAGTGTTCATGACTCCACCATAAGAAAGAGACTGGGCAAATATGGCCTGCATGGCAGAGTTCCAAGACGAAAACCACTGCTGAGCAAAAAGAACATTAAGGCTCGTCTCATTTTTGCCAGAAAACATCTTGATGATCCCCAAGACTTTTGGGAAAATACTCTGTGGACTGACGAGACAAAAGTTGAACTTTTTGGAAGGTGTGTGTCCCATTACATCTGGCGTAAAAGTAACACCGCATTTCAGAAAAAGAACATCATACCAACAGTAAAATATGGTGGTGGTAGTGTGATGGTCTGGGGCTGTTTTGCTGCTTCAGGACCTGGAAGACATGCTGTGATAAATGGAACCATGAATTCTGCTGTCTACCAAAAAATCCTGAAGGAGAATGTCCGGCCATCTGTTCATGACCTCAAGCTAAAGTGAACTTGGGTTCTGCAGCAGGACAATGATCCAAAACACACCAGCAAGTCCACCTCTAAATGGCTGAAGAAAAACAAAATGAAGACTTTGGAGTGGCCTAGTCAAAGTCCTGACCTGAATCCTATTGAGATGCTGTGGCATGACCTTAAAAAGGCAGTTCATGCTCGAAAACCCTCCAATGTGGCTGAATTACAAAAATTCTGCAAAGATGAGTGGGCCAAAATTCCTCCACAGTGCTGTAAAAGACTCATTGCAAGTTATCGCAAACGCTTGATTGCAGTTGTTGCTGCTAAAGGTGGCCCAACCAGTTATTAGGTTTAGGGGGCAATCACTTTTTCACATAGGGCCATGTCGGTTGGATTTTGTTTTCCCTTAATAATAACAACCTTCATTTAAAAACTGCATTTTGTGTTTACTTGTGTTATCTTTGACTAATATTTAAACTTGTTTGATGATCTGAAACATTTAAGTGTGACAAACATGCAAAAAAATAAGAAATCAGGAAGGGGGCAAACACTTTTTCACACCACTGTATATATATGTATATATATATATATATATATATATATCAAAACTATGTTATATTTTAGCATCTTCAAAGTAGTCACCCTTTGCCTAGATTTTGCAGAAACGTACTCTTGCCATTTTCTCAACCAACTTCTTGAGGCATCACCCTGGGATGCTTTTTAAACAGTATTGAAGGAGTTCCCATCTATATGCTGGGCACTTAATGGCTGCTTTTCTTAATTATTCGGTCTAAGTCATCCATTTCAAAAACTGTTTTTTTTTTTTTTTAAATAAAAATTTAGTTTTGTAATTAAATATATTACTATGTTGGCACAATTACATTTTTGTCTACAAAACTAATTTCAAACATTTAAGCATACGCCTTCAGAGCAAAAGGTTTTACGTGTTTCGTCCTTTTTGCGCGGACCTCCACTTTTAATTCTGGGAATGCGGAGCATAAACAAGCCAGTTATGCACTCCGCAAAACAATCAGAGCAGCCAAATGCCAGTACAGGGACAAGATTGAAGGACAGTTTAACACCACCAACTCTAGAAGCATGTGGCAGGGAATAATATCATCACGGACTTTAAAGGGAATAAAAACTCTGCCGTGAACACCGCTGCCTCTCTCACAGATGAGCTAAATACTTTTTATGCTCATTTCGAGGGAAATAACACCGCCCTCACGGAGAGAGCACTCGCGGCCAAAGCTACAGAGGTTAGTTCACTCTCCGTCTCTGTAGCGGATGTAACCCGATCCTTCCGACGGTTGAATATCCGTAAAGCCGCGGGCCCAGACAGCATTCCGGGCCACGTCATCAGGGCGTGCGTGAACCAATTGGCTGGTGTTTTTACGGACATTTTCAACCTTTCCCTCTCTTTGTCTGTAGTCCCCACATGCTTTAAAACGTCCACCATTGTGCCTATACCAAAGCAATCCAAAATCACTTGCTTAAATGACTGGTGTCCTGTTGCTCTGACCCCCATCATCAGCAAATGCTTTGAGAGACTAATCAGAGATTACATCTGCTCTGTGCTGCCTGCCTCACTGGACTCGAAGTTTGCATACCGTAACAACCGCTCCACTGATGATGCCATTGCATCACACTACACACTGCTCTCTCCCACCTGGAAAAAAAGAACACTTGTGTGAGAATGCTGTTTGTAGACTACGGCTCAGCATTCAACACCATAGTGCCCTCCAAGCTTGATGAGAAACTCCGGTTTCTGGGATTAAACAGCTCGCTGTGCAGCTGGATCCTGGACTTCCTGTCAAGCAGACCCCAGGTGGTTAGAATTGGCAGCAACATCTCCTCATCACTGACCCTCAACACTGGAGCCCCACAGGGCTGTGTTTTCAGCCCACTCCTGTATTCCCTGTACACAAATGACTGTGTGGCAACACATAGCTCCAATGCCATCATTAAGTTTGCTGATGATACAACGGTGGTAGGTCTGATCACTGACAATGATGGCATGTCCCGCCATGGCAGAACACTGACATTCCTGTCTTGCAGGAAATCATGCACAGAATGAGCAGTATGGCTGGTGTCCGACCATCAACCCTGGTGAGACAAAACCGTGACTCGTCAGTGAAGAGCACTTTTTTGCCAGTCCTGTCTGGTCCAGCGAAGGTAGGTTTGTGCCCATAGGCGACGTTGTTGTCGGTGATGTCTGGTAAGGACCTGCCTTACAACAGGCCTACAATCCCTCAGTCCAGCCTCTCTCAGCCTATTGCGGACAGTCTGAAGACTGATGGAGTGATTGTGCGTTCCTGGTGTAACTCAGGCAGTTGTTGTTGCCATCCTGTGATATTCGGATGTACTGATCCACTGCGAGGATGATAAGCTGTCCTTCCTGTCTCCCTGTAGTGCTGTCTTAGGCGTCTCACAGTACGGACATTGCAATTTATTGCCCTGGCCACATCTGCAGTCCTCACGCCTCCATGCAGCATGCCTAAGGCACATTCACGCAGATGAGCAGGGACCCTGGGCATCTTTCTTTTGGTGTTTTTCAGAGTCAATAGAAAGGTCTCGTTAGTATCCTAGGTTTTTTAATTGTGACCTTAATTGCCTACCATCTGTAAGCTGTTAGTGTCTTAATGACCATTCCACAGGTGCATGTTCATTCATTGTTTATGGTTCATTGAACAAGCATGGAAAACATTGTTTAAAACTTTACAATAAAGATCTGTAAAGTTATTTGGATTTTTACAAAATTATCTTTAAAATACAGTGTCCTGAAAAAGGGCTGTTTCTTTTTTTGCTGAGTCTACACATATATATATATATATATATATATGCGCCCTTGATCGCAAAGCTTATTTTATGACACGCTCTTTAGCAAACTAAAAGGCCAAATCAAAAGAGCATTAAAAGCATTGCTATATTCACCATGTATATTAACTGTTTCTTGCAGGCAAATTCATAGGGAATTTTTGATTAATCAGCTAACCCTGCCACCTACCTCAAATCTTGGTTCACAGCAGTAACATAAACTAAAGACTACTGGCTATTCAAAGGTGCAGTCAGTAAGTTTTTGCTCATGTCAGTACATTTTTGTTCATGTCATCTCAGATTTACAGTGACACCTAGTGGCGTGGATACAGCATCATTCAAATTATGGGTGTGCAGTGAAAGCCAGTATCTGTATCTGTGACTATGACAAAATTATCTGTATTTGGATAGAACCGGATATGGGCGTGGCTTAAACCGGAAAACCGACGTTGGTGTCGATGTAGTGACACTAGGGGTCCCTATACAAAATGCCACAAGGCTGAACTGTGTTACGTGAACTGGTGGTGTGTGGTGGGCAGACTTGCTGTGTGCCTCATAGCCAGCACACCAGGTCGACACGTAACCTCCCCCAACACAGTTATGAGTGTCGAACGGCCCTTTTTGGGGACAAGTCGACTACCCAGAGATAGAGACAGGCTTAACCCAGTCATGGCCTCTTTCCCCTTCTCTTTTTCCACTCCCTAAAAAAGAAGGGGGATTATCCGACTGGGCCGCCAGGTCTAGTCGGGGGTGTCCCTCCCAAGGGGAGGACACCGCGGAGACCACACCTCGCCCCAAGAGAGGGGGGATATTTAAGTGGAAGAATACATCACATGGTCTTTCCAACCATGTGGAGAGCCTTCAAGGTAGATCCTACCCAATGGGGGAGGAGTTACTACAACATGGAGAATGAGGGGCTCTGCCCAAGGAAGACGCAGTTTGCCAGTAGGGAAACGAACTAGCGGAAGATATAGATCGCATGGGGTTAGCCTTACAGGGAACCGCCACATGCGGAGCACCTACCCCAGAACCGGGCTCTTAGTTAGCACGTGTACTGGGCCGGCAGCGAGTCTCTCCGAAAACTCGACTGCCACAGGGCTCGGAGGAAGTCAACCAGGGAACAACCTTTGTGAACACTACTGGGAATTAACAGCGCACGTCTTCAGCTCAAAAGGAGGTGGAAGGCGCTATGTGCAAGCGATACACCCGGCCGGCTATCCCGGGCTTATCCGCTTGTGTTGCGTGCCACTACCTGGGACGAAACCGGTTCCACCCGGAGGTTGTAAAACCTTGCAAAGGTGTTGGGTGTTGCCCAGCCCGCTGCTCTGCAATGTCTGTTAGAGAGGCACCTCTGGCCAGGGCCCAAGAAGCCGCTACACCACGAGTAGAATGGGCTCGTAGCCCTACCGGGGGCGGCATGTTTTGGGCGAGACATGCCATAGTTATGGCGTCAATGAGCCAGTGGGCGATCCTCTGCTTGGAGACAGCACTTCCTTTCCGCTGTGCACTGAAGCAGACAAAGAGCTGCTCAGAGAGTCTAAAGCTCTGCGTGCGATCCAAATAGATGCGCAAAGCGCGCACCGGACACAGCAACGCCAGGGCTGGGTCTGCCTCCTCCTGGGGCAGCGCTTGCAGGTTCACCACCTGGTCTCTAAAAGGAGTGGTGGGAACCTTGGGCACATAGCCCGGTCGGGGGTCTCAGGATCACGTGAGAATAGCCCGGACCGAACTCCAGGCACATTTCGCTGACAGAGAACGCTTGCAGGTCACCTACCCTCTTGATGGAAGTGAGCGCAGTCAGGAGGGCAGTCTTCAAGGAGAGTGCCTTAAGCCCGGCTGACTGCAAAACTCAAAGGGGGCTCTCTGTAGACCCTGAAAAACTACAGAGGTCCGATGAGGGAACAAGGCGTGGCCTGGAGGGATTCAGCCTCCTGGCGCCTCTTAGGAACCTGATGATCAGATCATGCTTCCCTAAGGACTCACCGTCGACTGCGTCATGGCGTGCTGCTATGGCAGCAACGTACACCTTCAAGGTGGAAGGGGACAGCCTCCCTTCCAACCTCTCTTGCAGGAAGGAAAGCACTGATCTGACTGCGCACCTCTGGGGGTCTTCCTGATGGGAAGAACACCACTTAGCGAACAGACACCACTTAAAGGCATACAGGCGCCTCGTAGAGGGAGCCCTAGCCTGAGTGAATGTGTCTACCACCGCAGGTGGGAGACGGCTTAGGTCTTCCGCGTCCCGTCCAGGGGCCAGACATGGAGATTCCAGAGGTCTGGGCGCGGGTGCCGAATGGTGCCCCTTCCCTGAGAAAGAAGGACCTTTCTCAGGGGAATTTGCCCGGGGGGAGCTGTCACGAGGAGCGTGAGGTCCGCGCACCACGTCTGGGCGGGCCAGTAGGGTGCTTACCAGGACGACCTTCTCCTCGTCCTCCCTGACCTTGCACAGGGTCTGTGCGAGCAGGCTCACTGGGGAAAACGCATATTTGCGAATGCCAGGGGACCAGCTGTGCCAGCGCGTCTATGCCGAGGAAGGCCTCGGTGAGGGCGTACCAGAGCGGGCAGTGGGAGGATTCTTGGGAGGCGAACAGGTGCACCTGTGCCTGACTGAATCGACTCCAAATCAGCTGGACCACCTGAAGGTGGAGTCTCCACTCTCCCCTGCGGGGAACCTGCCGTGACAGCGCGTCCGCTGTAACGTTGAGGTTGCCCGGGATATGAGTGGCTCGCAGCGACTTGAGGTGCTGCTGACTCCGGAGGAGGAGACGGCGGGCGAGTTGTGACATACAGCGGGAGCGCAGACCGCCTTGGCGGTTGACATATGCTACCGCTGCCGTGCTGTCTGTCCGAACTAGCACGTGCTTGCCCTGGATCAACGGCCGGAACCTCCGCAGGGCGAGCAGAATTGCCAGTAACTCGAGGCAGTTGATGTGCCAACGCAGCCGCGGACCCGTCCAGAGGCCGGTGGCTGCGTGCCCGTTGCAAACAGCGCCCCAGCCCGTCTTGGAGGCGTCTGTCGTGACCATGATGCGCCTGGAGACCAGTTCTAGAGGAACACCTGCTCGTAGAAACGAGAGGTCGGTCCAAGGGCTGAAAAGACGGTGACAGACCGGTGTAATGGCCACGCGGTGTGTCCCGTGGCGCCATGCCCGTCTCGGGACTCGAGTCTGGAGCCAGTGCTGAAGCGGCCTCATATGCATCAACCCGAGCGGGGTGGCCACCGCCGAGGACGCCATATGCCCCAGGAGCCTCTGAAAATGTTTCAGTGGAACCGCTGTTTTCTGTTTGAACGCCTTCAAACAGGCCAGCACCGACTGGGCGCGCTCGTTCATAAGGTGCGCCGTCAAGGAGACTGAGTCCAACTCCAAACCGGGAAAAGAGATGCTCTGAACTGGGAGGAGCTTGCTCTTTTCCCAGCTGACCCGAAGCCCTAGTCGGCTGAGGTGTGAGAGCACCAGGTCCCTGTGTGCGCATAACCCGTCTCGAGAGTGAGCTAGGATTAGCCAGTCGTCGAGATAGTTGAGAATGCGAATGCCCACCTCCCTTAACGGGGCAAGGGCAGCCTCTGCGATCTTCGTAAAGACGCGAGGAGACAGGGACAGGCCGAAAGGGAGGACTTGTACCGATACGCCTGACCCTCAAACGCAAACCGCAGGAAGGGTCTGTGTCGAGGAAGGATCGAGACGTGAAAGTACGCATCCTTCGGGTCTACCGCCGCGAACCAATCTTGATGCCGGACGCTCGCTAGAATGCGTCTTTGCGTCAGCATCTTGAACGGGAGTCTGTGTAAGGCCCGGTTCAGTACTCGCAGGTCCAAGATTGGCCGCAACCCACCGCCTTTTTTCGGTACAATGAAGTAGGGGCTGTAAAACCCCCTCTTCATCTCGGCTGGAGGGACAGGTTCTATCGCGTCCTTCCGTAGGAGGGTAGCGATCTCCGCGCAAGGTAGCAGCGTTTCCATCTTTCACCAAGGTGAAGTGGACACCGCTGGACCTGGGCGGATGCCCAGCGAAGTGAATCGTGCAGCCGAGTCGGACGGTCCGGACCAGCCCTCGCGACGGACTGGAAAGCGCAAGCCATGCACCCGAGTTCCGCGCAAGGGGGACCAAAGGGACAACGTCATCGGATGTACCGGCGGGTGGGGCCTCGCGGCGGGGCGGAGCCTGAGGTGCCACACCCCATCGTGGCCGTGCTGAGTCAGAGGACATCGAAGCACTTACCTGGCTCCTTGTGACCACCCCCGGAACAGCCTGGGACGGGGGAGGAAGAGGCCTGTCCTCATGACCCGTGGAGACTGTCACATCGGGGGCAGATTTGTGCCACAGCTGGGCGCTCAGGGCGGGAGACCGCCGCTGGAGCGCCAACCTGCCAAATGGAGTGGTGGACGGTGGTCGTGATGCCAGCCGTACACACCGAATATGTGACCCAGGGAACAAGGAAACCACTCTTGCGGAGCTCTTGAGTACTGCAGCCACTTGGGCATGCAGCGCAATTAAATGCAAAAGGTAACAAAAAGAAGATCTGCTTACCAGCTCCAGAGCAGCGGGTTTCGTTGTCCCTGGGTCGCCCGTCTCAGGGGCGCTTCGAAGACCTCCGTGGGTTCTTCGGTGCCGGCTGTGAGACGGGTGGCGTCGGCTTCCTGCGGTGGGCTCCACGCCGGGGCCGGGCCGGAGGGGCGGGCTGCGGCGGAGCCGGTGCAGTCACCGCAGGGGGACGCCCTCGGCGATGAGTAGATGGGGGGATCTTGAGCCACGCCGGGGCAGGACAAGCCGGCTAGCACCCATCTACTGCTCTACCATCGAGAACTGCTGGGCAAAGTCCTCGACAGTGTCGCCGAATAGGCCCGCCTGGAAAATGGGGGCAGCAAGGGATCGTGTCCTGTTGGCCTCACCCATCTTGACCAGGTTGAGCCAAAGGTGGCGCTCCTGGACCACTAGTGTGGCCATCGTCCGCCCGGGAGACCGTGCCGTGACCTCCGTCGCTCGGAGAGCGAGGTCGGTCGTCGAGCGCAGTTCCTGCATCAATCCCGGGGCGGAACTACCCTCGTGCAGTTCCTTTAGCGCCTTGGCAGACTTGCAGGAGAGCCATGGCGTGCAGGGCGGAGACGGCTTGTCCAGCAGCGCCGTAGGCTTCGACCGTCAGAGACGATGTAAACCTACAGGCCTTGGACGGGGCTTTGGGCACCCACGCCAGGTGGCGGCGCTCTGCGGGCATAGGTGCACCGCGAGCGCCTTTATCCACCGGGGGATTGCCGAATAACCCTTGGCCGCCCCACCATCGAGGGTAGTGAGAGCGGGGAAGCTGAAAAGATCGGGACCGGGCAGTAAAAGGTGCCTCCCGCGATCTTGTCAGCTCTTCATGCACTTCCGGGAAGAAAGGAACGGGGCGGGGCGTGGCTTTGAGCGGCGCCGCGAGCCCAGGAACCAATCACAGAGCCGCGAGGGTTCAGGGAAGAGCGGTGAAATCCACTCTAACCGACGCTCGCGGCTGTCCGGGAAAGCATGTCGTCATCTCCGCGTCAGCCTGTGACTGGGCGATCGACCCCGAAGGGAGCAGCCCAGCCGAGGCTTCCGACTGGACGAGCCCGCTCTCCGATGCTGCGCTCGAGAGCTCATCACTTTCGCGGGCTCCGAATAAGAGGTCGAACTCGCCGTGAGACGAGCCGGCGGACTCACCCGGAAGCCCGATCGGGGCAGACGAGCGTGCTGGGGGATGGGAGTTCCGCGGGGGGATACCCGGCGGAGGCGGTCCCATTGGGGTCCCCAAATCGCCCCCAGTGCTAGCCGCGCTGGCCTCAAACCCGTGGGTAAAAGGACCGAGGCGGGAGCCTCTGGGGTGGCTCGCTTCCTTACGAAGGCGAGCCGCGACCGCAACGTTGCCATGGACACATTCTCGCAATGAGAATGTGACCATCCACGAACGCTGTCTCCGCGTGAGCAGTGCCCAGACACGAAAGACAGTGATCGTGACCGTTAGATACTTTTAAAATGTAATTTTCTTACATTTTTAGTTTCTGTATATAAAATATATATTTAAAAATTTACCTATTTAAATATTATTGTTATTATTATTAATAATTATAATAATAATAATTATTATTTAATTATATTATTGATAGACTATTTTTTTCTCACCAGATGAAGCTGGATATGTAAGCTATACATTAACTGGAATGTGTTTTTAACTTTGGTTTCTCCTGGTATTTCTGACACTAATATCAGCTGATAGAGAATTTTCATTTGTGTCTGTACAGTGTGCAAGTATAAAAGTGTTATTCTGGAGAAACGAGGAAATCTCAAGCACACATTTTCCAGCAAATATTAAATACAAATGCAAACATTAAAAGAAATGAGAAAAAAATACTTTAGCCAACAAACAGGTGAAAGCACCGTAAATCTATATCAGAAAGTATACACTCGAGGCTTTTTTTGTGTGCACATATTTTAACATAATGTGGAGGACATAATTATTTAGTTAAATTAGTGGAGAGCAGGGCACAAACAAACATGGGGCTAGTTGTAACACAAATGGTTTAAACATTTCCACACACACCGGTAAGACGAAACTCAATTTGTTTACTTGTTGCCATGTCAACACTGTATAGAGAAAAAATTATGGCAAAATTCAAATAACTTTGGAGGATACTGCCAAAAGTTAATTTTTAAATGCAATCGTTTTCAGTTAAAGGTGTCATTGTAGAAAATCACTATTAACAATCAGCCATGATTTGTTCAATCCAAGAGTGAAAGTGTCCAATAACAGGGTTGTTACTGAGATTAAGTGAGTAGTATTCAGCTGGCATGTGATACTAACATGACAGCCCCCATGAGCGGACCATCTCTATGAATAATAAAACAGCTTTTATAAGGTTACTGAAATTACTAGTGTCTTCATCTCATATAATTCATCAAAACTACAATTAATTTCTTTAGGAGTAAACATTTTTTAATGAGGAAACAATTCCTGAGTGCACCTGCAAAAAGAAGGGACAAGTCCTTTGATCTGTCCCGTCGCCAACTTACTGTTTCAATAGGAAATACATCAAATTAGGTCAAAGAAATAAAACTTTGCTCCTCAAGTGATTTCATGAGATCTTAAAGCATTTTAGATTATGTGACAATATGATGGTAATGAATCAGACGTTTGCGCGACAACTCTCCGGTCGTAATCCCTTACTAACTAATTGGTCAGTGTTCACAAACCACCCAGGCATCAGTGGCTTAGGATAAGTGCATGTCAGCAGTAACTTTTATATGGGTCACTGAAAATGACTGTTTCTTGACATGATTCACAGCGAAAGGACACCGTGGAGGGAGCCGTCGACGCCCAAGCTGAGCACAGTTGGAGTTTGCTCGGCAAAAACGTGCTAAAAGATCCATATGTCAGCCTGAGTTATGTAAGCCATCTCAGAAGGGCATCTACCCTGGATGACCTTCTCCTCGATAAGAGAGAAGAGAGAGAGAGGAGAAAAGGAAACAGAGAGGAAAGAAAGGTGGAAGATAGAAGAAAGAAGGCCAGAGGGCGAGATGTTTCCTATCAGGAGGGTGAAAGGGTAGCACCTGATGCTAGTGACAGCAGAGTGAAAGATAAAAACGTCAAGTGGAGGTGCTAACACGCAGTGTCAGGTAATCTTTCTCTCTCTCTCTCTCTCTCTCTCTCTCTCTCTCTCTCTCTCTCTCTCTCTCGCTCTCCGGCTCCCTGATCCAAAACAAGCGTTTGGAAAATTGCCAGTCACTCTTCTTAATTCCATCTGTCTGTTTAGACAACTGGTAATTACCGATGCTGCTGACTGCATCCATGCAGCATCCATAAGGGAGAACTCAAATCACACACACATGCATATATGAGCATGTATTCATGCCCCAGGCGTGCTCCACAAACATGTTTTCATTCTCTTTCCTCTCACACCTTTGACAGGAATGGTTGAATGATCCGATGGTGAACACACACTGGGAATAGCATGGTTATTTTAGAGTTGCGTGAACTTCTATGGGTGCAGCATAATATTAGACGTGATAGACGTGTGTTATCATCAAAAACCACTGAAGTGTTAAACTTCATATTTAGAACGAAGTAGTCTTTCACTAAATAGAACCTGTTTATAATCTTATAGTCTTATTAGTAAAAAAAAAAAAATGGCACGAGCTGGCTGAAATCGCCAGTTCCAATTTAATTGGCTGGTTTTAAGCCAGTCACACACCAGTTGAGAAGGCACAGGTATTGCACATAGGGCACAGCCAAAGCTGTAAATCTGGTCACCGTACAGACAAAAGCTACGACTGTTTTTGCATTCCTTCTGTAATGAACAAACTGACACTGATGAGTTTGCAGGTCGCTATATGAAACCAGTGCAACTACGCAAACTGATTAGAAGACTAGATTTTTAAAGAATAGAAATACAGACATTTATTACACAACTTCTTTATGTGTAGATTTTATAGGCTTCATTCAAGCTGTCAAACCACAAAAGACACTTGTTACTAAAAAATACATTGTGTGGGCTATATGAAATGTACATTTACACAAAGTATGTTCTAACCATAGCTAAAGTACATAATATACACTGATCAGCCACAACATTAAAACCACCTGCCTAATATTGTGTAGATCCCCCTCGTGCTGCCAAAACAGCGCTAACCCGCATCTCAGAATAGCATTCTGAGATTCTTCTCACCACAATTGTACAGAGAGGTTATCTGAGTTATCGTAGGCTTTGTCAGTTCGAACCAGTCTGGCCATTTTCTGATGAGTTCTCTCATCAACAGACTGTTGCATGTGAAAATCCCAGGAGATCAGCAGTTACAGAAATACTCAAACCAGCCCGTCTGGCACCAACAATCATACCACGGTCAAATTCACTGAGATCACATTTTTCCCCATTCTGATGTTTGATGTGAACATTAACTGAAGCTTCTGACCCATATCTGCATGATTATATGCACTGCTGCCACACGATTGGCTGATTAGATAATCGCATGGATGATTGTTGGTGCCAGATGGGCATGTTTGAGTATTTCTGTAACTGCTGTTCTCTCTAGAATTTACTCTGAATGGTGCCAAAAACAAAAAACATCCAGTGAGTGGCAGTTCTGTGGACGGAACTCAGATAACCGCTCTGTACAATTGTGGTGAGAAGAATAGCATCTCAGAATGCTATTCTGAGATGCGGGTTGGCACTGTTTTGGCAGCACGAGGGGAACCTACACAATATTAGGCAGGTAGTTTTAATGTTGTGGCTGATCGGTGTATGTCCCTTGGTAATGATTTGGGTTCAATTCAATGGAAAACTACAGTATGTGAGAGGCACTAAGTGCCAACAGACAACGAGTGGCAGTGGTAGTGTGCAATGGTTTCAAATTTTAGGACACTCTGTGTCATCTGCCAGATGCGTCCGGTGTGCGACCCCCTTTATGCAAATTCAGGGAGACAGAAACTAAGGCCCCATTTACACCTTGTATTAACATGCGTTTTCGATGATCTGTTCGCTGTTGGATATTACTTGACCACATTAAATACCAGGTGTTCACGCAACCAAAACACATTGTGATCAGATCGCCAGAGGCGGTCAACCGCCTGACCACATTCAGAGAAGGTGTAAATACAAATGTGTTTTCGTTATCTGGATACAGCTATGCAAGTAATTAATTATGTGACGAGGTTATGCTACAGTCATCTGTAGTTAAAATGTTTTTTATGTTCATGATTTTTTCTGTTTATTCTGCCATTGCAATGTGCAGAACACAACAAACACTCGCTTGCGTTTCTCTCCTGTTTACTTATCACTATGTGGCTTGCTCGACAATCACATAAAACCACGGGATCAGGTGTAGGCATATAGACAAAGAACTAGTGATTGGATTTGCTTTCAAAGTTTTCAGGTTAGTGGCATCAACAATTAAGGCAGCAAGTAAACTTGCACAGAATTGTCAAATTCTGCTTTATTTTTTGAGTCATGAAATAATCTGTGAAATAATTAATACTTATTGATGGACAGCAATTCTGATTACAAAGTCTAGCCAGTCGCAGATTGACTCAGCTGAACAACTGTTTGAGTTTTTCCATGCCTGTCTAATATTGTGATATCACATGTTTCAATAGGTGGACCAGACCTTATCATAAAGTTAGACCAGACTAGACAAGACTAATAGTTAGACAAGACTAATAATCTTACTAAAAATGCATGCCACTTACTATCTTAGATAATAGTCAGTTTTAAAGAACATTGTCTGATATGTTAAATGAAAGTCTTGAAATAAGCTTCTGTGTGTGAACAACCGTATTTAGCACTCTAAAACAGAACCAGCAACCGTGTTCTGCTGCTGAGTGAACGTAGCCATTCTTTCTGTTGCTGCCTTTCTCTTGGTTCATCCCTTCATCTCTAGGCCTTGTCGATGGATCTGCACTGTGGCTCCTGCTCTAGAATACCAAACAGAGAAAGTATAGAGTGCACTGCAAGGGAGGAAAGATGACGCGAGGGACTCAGAGACACAGGCGTATCGATCGTTGAAGGGAGAGGCAAGGGAGGGAGAGCGGACCAGACAAGTCTGCGCTGTCCCTTTAGCTCTCGGAAGAGATGCTGAATAAAACATCAGAGGCCTGCTGGAGCCCACAGAACAGTGTGTTCGGTTTCAAGGCAGGATTTAGGAGACAAAGACAGAGCAGTCGGGCAGAAACAGACTGAGAATCAAAATGGCTGCTCATCTTGGGTCTTCTGTGTTTGTTCATTTCTTCAAGTTCAATGGATGTGGGCAAAGCAATTTAGAAGAAAACCAAAGAAGTACGTCAGAAGGATAGGTAGAGCCCTAACACCTAGAAATCAAAGACAGTTAAACCAAAAGCCAAAGCTGTAAGCTTAATTCATGACTTTTGATTTGAAAAAACAACCATTTGTTCAATTGCACAAATGATCAACTGTGCTGCTGAAGAACAGATTTGTTTATGTTCCAAAACCTAGTGTGCACCCTACGTAGGCAGAATTTTGAGTATACTGTCCTGATTTTTATTTTTTAATAAAACTGTCCCATTTTTAAATTTGAGTATATTGAATACTGTCCTGTATTAGCAGGGACATCCCATATTATTACTGAAATTATTATGGGGCGCCTACTGTCACATATTTAAGTGCTGATACACTTGAAGGGGCATTGATTTAAATTTAGTTAAGCATAGACCAATTTCAGCAGCTTTCAAACTCTAGTTGCCAAACCACATACTGGTCAGATTACAAGTTCATGGCTGCGTAAGCAGAGAGTGCGGGTGCTAGATTGGCCTGTCATCAGTCCTGTCCTGTCTCCAATTGAGAATGTGTGGCACATTATGAAGCACCAAATACAGCAACTAAGGCTGAAAACCTGCATAATGGATGAATGGTGGAAAATTCCGCAAGCTAACCTTCACAAATTTGTGTCTTCAGTGCCCAAACACTTAATAAGTGTTATTAGAAGAAATGCTGATGTTACACCGTGGTAAACACTTGCCTGTTCCAACTTTTTTAGGAGTGTGTTGCATTCATTTGTTTATATATTTTTTTTTAAACAATAACATTCACAAGGTAAAATATTAAATAATGTTTTTTGGTAGTGCTTTCAATGTAACACAGGGTGAATATAATTTACAAATCATTAATTTTTGTTTTTATTAACATTTTCCATACTGTGCACTTTTCAGAATTAGGGTTGTAGCTTTGTGACATATACTGTATTAATTTAAAAGCAATTTATGTTGTTTAATCCTTGATAGTTGCTGACTTGATGTCTCATTTGACTGAAACTTGTTTCTGCTTAATGAAATAGGCATTTGGCATTTGCACAAGGTGTAAAATCTTTTTGAAAGATGCAACACGATGGTTTCCATGGCACTGCCTATGGATTTCAAGGTGAGCAAGACCTAAAAAAAGACTAACCGTGACTTTGAGCAGCAGGGAGGCTGCCAGTTAGTGGCACATCACTGTGACACATTAGATAAGACAACTTTCTGTATCACACTGAAAAGCACTGAGAAATGTGTTGAATACAATTCAGAACAATTGAAGAGGTGTGCAAATATATGTTTCAGATTATTAAAATGTTTCACCCTTTACAAAGTGATAACAGCAATGTAAATGAAAAAAAAAAAAAAAAAGAAAAGAAAAACACAGAATGAGCAAAGTAATTAGCCAATTGAGGCTGTGAATTCCAGGGATTTTACAAGTGGTCAACCCATATGGGTTTTTCAATGACCAATGCCGATACCATCATTTAGAGAGCAGGATGGCAGATATAAATGCAGATAAATATAATACAATTTAACAACAGCAAATCGGATGTACACAAAATTTCTAAAGTGAAACAAAAACTGATTGTATGCAATATTTACAAAAATTTGCATAAACTTGAAAGGAAAAAAACTTGAAACAGATAAACAGTGTTGACAATCCATTCCCAAATCTATTGGTAAATTTTGGAACTGACACAAGGGAAAGTTAAAACTTCTGTTAATTGGCCAAGCAAACACTGTTATCGAACAATGCAGACTGCATTTAAAACTTTTAGACACTATGTGACTGCTAAAACCCCTTTAACCAAGGTAAAAATTACTGTAACACAAGGCTTTAAAAGGCTTATAGCTTTCAAAAAGTGAAGCAAGAGAAGTTTAAAATTACAGATGCTATTGAACAGCTATCTCTCTTTTAACGTTCACATACTCTTGCAAGTCAAGAAAGGATTGTGAAACTGGTCTAAGGGCATGGTCTTTAGAAAATGTATCCAAATAAAAAGTACATTAAAATCAGTGTTATATTCACAGTGTTTCTTAATTTTACTTCACCAACAAAATCATTCCAAATATATTGTGAATATTCAATATATCGTTCAGCCCTAGTCACAAATGTGCATATCTCATCCAACATAGCTCATCAAATCCAAATGTCTGTTTTATATTTTTTCTTTATAGCTTTGTAACTGATCATATATGTACCTGGGGATCAGATGATGGTGGTCTAATATGCCACATATCATTCCAGCCCTTAAATCCACCTCTCGTGACATTTGCATTAGCTTACAGAGGCTTTATAACTAACATTGTTTAAAATAAAATGGACATGGGATTCAAAAGCAATCAACTGAAAAATGTTGTGTTTAGCTTTAAGGTCTAATCCTGTTCTGTCATAACTCTCGCCCTGTCAGAGACAGTCTGATTTAAGGGCTGTCCCTGACCTTATGGCCAAAGCCGTCAGGAGACATGGCAGCGAAACAGAAAAGTAAGAATTAATTTAGAGGCTAGAATACAGTTAGTTGTATGACTGCAGTAATTATGTACTGAGAGAGAGAACGATGCTTTGTGCATTCAGAAAACAGAGGAGAAAGAGAGTCTGTATGACTGAACAAGGTGGGGCATAAATCTCTATTTGTCTCTCACTGTCTGCCTCTCTCTCTCTCTCTCTCTCTCTCTCTCACATAAACACAGGGGAATGGAATAATTCGGAAGGTGCACACTGATGAACCTAGATTTTCAGAAACAATAACAAACAATGAGGTTAAATAACTGATGAGCTGTAATTTGAGAAACGGCTCTAAATTCTTCAGGGAATTTTCAGACCAGGCTGAAAATCAAATTGTAGTTTGATATCAATCAAAGCAGTAGTCTAAAAACATGAAGCTGTCAAACCGTTGAGACAGCTCTGGCAGTACTGGAATTCTCTATACACAGAGTTAGTGATACCTCTCCAATGATCAACAATTTTACAAGAGTTTCAGCTCCTAATTGCGGCTGTACATGGCTCTTAATTGGTTCTTCGATCATATTTCCTGCTGTGTTATGACTTTAGAAAAGCAACTAACGATCTACTGTTTTCTCCTGATGACCAGTGAGGTTTGAGGGTTTTCATTCTGGAGCTCAATTTGAAAATCAGTTCATATCTTTTTGAGACAAAGTTACGTCTCCTATTATTTTCCAGTGTGTCGTTGTAACAGTTTTTTATTTTTTTTATTTTTTTTTTTTATGCAAACTCAAAATCAATTGAAATTTAGAAAATAAAAAGTGTGGGCAAAATTGGGAAGCCAATGAACACATATAGTGTACATGGAGGTGAACTATGCAGACACAACAAGGTCCAAAATTATCTTTATGCCACACTTGCCAATGGCAGGTAAACTGAGAACATTTACCAGCTATAAATAATTCTTTATAGTCCGTCTCCATAGGTCACAAAAATGTGAAGACACATTGTAATTTTGCTCCTTGTGTTTTTATTTTGGTTGCTTAATACAAAGAATATTCCACAAATGCAGAGTTCAAGAGATGTTTTCAATAATTTGTAATCTAATTAATTACATGGTATGGCAATTAATTAATCAAATTAATCGCAATTAATTGCATATATAAATATTTGCTGAGAAAGCCTCTCAAATAACAATAATTCAATATATAATTATTAAATAATTATAAATAGCTACTGTATGTATAAATAATTATAAATAAAATATATACAGTATTCTAAAAAATAATAACACAGATCATTAAAATGCATTACATTATTTTGGCACATAAGTAAAGCATTTAAAAAGACAATATAAAAAGTGGCTTTAGAATCCAATGCTTTGTTTATTTCCATATTACTGAACATAAGCCTATCACTGGCCAACAGTTCATAGCAATCTATTTTGCAAGTATATTCAGCAATCAGTCAGAGATTTATTATTAGGGCTTGATGTGTCATTGTACACCTGCATCAGACAGACGATTCTGGAGCGTCTCGGTTGCATTATGTCATAAACGTATAGAATTAGGTCTCTGTGACAAGTTAAACAAAGCTTTAAACATAGAAAAACATATCTTGTGGGCCTGGGTAGCTCAGCGAGTTTTGATGCTGACTACCACCCCTGGAGTCACGAGTTCGAATACAGGGTGTGCTGAGTGACTCCAGCCAAGTCTCCTAAGCAACCAAATTGGCCCGGTTGCTAGTGTAGCATTGGCCAGCTTATAGATAGCTGTGCAATGTATATAAACCTCACTCTCCTGACCTCAAGAGGTGCACTAGCGACTGACACTAGAGGCTGTAGCCTTTAGCCTCCTTGTTAGCGCACCTGCCTCCCATGCGGAGCAGGTAGAACAGGAGCGTCACACTAGGCAAGGTAGAGTCACATGGAGTAACCTCCTCGTGGTCACGGTTAGCGGTTCTCGCTCTCAGTGGGGTGCATGGTAAATTGTGCATGGATTGCTGAGAGTAGCATGAGCCTCCACATGCTGTGAGTCTCCGCGGTATCATGCACAACAAGCCACGTTGTAAGATGCACGGATTGACGGTCTCAGAAGCAGAGGCAACTGGGACTTGTCCTCCGCTACCCGGATTGAGGTGAGTAACCGCGCCACAATGAGGACCTACAAATTAGTGGGAATTGGGCATTCCAAATTGGGAGAAAAGGCGATAAAAATAATAATAATAATAATAATAATAATAATAATAAAAAACACATATTGAGATCTCTGCGTTCGGATTTGCGCTCATCAAGCTGTGTTTGAACACAAGAACGTGTTCTCATCTTGTGTTGTCTGCCCTTGGTAAGTGTGGTTTGTTCTCTGTATAAGCTGTGTGTTGTACCTGGAGAAAACAAGTGGTACTCCAAGCTTGAATTGCTCATATATAAGGAATAGTCCTTATTACGGTCTGGGGACATGATTAATTGCGTTAATTTTTTTAACGCATTATTTTTTTATGTACTGTAATTAATTGCACCAAATTAATGCATTAAATCGACAGCCCTAAAAAAAAACTTTACATTTGCTAGAAAACTTTTAATGGTAAATTTTCCACTGAGGTAAAAGTTCATGAGTAAACCAATGATTATGCTGAGTAAACCAATTGCAAACCATAACAGAGTTCACATAAACCATACACTAGACCAGTGTTTCCCGACCACTGTGCCGCGGCACACTAGTGTACCGTGAAAGATTGTCAGGTGTGCCGTGGTAAATTATCAAATTCCACAAAATAAATAAATGCATGAAAAAAATAATAATAATAATTTCAGGGATCCGAACTCCTCACCTTTTAGAGAAATTCGCAGTTTTGAAACCATAATCGGTCACTTTTGTGATTGTGAAGAGCAATGATTAATGTGCCAAAGTGACAAATTTATATGCATTAAGGGTCTTTTACATGACTCACGTCAGCGATGCTGAATACACTGAAGTCTGTGAAGTGACGCCACTTTACACCAAAGTGTTTTTCACACACACGTTTTTGCTTCACCAATAATGTCTTTAAGAGTACTAAGCAACAAGAAATGTTTAAAAACTGTCCAAATTTGTGAAGAGACATTGAATGTCTCATAATTTCTTTTAATTAAATATTACCTTATCATTTATGAATATCAGAGACCCCAGTTATTGAACTAATTTAAATTCAACAAGAAAACGCTTAGACCTAAACATAAACTAGTCCTTTTATTACTTTCTGCTATCAAAGCAACTGCAAGCTTTTTTTCTCTCTTCCAAATACATGTTTTCAATGTTTATTGTGCACACTTCCCACTTTTTTATGTGGCAAACTTGTAAAATCGCCCCTCTGTGACGCTTTATGCAAGTCTTGTCATGTGGAGGGCAATGCGGCGTTTGACGCTGGCGTTGAACGGAGCATTGACTCCTCGACTCAACTCATGTGAAATGCGCTTTACAATGACGAAAGAACATTATTGAAACTCAAAATTATTATTATTTGTCTATTATTGTGGTCTTTTCTGATAAAATTCATGCTCAGCAGTTTAAATAGGCTACTAAAGTAAAATGTTAAAGTAGATCTGCTTTGTGTTTATAATTCTTATACTGAAGTCAGTAGATTTGTAGCCATGCAAGTTTGAATAAAGGAGAAGGTAAGGATGTTATTGAAACTCACTATTATTAGACTATTATTGTCTTTTTGGATGAAAAATAATGCTCAGACTGAAGGAAGACTATAGATCTGCTTTGTTCGTTTAATGCTTAAACACTAAAAAGTCTCTTGGTAGATTTCGGTCATGAACGACTCAAAATGATTCACCGACTCACTCACAGCACATAAGACGCTAATTTTTCGCTACCTAGTGACATTTCCAGAAGAGTTCACTGAACTAATCAATTAATAAAATTGAACAAATTTGTGAAACAGAAGTAAGCCTCACCAAAATACTCTTTATTTTGTAGCTGATTCAGCACAAGTGTAAACTTGAATAAACTTGAATCACTAAAATAGCTGGAATTGGTGCTTTTAAGCTTATTCTTTTAAAAAAAATATCTCCAGAAAAAAAATTCATGGACCAGTGATTGTCTTACCATTTTCGCCCCTCATGAGTTTGCATCCCTGTAATTTGTTGTGGCATTGCAAGAACAAATCTACAAATTAGAAAAGTTAGAAACTTTTTTATATTAGCAATTTTTTTTAATATTGAGGGTAAATGTATAACATCATGCTTTGTGTTATATTACCCTGGAATTAGTTTAAAAAAAAAATAATAATAGTTACCACAGCTGCAAGGGGGTTTCTTATACAGCTGCTGAGAGAATGACAGTGCATTTGGCATTTTCTCTCATCTGACTCTCGTAATCCACCACTCTCTATTTTTTTCCTCCTCTGGAAAGTCATTGAAAAGTAATAGTGGATTTTTTTCGCTTGTTGTTGGAGCAAATGGGTAAGAGAAAATAATATTTGCTGTGGTCTCCCATTCACTCCCATTCACCGCTGTCGAAGTTTAGTCTGCAATATTTTACTTCAGCGTTCCAAAACCCGAATGGTGAAAAAAGTATATTGGATCGCTTCAGAAGACACGGATTAAACGACTTGAGTCATATGGAGTACCTTTATGCTGCCTTTATACACATTTTGGAGCTTGAAAGTTTTGGACCCCATTGACTTCCATTGTACGAACAAACACAACAAACAGTGCCGGAGTCCTTAAGTAGCCCCATATGCATTGTAATCACATGAATGTAGGAAGCCGTAACACTTTGTTAGAGTATGTCTGCTCTAAATCTGTCCTAAGGTTACTAAGCGCATGTTTGTCTGCCCTAGTTTTGCCAACACACCAACACACACTCTCCAGCCCATTTTATTCACACAAACTCATAAATTCTCACAAAGGGTGGCAGATGTCAGGGCGATTTACACCGTAAGAGACTTAGTGATGTGATGTCGTGCCTATCCCAGCATCTCTCTCATTACACTGAATGTTCACTGAGAGATACACTGTCCTCAGATCAGAGCTAATATCCTCACGCTGCCCTGATCCCTCACACCAAATTGCATATGAAAACAAATACACATTCCACTGTCAAACAGTTTCAGAGTAGATGCATGTGTACTACTTAAGAGTACTATTACTTCTCATGTTCCCTTTAAATGCCAGACAGGCTGTGCTTTATTTCTGGATGTGTTTACATAAATTAAATTCCTTAAAAAAGCTTCAATTCCACATAGTCAGAATGGTTTGCTTGGATTAATGATTCAACTACCTTTTAACATTCAATACAAACATAAAAATACAAACAAAGACATGTATGCCTAACATGCACAAAGCAGTCATCCTGCTATAGTAAAAGTATACCCGTTCTGAAGTAAAATCCCATTCATTTACTCTATACTATATATATATATATATATATATATATATATATATATATATATATATATATATATATATATATATATATATATATATTACATACACTTAGGTTTAAGTCATTAAAACTCATTTTTTAACCACTCTTCAGATTTCATATTAGCAAACTATAGTTTTGGTAAGTCGTTTAGGACATCTACTTTGTGCATGACACAAGTAATTTTTCCAACAATAGCTTACAGACAGATTGTTCCACTTTTAATTGACTATATCACAATTCCAGGGGATCAGAAGTTTACATTCACTAAGTTAACTGTGCCTTTAAGCAGCTTGGAAAATTCCAGAAAATGATGTCAAGTCTTTAGGCAGTTAGCCAATTAGCTTCTGATAGGCTAACTGGCTAATTGGAGTCAATTGGAGGTGTACCTGAGGATGTATTTTAAGGCCTACCTTCAAACTCGGTGTCCCTTGGCGTGAAAGAAATCAGCCAAGACCTCAGAAAAATTTGTGGACCTCCACAAGTCTGGTTCATCCTTGGTTGCAATTTCCAAATGCCTAAAAGTAACATGTTCAACTGTACAAACAATAGTACACAAGTTTAAACACCATGGGACCACACAGCCATCATACCGCTCAGGAAAGAGACGGATTCTGTCTCCTAGAGATGAATGTAGTTTGGTACAAAAAGTGCAAATCAATCCCAGAACAACAGCAAAGGACCTTGTGAAGATGCTGGAGGAAACAGGTAGACAAGTATCTATATCCACAGTAAAACGAGTCCTATATCGACATAACCTGAAAGTCTACTCAGCAAGGAAGAAGCCAATGCTCCAAAACCACCATAAAAAAGACAGACTACAGTTTGCAAGTGCACATGGGGACAAAAATCTTACGTTTTGGGAGAAATTTCCTCTGGTCTGATGAAACAAAAAATTAACATTTTGGCCATAATGACCATTGTTATATTTGGAGGAAAAAGGGTGAGGTTTGCAATCTGAAGAACACGATCGCAACCATGAAGCATGGGGGTGGCACCATCATGTTGTGGGGGTGCTTGACTGTAGGAGGGACTGGTGCACTTCACAAAATAGAGGGCATTATGAGGAAAGAAACTTATGTGGATATATTGAAGCAACATCTCAAGACGTCAGCCATGAAGTTAAAGCTCGGTCGCAAATGGGTCTTCCAATTGGGACAATGACCCAAAGCATACCTCCAAAGTTGTGGCAAAATGGCTTAATGACAACAAAGTCAAGGTATTGGAGTGGCCATCACAAGCTCTGACCTCAATCTGATAGAAAATTTGTGGGCAGAACTGAAAAAGCATGTGCGAGCAAGGGGGCCTACATACCTGACTCAGTTACACCAGTTATGTCTGGAGGAATGGGACAAAATTCCAGCAACCTATTGTGAGAAGCTTGTGGAAGGCTACCCAAAAGTTAAACTTGTTTGACCCAAGTAAAGGCAATGCTACCAAATACTAACAAAGCGTATGTACATTTCTTACCCACTGGGAATCTGATGAAAGAAATAAAAGCTGAAATAAATCATTCTCTCTACTATTATTCTGATCACATTCTTAAAATAGTGATCCTAACTGACCTAAGACAGGCAATATTTTTACAATTAAATGTCAGGACTTGTGAAAAACTGAGTTTAAATGTATTTGGCTAGGGTGTAGGTAAATTTCTGACTTCAACTGTACACTGGTGGCCAAAAGTTTGGAATAATGTACAGATTTTGCTCTTATGGAAAGAAATTGGTACTTTTATTCACCAAAGTGGCATTCAGCTGATCACAATGTATAGTCAGTACATTAATAATGTGAAAAATTACTATTATAATTTGAAAAAAATGTTCAGAACTTCTTAAACTACTTAAAAGAATTCTCATCAAAAAATCCTCCACGTGCAGCAATGATCCCTGGCATTCTAGCTGTCAGTTTGTCCAGATACTCAGGTAACATTTCACCCCACACTCCCTGTAGCACTTGCCATAGATGTGGCTGTCTTGTCGGGCACTTCTCACACACCTTACAGTCTAGCTGATCCCACAAAAGCTCAATGGGGTTAAGATCCATAACACTCTTTTCCAATTATCTGTTGTCCAATGTCTGTGTTTCTTTGCCCACTCTAACCTTTTCTTTTTGTTTTTCTTTTTCAAAAGTGGCTTTTTCTTTGCAATTCTTCCCATAAGGCCTGCATCCCTGAGCCTTCTCATTACTGTTGTATATGAAACTGGTGTTGAGCGGGTAGAATTCAGTGAAGCTGTAAGCTGAGGACATGTGAGTCATCTGTTTCTCAAACTAGAGACTCTGATGTACTTATCCTCTTGTTTAGTTGTACATCTGGCCTTCCACATCTATTTCTGTCGTTGTTAGAAACAGTTGTCCTTTGTCTTTGAAGACTGTACTGTACACCTTTGTATGAAATATTTAGTTTTTTTGGCAATTTCAAGCATTGTATAACCTTCATTCCTCAAAACAATGATTGACTGACAAGTTTCCAGGAAAAGCTGTTTCTTTTTTGCCATTTTTGTCCTAATATTGACTTTAAGACACGCCAGTCTATTGCATACTGTGGCAACTCAAAAACAAACACAAAGGCAATGTTAAGCTTCATTAAAGGAACCAAATATCTTTCAGCAGTGTTTGATATAATGGCAAGTGATTTTCTAGTACCAAATTAGCAGTTTAGCATGATTACTCAAGGATAAGGTGTTGGAGTGATGGCTGCTGGAAATGGGGCCTGTCTAGATTTGATCAAAAATGACTTTTTCAGGACATCAGTAATGTCCTGACTATATTTTGTAATCAGTTGAATGCCACTTTGGTGAATTAAAGTACCAATTTCCTTCTGAAACAGCAAAATCTGTACTATCTTTTATTCTGTGTACGTCACGTTTAGAATGCATTAGTTTTATTTTAGTCTACATCACAGGCCTTTTTTTTCTATCCTATATCTATTTTTCTTTTCCATCGTAACTGTTATTGGTTAACGTTCTTTACCGAACAGCTGTCATATTAGATCAACGGCTAATGCACGACTGTACGTCTTGAAATACACACCATATTTCAGAATTTTTTTACTCTCTCCTAGATTTGGAATACCTGTTAATTATATTCAACAATGTCCTGACTACAAACAAACACACAACAGTGAGTCTGTGCTGGAGAATGGACCTCTTATAAAACAAACGCTGATGGGACTTTTGACAAAAGTTAAGTTCTTCGCATCTTTTGTAAGTCAGCATTTTACCACATAAGCATGTCAATTCATACAAGCCTGCTGTGCAGCTTGTTCTCCCATGGAGTTCCACTCAAATGTAACATAATTTCATTATCGAGCTTCTGAAGCGTCAGCTAATGATTACCAGAAAATTCTGATTCATTATATTTCCATTGGCAGTGTTAGCGCCAAAAGCAGAACAAGACGCACTTTTCAAATGGAGTTCAATGCGGCGCTTGCTGCCTTGAAACAAATCATGTGCATTTCATATCCAAAGTGAAAAGACAGCCTGATGACAATAAATATTGTGGGGGATGAAGGTTTAAGAGATATAATGCGCATTGCAATGAATAGTAGTTTTGTCAATTAGTCAACATTCCACATAGACTTTGGTAAATTTTTAATGTTACTTTGTACTGTGGAGTTTGGAAAATGTTAATAAAGCATTATTGTTACATATTGTTTTATTCTATTGTGTTTATCTTTCCAAAGAAGGCATTAAATGCATTTTGACAGTATATATAGTCAAATTTCAGCACAGCCCTGAAATACAGGCTGCTCTGGAAAAAGACGGTGTGGTTGTTTCAAGGAGCACAATACGACGATACTTGAACAAAAATGAGCTGCATGGTCGAGTTGCCAGAAAGAGGCTAATGCCACAAAAAAGCCAGACAACACCTTGACACACCTCACAGCTTCTGGCACACTGTAATTTGGAGTGACGAGAGCAAAATAGAGCTTTATGGTCACAACCATAAGTGCTTTGTTTGGAGAGGGGTCAATAAGTATTGTGCTCCTTGAAACAACCACACTGTCTTGCAGAGCAGCCTGTATTTCTCCTGAGGTTACCTGTGGGTTTTTCTTTGTATCCCGAACGATTCTTCTGGCAGTTGTGGCTGAAATCTTTCTTGGTCTACCTGACCTTGGCTTGGTATCAAGAGATCTCCGAATTTTCCAGTGATTGAACAGTACTGACTGGCATTTTCAAGGCTTTGAATATCTTTTTATATCCTTTTCCATCTTTATAAAGTTCCATTACCTTGTTACGCAGGTCTTTTGACAGTTCTTTTCTGCTCCCCATGGCTCAGTATCTAGCCTGCTCAGTGCATCCATGTGAGAGCTAACAAACTCATTGACTATTTATACACAGACACTAATTGCAATTTAAAAAGCCACAGGTGTGGGAAATTAACCTTTAATTGCCATTTAAACCTGTGTGTGTCACCTTGTGTGTCTGTAACAAGGCCAAACATTCAAGGGTATGTAAACTTTTGAGCAGGGCCATTTGGGTGATTTCTGTTATCATTATGATTTAAAAAGGAGCCAAACGACTATGTGATAATAAATGGCTTCATATGATCACTATCCTTAAATAAAGGACAGTTTTTTTGCATGATCAGTCATATTTTCAAAATCAATGCCAAAATTTCACAATTTCTGCCAGGGTATGCAAACTTTTGAGCACAACTGTATATTTCTATAATAATTGAGTGCGCAGAATTGCTATACAGTCGTAAGCATCTATTTTGAAGGAAGCCTAATTATTTTATCAAGCCTTTTATTTTGAAATAAGACAGTGTTATTTCTGTGTGTTACCAGCAGAGGTGATAGTGGCATTTTGTACTCTTCCATACATGGAGAAATGCTCTCGTCTCTTCCTTGCTCCACACAACCCCGGTGCCATGGGGTTACTTTAGATTTGTTACACACTTGTTATGGCCAAATATATTTGGAATTAGGCAAATGTGCAACTGAGGTAAATGCGTAGTGCTTAAAAATAACCTGGTCGGTGCACGTTATCGACGTGCATGAACCGAACTCAGAACACAGCTGTTCTGGATAAAACATAAACTATCAAAGCATGAGATGGAATTAATTTCATGTGCATCGAGCACAGAACGGCGTATCATTATCCTCGTGTGCCGCACATACGAGACTCGTAAACATCTGCGGTGCGGTTCTGTATTTCAGCACATGCTCGAAAGAGAAACAGTGACTGGTCAGTAGTGAACTTCTGAAAAGAGCGTGATTGGTCAGGTGAGGTGAAAACGGACTAGGAAAGAGCTTGTGATTTGGTCTATCATCCGTAGACACAGCCTATAATGAAAATGAATAACAATTTGCAACTTAACCTGACTGACACCTTCTGTTTGCTAGCTCACTAATATCACAGACGAATATGCTTAATTAACCGTGAGAGGCAGAAATCATGATTGCGATTAATTGTGCAGCCCTATGATATATTGTGCATTATTTACAGCTAGATTTGTATTTGATTTGATTTGATAGGTAACAGCCATAATTGTTCCTATTTAGAAGTTATTTTGATTAATTGATTCAATTGAAAAGTCATAAATGGACGACATGCTGTGTTTATTATTTGGATAAAAAAATTAAAAAATCCACTTATTAGAGTAAAAAAATGGAAAAATGAAAATCAATTCCAGGGGGCAAATATTGTCCCTTATTAGAAAGGTTAATTTTAGACACTGGACACCAGTAGTTCAAAGAGCTACTAGAATTTTGAACTATCACTGGTGATTAAACATTTTTGTTAAACCCTTTCAGCTGAGTTGTTGCCCAAGCCGCTACCTCCCTATTTCCCTTTAAACCATTTAGACTCCACACACACTGAACTTGTGGGTCTTCCTCTGGGACTGATTCTCGCTGAGTTTAAGCTCAGCTCTAGCTCAGCTACCCCTCCGTCAACCACATGCCTCATACCCACAGATGCATTTCAGCTGGAGGTTTCTATGTCCTTTGCTCTATAACTGCTGCCTTGAGAATAAATCTGTGTAAATACATGAAGTTTCTATTGGTTAAGAACAATATGACACACTGACTCTGATTTCAAAACCAAGTGCACTGCCTACAAAAGCTGTATTTTAAGGCATCATATGCACTCTCCAGACACAAAGGCTTTTCCAAAAGGTGGATCCTTTCTATGATTCCTTCAATTGACTACAATGTAAGAAAGCATCTTATTTTGTTTCAGTGAAAAAAATCCATCCAACAAGGAAGATAAAGGAAGAGAAATGTCGCATACATATAGTTATACAGATTGATCTCATGAAATTTACATGACCATGGCAACATTTTTGCAAAACAAAATTATGTGCTGTATTACACGTTTGGCTGCAGTTTCCCAGTGAAATGTCCAGGGGGGGCGCCAAAAGCAAATCAGATTTTGTTGAAATCAGATGAGGTGAATTAAGGTGAATATAACATGGATGTACCTCCCTAACCTAAAACTTTAGCCTTAACCTAACTGATAGTGTCCTAAAAAATGATGAGAGGTGAATAAAATAGACATCCTCCTTACCCTTAACCAATGCCTAAACCTAACCGATAGTGTTTTAATATGCAAATGCAAAATGAAAAGCAAATTTTTTGATGCAACCATGTCATTTCATGTCACTTCTATGGTAATTTAGTTTTGAGCATCCTTGACTGGACTCGAACCTTGGTCTATGAGTCCAAAGTCTGTTGAACACAGTTGAGCTACTCTGGCAGCTAATCACATTTGAATAAGTGCGTAAATGTTGGTGTGTCTGCAACAGAAGCATTAATATGTAACTTTTTTCAAATGATGTGTTAAAGTAAAAGTGTTTTGATATCAAAGCATAGCAGTGTGTGAGTAACAGAGTATGTGAGTGGAGCGGAGTGGAAGCGGAGCGAGGAGTGGAGCAGCATGATTTTGCCTGGAGCGAGAAGCGGGTTTTAAAAAAAAATCAGAGCATCATTGTTTTCTCTCGCTCCAAGAGCGCTCCACTAATGCTCCATCACGGGCACAGCAATTATTAATGGCCCTTAATGCAGTAATTCACCACATGTTAAGCAGTGTTAAACACTATTGGTATATGTACTGATATAACCAGAAAGAATGTGCTAAAAAAAAAATGCAAATTTAAAATTTAGTGGCACTTGTAATATTCAACCTCTCGCGTCTCAAAGGTGTTCACGCTCCCTATTATTGAGGTAAGCTTGCGGTAAAGCTTGAGTTAACTACATGTTTGTGTCTCGTCTCTTTATTCCTACATCAACTAGCGTGTATTGAAAAGTAATGATGGGATGGCGAAGGAGAACACGAGTGTGGAGGTGACTGCCACGATTAATGGTTTGTTGTGAAATCCTAAAAGACGTGTCCAGAAAACACGATGATAATCTGTTCACATGTTGAGAGAAAATCTAAAGGTCAGTAATATATATATATATATATGTATTACTGACCTTTAGATTTTAATGTCCCGTATTAAATATTTTTAACAATCATATCATCATTCTAATCTAATGCATCACAATCTTAACTGTAGGCTATTATGTCCCACATTAAATAGAATTGAACATTTAATGACCTAAAACACCAACTGATCTAATCAATATGTTAATATTGCATAGTCTAAATTTAATCAGTTGCCATCTAAATTTATTTTAGTGCTGTAGGCTAATTTATGCATTATATATTTGCAGAAGAAAAAACTCAGAGATAGGTAGATTTAAAATCTTTAAAATTCACAAGCTAGTATTTTTAAAAGTGAACTCTGCATTAGACATATAGTTTTGATAGTTTTATCTAGTTTTGATTAAAAAAAGTGTACAACATTGTGAGAATGTAATTTTTTCATTCACAGAATTATAGGGAAAGGTTAATTAAAAGAAGTGCAATAATAGAAAATAATAGACAATAATTAGGCAATAATACATAGGCCTAATAATTTTTTTTTAATTTATTTATTTTTTAATTTATTTATTAATTTGATTTAATTTAATGTTTTGTTTTCGTACTGGTATTTTTTTTTTCTTTCTTTTTTTCCTTTGGTAATTTTTATTTTTAATTTTAATGTTTTTTTTTTTTTTCGTCTAGTAGTTTGTTTAATTGATCAAACCCAGAGAATGTTGCCGACATGTTTCAAAAGTAAGCTATAAAAATAATTTTATTTAGTCTTGGGCTAATGTTAGTGTTCCAATAAAGCACATTGTAGCTTTTCTTCTAGTATTGTGCATTTATTTTTTCATTTAATACATCTTCTGCATGGAAGGTTGTAATATTTAAAAGTATACTGAAATAACTTTACAGTGGAGAGGTAGTTAGACTTTTTCATGGAGCGAACACTAAGCAGGGGTTCTCTAATCTAGGAGCGCGGAGCGAGCAGGAGAGGGAAATGACCAACCTGGAGTGGAAATAGAGCAAAGTGATTAAAAAATGCTCTGGTGAGTAACAGAGCAAAAAATAAGTGTTTATAAAGTCATAATCAGCTTTTGTACTCGTGATTTGTGTGAAAGTGAAAAACGCACACTTGCTGAAACGCCTCTAGAATTATTGCAGCAAAACATAGAATGTGGCACATAAAAGTCAGTTTACAAAAATTTAGTTAAAGTAACATTCATTCTGTGAGACTAGATTGTATTTATAATAAATTCTATACTGAAACTTTTGGATAAAAGTGGTTCAGTCTGATCAGAAATTGACTTTGAACAAATATTTGCATGTGCTATATTTTTATTCTTATTAGCGTATCATACCATTAGCTTAGCAATATGCTAATGGTAAACTCAATTGAAATCAATTGGAATCAATTTTTGTGTGAAAAGTGAAATGTGGTGTGCAGAGTTGCTGCTTATTTAGACAAAATCAGTCACTTATGAGGTGCCATTTCAGTGAAAATGCTGGCTTTACAAGGCAGCTGCCTATGTAGGCAATAGATAGCAAGGCAGCTCACTCGGTTTTGGAACATAGCTATTGTTTCCAAACCATAGCAATGAAAGAGATGTTATAGAGTATGAAATTTAATTTGGGTATTGATATCAGCTGGGTGAAAGTATGGAAGTATTTTCCAGATAATTTTGAAAACAAATTGCAAATTGTATTTGCAATTGCGTTTTCTATTTGTGTATGCATAAATTGTGACATAAATCAAATGCAATTGCAAATTGCGTATTACCATTTGTATTTTCATTTTCATTTACACATTTACAACGTAATGTCTGTCAAATTTCAAGTGAAAAAGCAAAGTCCATTTGCCATTACATTTCCCATGTCTTACGAGTTATGACCCTGTCATATCGAAATAGCAATAGCATTACCCCGTCTGCTATTTCACATCCTCTGCGTCCCATATGGAACCTGTCAAAATTCAAGTGGAATCGCAATTCACTTTGCACTTGCATTTCCGATCCCTTACACAAACACTTGTCAATCGGTGTTGGGGGTGGGAGTTTTTACTGTCGGGCGAGTTTTTAGTTGGAAGTGATGACAGTCACAATCGACCACATTTTAGAGCACCTTGCTGTCGACTATGAGGATGGGTACTTGACAAAAGTGAAGCGAATGGTGAGGGAGAGTTTGGCCCTGCATGAGCAAGACCCAGTACGTCTGCGGAAAAAATATCTGCGCGAGAGAGATTGAACCGCTGCCAAATGCGCATGCGAGCTACATTGTGCACAAAGAGATCGAAAGTGTCCATGAGAGAAAGTGAAACTATGCAAGAGGAATTGAACCACATATATATATATATATATATATATATATATATATATATATATATATATATATATATACAGTATACTGAAAGTATAACAGATATGCATAAACAAGGATGTGAACAAATTAACTCATGATAGCTGAACACTTAATACTGTAGCTTTTTGTGCTACTCAAATAACTATCATGTCAGAAAATGGGTGTTTTAATGACACCGACTGTGAACAATTACAAGCTTGAGTCACTTCAAAGTACAAACTTGAAATAACCCTTTTCAGACATTACCCTCTGTGAAATCAGTCACTCATTTTGAGAGATAATTGCACAAGAATGAAATAAATGTACAGAACCGGGACATTATGAGAGTGTGTGTCAGTGTATTGTGAAAAAAGAGAGACTGGATAAAGTTATGTGCTCCAGTGTGAAGTAATTGATGTCATCTCAGGGCTTAACTGCATGAGAGGGTGACGAGGAGTGAATAACTAGGGGTTGAGAGAGACAGATGAAGAGACATAGGGAGAGAGGTGCTGCCTTCAAGTAATGTCAGAATTATCATATTTATGTTATGAGAGCACATGAACACCACTTCAATGCCCATATTTAGCAGTAAGAAAACTTTCAGAGTTAGGAGGCGTATAAATTAAACTGAAATTGATCATAATAAGAAGTTACTGTGGAAGTTGACTGTCTTGAATATAAGTGTATTTTGTATATAAGTGTATTTTTTCACTTTCACTGTGAGTGCAGTAAAGACAAAATATACTTATTCAAGATCAGTTCTCTAAAAGCAAGTCTAAATATCTTAAATGCTGCTTCTCAGCTGAATGCATCTTTTTTTTTAAAGGATTTTTAGATATTTTAAAATATTTGTATTTTTAGTATTATATTCAACATTCTCAGATAACAATTTTTTCTTCTGCAGTATAGCTGCTAAAGAAAATGTACATTGTTTTAAAGGAGTTTTAGATATTTATATTGGAAAACAAGCCAAAACAAAAACAGATCAAATACATATTTTGTTGCAGTGTATAATGGGGCGAAGACTACCCTCTCCCACCTTTCTGTTCACTTCAATCCATCTTTAACTCACAAAAAAACAAACTCTCTCTTATTAATAAAGCTACATATTGCCAATTTTCTTCACGATAAGAAATGCACAGTGACATATAGTATGATTCAATAAGTCACGAGCCATCACTTTATAATCTAGCTGCATTAAGCGTGTGCGCTCGAGGGATGAGCGTCTCCGCGCCAGAGTTTACATCAGCCGGGTGCAGTTTCAATCTCTCCCCCTTAGATCGGGACATTCGCACAACTCATAGAACAGGAACTGACCACACAGAGAAATGCCTGTTTCAGAGTTTGTAGTTATTTACACAATCTGCTTCCGTATTATTTTAAATTTAATAAAGCTGTAACACATTAAATATAACTGCATTAAAGATGTAACGCCGGGGTGTTTCCTTTAAAGATGCTCGACGCGCAAGTTTTGCTTCAGTGGAGCGGCAGCTCCAGCTACACTTATTCCACAATGAGAGTGCTTCTGTATTTACTTATTTTGTATTTTTGTATAATTCCCTGATACTTTGCGATCTACATCACCTGAAGCTGTGAAAGTTTAGAGTGCATCTGGACTGTGAGCTGTGTAATTCTTCCTCTCCTCAGTCAGATGCGAGCTGCAGTGCTGCTCATGCGCGTCATCATTAAAGTTTAATGTGATCTCATGTTAGTTAAATTACATCAAATGACTATTCAACAATAAAAAATTTGGTCGGCAATTTTTTATTGTCGACGTTGTTGATAACATTGACTAATTGTTTCAGCCCTATTGACATGTTAGCATGACATCATAAACTGCACCTCAGCAATTTGTGGATTTCTGAGTCTGAGTTTCAAAGTTAGAAGTCCAACTTTAAGTGGTGTCCAAGTTGAATGGAACACAGCTTTAGACTAAAATCACTAGAACACATATCACATCCAAGTTATGATATCTGAATATATGAAGAAGGAACTTCCCAGCAGGACTTGAAGGCAGGAGGTGACAGGAAGAGGGAGAAAAAGAGAGAATGAGGTGGATGTTTTGAGAATTTGAGAGGGTGCTGGAGGGTGATGGTTTGATCCAGCTAAATAGAGAGCAGCTGCATAGAGAAAAGCTATGAATGTCACATTTCCACTGAGAGAATTGAGGGCAAAAGCATTTAAAAGAAATGATTTTTCAAGAGTCAATGACTCTTCTCGGTTTGTCAGTTGTCTTTAGCTCATTAGAACTCTTATAGAGCAAGAATTAGTATGTAAAAATGTTTTTTAGCAGTGTTGTGGAAGCTACTTTGAAACAGTACTTTACCAGCCACTCATCATGTAAAGTAGTTGAGTTACAGTTAACTTACTCTATTACAAAATAGTTTCCTACACTACAAGCTCCTAATGAAAAGTAGCTAACTACATTGAAGCTATTTAAGGGGACAATGCTTTTTATATAATTACAGGATTATATAATATATAATATATCTTTTATTATATAATTTTTAAAGTTTACGATTTTAAGACTTTGTCAGTGTTCAAACTGTGATGAAAAGTTTACCCAATCAGAATGTATTCCTTTGCGTTAAAAAATAAAGCATGAGTTTAAGTCGCTCAAGCATCCTTTGAAAGCTTCCTCTACCCTCCATCCATTTAGAGAATTGATACATCCTTAATAATAGCGAACTTTGATCGGTTTCTGGGTCACAGGCTTGAGGACGGAGAAGCAAGTAAACGAGGATCCACAATCTAAGAAATGAGAAGCACCCCTAATGTCAGATTGCCAGATTTATCAGTCAATCAAATTGTTTGTACTTGGTGGGTGTAGTCTTTCAGAGATGTCATTGCCGAGACTTTCTAGCAGGCCAGGAGATACACATGCAATCATGAATTAGGTAATGCCCGCTACTAAAGAGTGAGGAGCGTGAGAGATAGATTTTATGACAAATTTACTGAAGAGGAAATAAAGGCTGATTTGTACTTCAAATAATGATTGGTACAGTAAGTGCTTATTGAGAGTTATCATGATTTTTCTAATTTGTTGATTGCTAACAAAGGGTTATTTAAGTTTAAACTGGCTTAAGCATTCAGTGTCAAGACACACATCTTTTGTGTCTGTTTGTGTTCGTGAGTGCATTCTAGGAGAGTGTGTTTGATTACTGTAATACAATGCAACATAAAAGGCAGTGATGTAGCATTTTGTTATGCTACACCGCTACTTATTGGAAAAAATTGCTTGTTACTGAAAAAGATACAATATTTTGAAATCATGCTACTGAAAAAATAGTTAGTAGTATTAATACTTTTAGTCAATTACTCCCCAATACTAGTGTTGTCACGGTACCAAAATTTCAGTAGTTGGTACCGATGCTACTGAAATTTCACGGTTCTCAATATCAATTTCGATATCACTGAAAAAATGTGGTAATATGATAATGTGCTACTGAACACACTCCTTTAACCTATTTAAAGTTAAATTTCAATATAAATAATAAATTAAAAGATATGCATGATTCCTTCAAGTGTTTCTAGCACTTGATTGTTTTTAAGCAGGGCCCTACTGAAATCTGTTTTATTTTTTCCCTAAATACTTTTTTCCTTTTTTTTTGTTTAAAATTATTATTCTTTATTCATTAATCATTATTTATTTATTATTATTATTATTATTATTATAATTTCTGTTATAATTTCTACAGTGAGGATTACATTTTACTATATAGTTATAATATATTCTGTTGCAATTTCTTCAATTTCAGGCGTTTAGCTTTTATTATGAATCGTGCTTTTATTTTGAAGTGTATTTTTGACGGAAGTATAACCTCGCTGGATAAACAGTTTGCTATATGGCCCAGTGTGATAGTTAAAGCGCAAATGCTGTGATTAAATTATATAAAATGTATAAAAATAACACTTCAGAGTGGATTAGTGCTCTGCTCTGTCATCACTCATACAACATGAATGATTCTCATAGTCTGTGGAGTCAGTGTATGAGCGGTCTGCTTTACACGTTCATTTAAAGCTCATGTAGCTCACACAGACTAAGACTGCAGCATTTCGTGGTTTAATAATCACAATAGGACATATCAATATTTTAATTTGATTAGTTGTGCATTTCAGTGTAAAAGGAGTAACAGAGCTCAAATAAGCATACGAGCATTTGAAAGCGTGTGTCAGTAAGACAGTGTGCGGGTACCGAATTAAATCGGTGCTCGGTACTACCGGTACTGTAGAAACACTGGTATCGTTACATCTTTTTTATTTTAGTACCGACTTGGTACCGAAGTACCGGTACTTTTGACAACACTACCCAATACTGATTGAGTCATTTTGAACTCGGTACTTAAAACAGCTTGCTCAGATTATTCATTTCCGTGAATATGTTGTATACTATACATCATCTTAGTCAGCAGCAGTTGAATGTAATGCAGCTAATTAATTAGAAGGCCAACATTATGATCTGATTTTCATGCAGTTGGTTGCCTGGATTCAGGCCTCTCTGGCCATTTTAATTCAATTACATTCAATTGAACTCAGTTCAGTGGAGTCATGGCTGTAGTATAGGCTGCTTTAAAGAGAGCTGTACTCAAGGGGTTTTTCTGCACAAGAAACAAGCTGATTAATTGCCAATCCCTGTCCACAAATGTAAATCTTTTTCCTAAAGGTTGGCTATTTAACTACTACATATATAATTATGTAACTATAGAACTGCTTATATAACTGCTTGGTGACAGCAGGATGAGCCTGCACAGTAACAGAGAGGGAGAGATGGGGTATTGCTGAACATAAAAACATTTCTAGGGATTGGTCTTTAACTGTTTTGATGCACACATTGCAAAGCTTTGAAGTACTATGAAAAGAAAAACTTGTTTAATCTTTATTAGATTGATCAGAATAAAAACATTAGATAAACAAGCTAGTTTTGGGCAATAAAAGACAGGACAAATAGTATTAAAAAACAAATAAACGAAGTCTTCTACAAAGACCTGTTTTCTTTTTTCTAAATAGCCAGCTTACATGTTCTCAGAATTAAAGCTGAAATGTGTTATTTTTTCGATGTAAAAATACTTGCATATGCATTGTCAATTACAATTAAGCATTTGTAGGTAGATTTCCCGCAAGAAGTGTACATTTCAAAAGTTCAGACATGAAACTCTATGTGCCGCAAGCTGGTTCTTTGAACTTGTTATTTGTTAGCCAATCGGCTCGCTCACATTTGACATGTTAAGCTAATCAGCTCGCATTGTGTAAGCTGATTGGTCCATTGACTTGTAAATGGGTAGCCAATCAACTCTCTTTTTGGCTAACATTTAAATTGCTCAGTTTTACAGATAAACCAGAAATTTTTTTCTCTGAAATTGCATTTGCTGAGGTGGTTGCTGGGGCTATTCTTCTAACAGCTTGCACAGTAAGGTCTGCTTTTGGCCATGACACATGTCTTTAACAAGATAAGCCTTAACCAAATCTGGCCTGGCAAACATTGCTATTTTAGGTCATTAGATTAACTAAATACACACACAGCTAGTTTTAGTCACTAGTTAAATGAGCTCTGGGCTTTGCTGGTGCAGGTTCACATTATGAGTTGGGTCACTAGCCATATAAGCCATTAGTCCAACAAGCCTAATTATACATAGAAATTTAGTTAATTAGCGTTACACCATTTGGCCAGTGGCCAAGACACACCTAGCTAGCATGCATTCGTTGCACTTGGCTCTTCAGAGCAGCAATAGCACACAAGTCTTGGCGATAGATCTGCTTGGTTAGTGGGTTGTGTTTTGCGCTTGTATTATGTGTTTTGTGCAGCTTCCCTGCTTTGTTGGGGGATTATTGTATGTCTATTTGTGCAGTAGCATGCTCATACATGCTCAATGCAGCATATCTTGTGATTTGCTTAATTGAGCAGCAGCATGTCCACATACTTAACTCAGCAGCAGCGTAGCAGATCTAGTCCACCAAGACCAATATTCTATTAATATTTCATACCCACATTAACATGCCAAATCTTTCCAAGAGTTCTCATGGCTTAAATACTGTGACTTTGTGATGCTATCAAAATGTTTGTTTGACCATCCAATGCCATGAGTTTGGGGCAGGGCTATCTGTTTCCCAAACAAATGTAGACCAATGGCATCTTTGAATATGGAGAAATATCACCAATTACCAATATCTCAAATGTGCAGGCTAAGCACATACATTTTATTTATTGAGGTCATTCTCATAACCAATCAGCATACATTAATTGACTTAGCATAAAACCAACCTGGTCTCAAAGAATAAGGGTACTATACCTACATACCTTCTATACCTACAAGTCAGCAGCCATATTACCCTGTATCTCTAGACTGATTGCCTACTGAAGCTAAGCAGAGTTCAGCCTGGTCAGTACCTGGATGGAAGACCTCCTTGGGAAAACTAAGGTTGCTGCTGGAAGAGGTGTTAGTGAGGCCAGCAGGGGGTGCTGGTAAAAGTATGAAAAGTAACATGTAAAAGCATGCAAATGTCATTTTTGTGACATGCATGTATCAACATATGTTTTGTTATTCTATTATATTTAGAAACATATTTTAAGTGTACCCTTATTGTAGAGAGTTTTTTTTTTTTTTTTTTGTTTTTTTGGCAAAACAACACCAAATACTTCAAATTAATAAATTAATAAAATGTTCAACCTGAATAATCATATAAGCAGTTACTAATACATTTAAATGAACATCAAATAATTTCTTGTGATACGTATATCCAATGTTACAAATAAGAAATAGAAATCATCAATGGCCCATTTTTTTTTTTTTTTGCCCCAAATTTTGAATTTCAAGGTCATTTTTGTCACCTTCAGTGGCATTTGTACCCTGAGTACTTGTTAATTTCTGACCCTTGTTCAGACCAAACACGTTCTTGTGCTAAAAAACCAAGATGCAGCGCAATGAATAAAGCAGTTGAATTTCTTTTACGGCAAAAAGATATTAATCTAGCGCATGTTTATATGAAAACAACTGAAACGAAGACAGAGGAAGCTTTATGAGGAGACTTGAGCGTGGATGCACAGGTGGATTATATATGGAAATCTTTTGGGTCAAAGCACCTAATGCACGCATAAATTCTCCTCCCCCTTCACATCTGATGCAATAGTTCTAATTCATGTTTCACTGCTGTTTTAACAAACTGTAATTGTAACATACTTTGACAATGCATCTTGAATTATTAGGATTTATTCTTAATATATCAATTTATGAAATTTGCTCTGATGAAATGCAGCTGAGGTGACACTCTGAAATGACGCTTGAATGTGTGGGACGTTTCATTTTACAAATACATTTCACTTGGATTCCTCTGTCCCCATTTCCTTACCTTGCATCTTTTCCTTGTATCCTAAAAGGGAGCTGACAGGACACGAAGGATGCAAGGAAAAGGAGAGTTTTAGAAATGAGAAGCGATACACGTTTCTTGCCGGTTCTGCACTCTATGTGATTGATATTAATGTGTCTTTTTTATTTTGATCAACAGCTGACAGTAAAGCGCATAAGAGATATTCAAATAGACATCATGAAGCAAGATTGTGCGTTACTAATATCCAAACATTTTAAAGTCATGTTCTGTATTAACTAATTCGGTGGAGTATATAAAGCAACAAATACAGTTAGAAAATCAGTTTTGTGCCATATCACAGTAAGGATATATGGAATGTTCGCCCTTCAGAAAAACATGGCGCGTCTGTTAAATACAGAGGCGGTGGTGTGCGGGTCCAGACACCCCCAGGTTTAGGTTTAATGTTCAGGGTAGGGAGATTTTTTTTTAAGTTTTGGTGATTTAAAACTCGATAGAGCATTAACCTTAAAAGCATCTGTTTGGAAGAACATTTTACAGTGCATATTTCACCTCGAAACCGAGTAATATTTGTAGCCAGAGTCACATCATATTTATAAAATCAGGCAGCATAAAACAATACAAATTTGTTGGAGATGTAGCCTGAAACATTGCACAGCAGCATTTGTTAGCTAAGCATTTTGCGATTCCCTCTGTTCTTTCTATAATTATCTTTCTCCTCTATCACTATCACTTTCACTATCATTACATGATATAAATGAACTGTATGACCATTAAGTGCTTGCAGCGTTACAAAGCTTATATTCCATAGACTATTAACATCACTTAAGCCCTTCTCCTCTGCAATAGATTCTCGTTTTTTTTTTCCACTCTCTCATGTCATAACTGTGTAGCAGCTGTGTAGCAGCTGTGTAGCGTTGCTTGGGCAGCACAAACAGTGTGTTCCAGCAGAGCCCTTGCCAAGGCTGACAGGAGTGTATTGATTGGCATGTGTTGGGGAGCTCGACTCGTTGGCAGTCTTGGCAGTTCTAAATGGACTCTTGTTAGTGATTCAGATTACTGATACGGCACTGTCCCACACTTCAGATGTAGCCGCACCCTGACTCGTCGGCCACATTATTTTCAATGCCAAAACATGAGCACAGAACGATGGCTATTCATCACTTCCTTTTCACTTCGGAGAGGGGGATGCTGATAGATTACCTCAATTAGGACAGACAGACTGGTTCGGAGCAGTAATCTATGAGAAGAGAGGAGCGTAAAGCTCAGCGGTGGCCATATTTATATGATGGATGTTTAAGCGTCTGCTAATTCCTGTACAAGCAGATTGTGTTCAGGTCATAGAACAACCTCGGTACTCTACCAGCCAATATTAAATTAATAAGTGATACAATGGAGATTTGTAAAGCCCCTTGGTTCAAAATGACAAATGTACTGTTTGTACTCAGCCCTCGTTGAAATGGTGGCTAATGGCATAAATCAACATCTAATTGTGCAAAAGAACTTTGAATGATGCCAAAACTTGAAAGACAAACGCTTTGGCTATGGGAGCACCACACAAACAGCGCTATAAAGTTTCAGGAATGCCATCACTCCATTTCGCACTTCTCTTTCCTGTTATCTTTCTATCTCCATCTCTATTTCTATCTAGGTATACCTGTAACCTAGCAACAGTGGAAGACATTGTCCCGCCCTCCAGCTTCTCGCACAGTGACAGCTTCAGCTTGTCAGCCAATACAGCACAAAGGACTGCATCTCCCAGGGCGCCCAATGGACCAATCAGAGAGTTTTATAAGACCTGTTGAGATGCATACCTTCCACACACAGAGACAATGTGCCCCACCCTAGGAACAGGAGGAAAAATCACAGGATCATCGCAAGATCTGCCCCTATCTGGCATACAAATGAAACATATACACACATAGACTCCAAATACATACACAAACACTGTCAAATGCATTTTCAATTAAATTCAATTTTTTCCACAGTGCATTTTGTTCCAAAGCAGCTTTACAAAGAATAATGCCAAATAAGACCCATAGTGAGCAAGCCAAAAATGAAAGTGGCAAGGAAAACTCCCCATGATGTTTAAGTAGATGAGTGAGACAACTTGGGAGGGCTGGCACATATTTAAACAAATGTATACAATGCAAGCACACATGAACAAATGTTAATTTAAACATATGTAATTCAGCCATTTAGTATAGAAAACAATATTGACTATGAGATCAATAGGATTTCAGTGACTTCCAATAGAATAGGAATCCATGCAAAATGCAATTGAGGAAAGACAATGCTCAACATCAATGTTTTGCAGGCAATACACTGAATGAGTGAAAGCCTTTGAATGAAGCCAGACCACCACACCTTTATCAGACATATACGAGTCCTCCAGAACCAAATAACGGTGTGAATCTTTGAAATTTAACACAGTTCTGGAGTCTGGACCTGCCATGAAAACTATGTTATTAATCTAACACTCATTTAGCTTAAAAGGCACAAGCAGTTAGCTCATTGTACAGCACAACATTGTGCATATCTTGCCCGCCGAGGTCTTGTAATCACCCCAATATTATGGTCAGTCATGCCTTATCCTGCATGTTCATTATCGTACGATCCCTCCGTTTCTCTTTTTCTTCCCAGGCTCAGTCAAAGTCAAATTAACCCCTGCTGTGCTGCCTTAAGACAAGCTATTCCCCCTTAATAAGCTCACTGACACCACAGTCATACATAAACATGACTGACTACCATGCTGCACTATGAAACAAGCATTTGACCTGCTCTTATCCTGATCAGATGCATTACTAGGGCTGGACATACACCATAAACAGCATATTAAGTAAGCACACGTGCGTCTGTAAATCAAACATTTATATTGTCCATGCTGGGGAAAAAAAAGAAGAGGAAAAAACCCAGCCTTAAATGGTCTCCCAGCCTGATCAGTTGGCTGAATTTAGAGTGGTTTTGGACACTTTTGAGGTGACCAGATGAGAGAGCAGTTTAGACTACAACTACAAAAATACTACAACTAGACTAAAACAATAAGACCCAGTTAAGACCAGCCAACCAGCTCAGCTGATTTTAACTGTTTAGCTGTAGTGATTGTAGCTGTAGATTTTCACTGTAACATTGCAGACCAACAAATGAGACTGTCACCCACCAGCTAGAAAATAGTAATGTTAACATACTGTAAACTTGCTCGCAACATCCATTGCATTAATTACGGATTTAAGTTGTAGTTTGAAGGGAGATAAAATTCTAGTTGTGAATAACAACAAAAACAAAAAATCAACAAACCAATAATATGTTCAATGAATTACTAGTGGTCAACCGATAAATCTTTATAAATTGCCATGCTGATATCGATATCTTGGGAGCATTGCTGCTTCAGTGATACACAAAATTGCTGAAGTGTTAAAATACTTCCTCATATCCAAGATTAATATGCAGAGACAACTATAAGTATGCTATTTGTAGGTTGATTTCCCAGAAAAGTGTCAACACTTGTGGCTCAGTCGCACTATTAAAACTTTGCTCTGTTTGTTTGAGAGCATCCTGACTTACCCAACACAACAACATTGGCCCCATTAATGGTGTGAGTTTGGAGCAGGACTGTTTGTTTGTCCAACCAGTGAAAGACAGGGGTAGTATTCGGGGAAATTTGTTTGAAAACAGTTCTGTTTGGTCAAGCTTTAGGCACAGAAATTAAACTTCAGCTTCACATGAACACATTTTTAAACAATATTTACTCAAAATTCAAAACATCAATTTGGGGAAAAATGTGCACTATCCACTGACTTGGCGCTTGGTAGATTTTGGAACTGACAAAAGGTGAAATGACCCCTGGTAATTGGCCAAGCAGACTGATCATGCTGCAAATTCGGCAACAGGAGGTCGAAAGTTCTTCAGCTAAAATTGGTCTATGCTTTCTGAAATTCAAAACCACTGCCCTCAGTGGCCGAAGCTGGAAGTGTGAAATGTCCACAGAGTGGCAAAACGGGTTGTATTTTTAGTTGTAAATGGCAAAACACAGTCCACAGGAATGCATATTTTATTATCTCTACCCCCCTAGCCCAAACCTAAACCCTAAACCTAACAAACAGTGTAGACTTAAATATATATTTTTAGAATGAAAATTAGTGCTGTCAGTCAATTAAAATATTTAATCACGATTAATTACATAATTTTTAATAATTAATCGTGATTAATCACAGATTTCGAAAGTGCTCTATATACACTATATTGCCAAAAGTATTCGCTCATCTGCCTTTAGACGCTTATGAACTTAAGTGACATCCCATTCTTAATCCATAGGGTTTAATATGACGTCGGCCCACCCTTTGCAGCTATAACAGCTTCAACTCTTCTGGGAAGGCTTTCCACAAGGTTTAGGAGTGTGTTTATGGGAATTTTTGACCATTCTTCCATAAGTGCATTTGTGAGGTCAGACACTGATGTTGGACGAGAAGGCCTGGCTCGCAGTCTTCGCTCTAATTCATCCCAAAGGTGCTCTATCGGGTTGAGGTCAGGACTCTGTGCAGGCCAGTCAAGTTCTTCCACACCAAACTAGCTCAGCCATGTCTTTATGGACCTTGCTTTGTGCACTGGTGCGCAGTCATGTTGGAACAGGAAGGGGCCATCCCCAAACTGTTCCCACAAAGTTGGGAGCATGGAATTGTCCAAAATCTCTTGGTATGCTGAAGCATTCAGAGTTCCTTTCACTGGAACTAAGGGGCCAAGCCCAGCTCCTGAAAAACAACCCCACACCATAATCCCCCCTCCACCAAACTTCACAGTTGGCACAATGCAGTCATACAAGTACCGTTCTCCTGGCAACCGCCAAACCCAGACTCGTCCATCAGATTGCCAGATGGAGAAGCGTGATTAGTCACTCCAGAGAACGCGTCTCCACTGCTCTAGAGTCCAGTGGCGGCGTGCTTTACACCACTGCATCCGACGCTTTGCATTGCACTTGGTGATGTATGGCTTGGATGCAGCTGCTCGGCCATGGAAACCCATTCCATGAAGCTCTCTATGCACTGTTCTTGAGCTAATCTGAAGGCCACATGAACTTTGGAGGTCTGTAGCGATTGACTCTGCAGAAAGTTGGCGACCTCTGCACACTATGCGCCTCAGCATCCGCTGACCCCGCTCTGTCATTTTACGTGGCCTACCACTTCGTGGCTGAGTTGCTGTCATTCCCAATCACTTCCACTTTGTTATAATACCACTGACAGTTGACTGTGGAATATTTAGTAGCGAGGAAATTTCACGACTGGACTTGTTGCACAGGTGGCATCCTATCACAGTACCACGCTGGAATTCACTGAGCTCCTGAGAGCGGCCCATTCTTTCACAAATGTTTGTAGAAGCAGTCTGCATGCCTAGGTGCTTCATTTTATACACCTGTGGCCATGGAAGTGATTGGAACACCTGAATTCAATTATCTGGATGGGTGAGCGAATACTTTTGGCAATATAGTGTATATACAGTCAAAATGCATTAAGTTCCTTCTTAGAAAAGAAAACCAAACAATATGTAGCAATAATGTTTTCTTAACATTTTCCAAACTAAGTATTACAAGACAAAACTGCACTAAAATAGCACCAATTCAAATAACATTAAACTTTTTACAAAGTCTAAGTGGGAGGTTGACAAATTGAAAAAACTAGGTTAAGTATTCATTGCAATGGGCATTAAATCTTTTTAAATCTCCTCCTCCTCAACATCAGTCATGGATATCCACTTTGCTACAGCAATCGTGAATTCGCAATCACATGATTCACACCATTTTGAACTCCACAGGAAAAGCGCTTGCAGAGAACGTCTTGTTTTGCTCTGAGCGTTGGCACTGCGTACGTAAATGATGCTTTATCCAAACAGTCTATTAGTTGCCCCAGTACGCTCAACACAGTACTGCTCGCCCTGCGGAGGTTCCAGCCGTTGATCCAGGACAAGCACGTGTTGGTCCGGACGGACAACATGGCAATGGTAGCGTACATCAACCGTCAAGGCGGTCTACGCTCCCGTTGCATGTCACAACTTTCCCGCAGTCTCATCCTCTGGAGTCAGCAGCGCCTCAAGTCGCTATGAGCCACTCAAATCCCGGGCGACCTCAACACCGCAGCGGACACGCTGTCACGACAGGTTATGCTCAGAGGAGAGTGGAGACTCCCAGGCGGTCCTGCTGATCTGGAGTTGATTCAGTCGAGCATAGGTAGACCTGTTTGCTTCCCAGGAATCCTCCCACTGCCCGCTTTGGTACGCCCTGACCGAGGCACCCCTTGGTATAGACGCGCTGGCACACAGCTGGACCCCTGGACTACGCAAATACTCATTTCCCCCAGTGAGCCTACTTGCACAGACCCTGTGCAAGGTCAGGGAGGATGAGGAGCAGGTCGTCCTAGTAGCACCCTACTGGCCCACCCAGACGTGGTTCTCGGACCTTACGCTAGTCGCGACAGCCCCTCCCTGGCTAATTCCCCTGAGGAAGGACCTTCTTTCTCAGGGACAGGACACCATCTGGCAACCGTTACCAGACCTCTGGAATCTCCACGTCTGGCCCTTGGATGGGACGTGGAAGACCCGCAGTGGTAGACACGATCACTCAGGCTAGTGCTTCCTCTACGAGGCGCCTGTATGCTTTGAAGTGGCTTCTCTTCGCTAAGTGGTGTTCTTCCAGACGCAAAGACCCCCAGAGATGCGCAGTCAGATCAGTGCTTTCCTTCCTGCAGGAGAGGCTGGAGGGTCGGCTGTCCCCCTCCACCTTGAAGGAGCCACTATAGCGGCACACCACGACACAGTGGACAGTAAGTCCTTAGGGAAGCATGGCCTGATCATCAGGTTCCTGAGAGGCGCTAGGAGGTTGAATCCCTCCAGACCACGTCTCATCCTCTCATCTGAGCTTAAGGCACCCTCTTTGAAGACTGCCCTCCTGACTGCGCTCACTTCCATCAAAAGGGTAGGGGACCTGCAGGCATTCTCTGTCAGTGAAAGTTCGAAAGTTCTGCCTGGAGTTCGGTCCGGGCTACTCTCACGTGATCCTGAGACCCCGACCGGGCTATGTGCCCAAGGTTCCCACGACCACATTTAGGGATCAGTTGGTGAACCTGCAAGCGCTGCCCCAGGAGGAGGCAGACCCAGCTTTGGCATTGCTGTGTCCGGTGCGTGCTTTACGCATCTATTTGGATCGCACGCAGAGCTTTAGAAGCTCCGAGCAGCTCTTTGTCTGATTTGGTGGACAGCGGAAAGGAAGCGCTGTCTCCAAACAGAGGATCGCCCACTGTGTCATTGACGCCATCATGATGGCATATCATGCTCAGGATGTGCCGCCCCCCCCCCCCCCCCCCCCGTGGCGCTACGAGCCTACTCTACTAGGAGAGAAGTGGCCTCCTGGGCCCTGACCAGTGGCGCCTCTTTGGCAGACATCTGCAGAGCAGCGGGCTGGGTGACACCCAACACCTTTGCGAGGTTCTATAATCTCCGGGTTGAGCCGGTTTCGTCCCGTGTGTTGTCAGGTCTGAACAGGTAAGTTCCGGGACAGCTGGCCAGGTGTACCGCTTGCGTATAGCGCCTTTCCCCTCCCATGAGGTGAAGACGTGCGCCTTTGACTCCCTGTCGTGGTCACAAGTTGTGATCCCTGGATGCTCCTTAGCCCTGTGGCAGACGAGTTTGCGGAGAAACTCGCTGCTGGCCCAGTACATGTGCTAACTAAACCCTGTACTGGGGTAGGTGCTCCACATGTGCTGGTTCCCAATAGGTGACTCCATGTGATATATCTTCCGCTAAATAGTTTCCCTGTCGGTAAACTGCATCTTCCTTGGGCAGAGGCCCCTCTTCCCCCGGTCACCATGCATGTAGAAACTCCTCCCCCCTCGGGTAGGACCTACCAGGCGACTTCTCCACATGACATACTTCTGACAAGACTCGGTAAGACCATGTGACGTATTTCCACTCTAAATACTCCGCCCCCCCCCCCCCCCGATGTAGACATTTATGGCCCCCAGTCGGTTAACAAATTCCACTCTTTTTGGGGAGAAAAAAGAGGAAAAGAGGCCACGGCTGGGCTAGCCTGTCCCTATTTGTTGGGCAGTCGACGCTCATAAGGGCATTGGGGAGGTTATGTGATGGCCTGGTGCGCTGGCTACGAGGCACACAGAGGTCTGCCCATCTTGCACCGCTAGTCCACGTAACACAGTTCAGTAGTCGTGGTGTTTTGTATAGGGACCCCTAGTGTCACTACATTGACACAACGTCGAGTGAGTGACAGATAGGGAACGTCCTGGTTACTTTTGTAACCTCCGTTCCCTGATGGAGGGAAAGAGACGTTGTGTCCCTCTTGCCACAACGCTGAACTACCCGCTGAAATGGCCGGGACCTTGTATCAGCTCCTCAGCACAAAACCTGAATGAGTGGTTGCATACCAGCTCCTTTTATACCCGTATGTCTGGGGGGGGAGGGGGGCATGCAAATTCCACTCGCCAATTCCCATTGGCCTTTTTTCAAAGATCAGAGGTGTTTAGGGCTCCCAAGAGTGACCCCTAGCGTCACTATATCGACACAACGTCTCGTTCCCTCCATCAGGGAATGGAGGTTACGAAAGTAATCAGGATGTTTCCATGGGACCAGAAAACCATGTCTCAGAGATAGCAACGCGCTATCAGTAGCGCCACAGGGAATAGTAAACAGGTTTGAATTAATACAAAAATGTCTGACAGGGATGGCACCTGACAGTAATTTGACAAAATGGCATTGATTTCAGGTACATGAACATTCCGAAGTAGCATGTCAATTTCCTGTCTGATCATGTTGGGCTATTAGAGCACAGTTATCGCCTCATGCCGATCTCAAAATGACCAGATATATGACAGAAATATAGGTCTATCACTAATCATGACACAGTCTACCAATCTCATAGTATGCTACACAGCTGCATAGTACATACATTGTGTACATTTTCAGGCATTATGTAGGAATTGTACTGTTAATATAAGACAACTGTCTTACAACATCCCTACACAAAGAAGCCACTTTTCCACTGTGGTGAGTATCCCATGCACATATCAGTGTCACCCTGGAATTGGAGCATATCATCCAATCATCCAATCATCCCTGGAATGCGGGTGCTGATCAGCCCCATCTGCGAACAATCAGCTCGAGAGGATTTAAACGCCAACAGAAGAGGAAGACGGTGAGCTATGACTCCAGAGAATGCCAATAACCCTCTACTCTGTCTCGCTTAAATCTCAGGGTCCAGTGACGAGTGAAGGCCGATCAGAGCACGGAATTCGGGAAAGCTGCACTGCACACGGGATTCACGGGCACAGACACTGCGGCATGCCCACCTCACCCCAGCACTGAAAACACTGAGCACCATTAAGTTTCATCCCCTCACTATTGTTTGCTGTGTCAATAAAACACCCCGTTCGGGACATTGCACTAGAGAATTGTCTATCTGTGCCTCATTCATCCAGCCACAGTGGTGGAGAATGCTGGCTAGAGTGAAGTGAATGAGGTCAGACGATGAAAATCCCAATTCTCCATCTGGTTTTCCACAGGTCCAGCTCTCTCTCTGAAGACGATGGAAGATCTGGTGCATCAGCTCACAAATATCTCCCTCTGCCAGCAACAGTTCGCGGAACAATTAATGGCGTGGCAAGAGCAGGCAGAGCAGGGACTCATACAACTCTGATTGGAAGCCACTGCCCACATACTGATCCCCAAACCCCATGTCCGAGCCAACCAGCTTATCTCCAAGCTGATGGAGCACGATGACATGGAGGCATACCTGCACATGTTTGAGGTGATAGCTGAGAGGGAGGAGTGGGATGAGAGTGAGTGGGCGAGAACGCTTGCGCCCTTTCTGACGGGGGAAGTGCAGCGCGCCTATTACACACTCTATACGGAGCTAAAAAAACGAGATCTTTGCACGGGTGGGGCTTTCACCGTTATGTGCAGCGCAGCGCTTCCATGAATGGGTGTAAGGTGTATGAGGTTCCCGCCCGCATACAAGCTGCACAACTGTCCCGTTTGGCCCGTCTCTGGCTGTTAACTGGGCAACCGATGCCAGTGCAGGTAGCGGAGCAGGTGGTGGTGGATAGATTTCTGCGGGCCTTTCCCCGCATGCAACGATGGGCCATAGGAATGCAGAATCCTGAGACCCTCGCCACCCTTGTAGAGGCCGTGGAACTGGCAGAGGCAACGCAAACCCAAGACGCCGGAGAGAGCTGGTACCTATCCCCGGAGGATGCCCCAGGAAAGACGATCACTGGAGGGCACCTCACAACCAGTAAGCAGACCAGCGACACCGACCGTTCGGGATGAACCCATGCCCACAGACCCAAAGCCCCCGGACATCTGGGCCTGGCTGGCAAGTTGCATCGTACACCGAGCGGTGCCCTGGGAATCCCCAGAGAGGGAGGTGAAGATCGAGGGCCGAAATGTGAAAGCCCTCCTGGATTCTGGGAGCAAAGTGAGGATGATCTTAATTGGGACCTCTTGTTACCATACATGCTGTTTGGCATCAGGGAGGTGCCCCAAGCATCCACTTAGTTCACGGCCTTCGAGTTGTGGTTTGGACGGCAACTCTGAGGCCTGCTAGACGTCACCCGGGAGGCATGGGAGAGACAACCCTTGCCGCACCAAACAGTGATTGAGCATGTGCATGAAATGAGGCAAAGGATCAACAAAGTTATGCCCCTGGTGCGCGAACATCTGGCGAAAGCCCAACATGCCCAGCAGCATACATACGACCACCCTGCCCAAGCTCATGAATTCCACCCTGGAGACCGGGTCCTAGTGCTGATTCCCTGTGCAACGTCCAAGTTCCTGGTCTCCTGGCAGGGACCCTACACTGTGGTGGAACGTGCAGGGCCAGTAACGTATAGAATCTGGCAGCCAGGACGAAGACGAGCCGAGCAGATCTACCACATTAACCTCCTCAAGCATTGGACAGATCCCAAGAGACAGGTCGCAGGGTTTGCCCAGACAGAGGCCCCGGTGGTAGATCTGGGGAACCATCTCTCCGCCAATCAGAAGACGGAATTGGATGACCTGGTCAGTCAGTTCAGCAATGTGTTTTCGAGTCATCCCGGTGGACCAACATGACCCACCATGAAGTTCATATGCCCCCTGGCATCATCGTACAACAGCATCGCTACCGGGTCCCAGAGGCTCGTCAAAAGGCTATAGAGGAGGAAATACAATGGATGTTACAACTTGGGGTCATTGAGGAGGCCAGAAGCCCATGGTGCAGCCCTATCATGATGGTTCCGAAGGGCGATGGCACCCTCTGCTTCTGTAAAGACTTTTGGAAGTTGAACGAGGTCTCCAGCTTCGATGGATACCCCATGCCCCGAGTGGACGAGCTTATCGAGCTGCTGGGCCGAGCACGGTATATATCCAACCTGGATCTTACCAAAGGACACTGGCAGGTGCCCCTAGCTCCCTAGAAGGGACAGCCTGAGAAGATGCACTGGAGCCAACCTGAAGAGGAAGCCTTCCAGAAGCTGAAGAGCACCCTGGCCTCAGCTCCATTCCTGCATGCCCCGGACTTCAGCTGCCCCTTTCTGCTCCAAACAGATGCCTCGGACACTGGATTGGGGGCCATCTTGTCCCAGTTCCAACAGGGAGAGCAACACCCAGTAGTGTACATCAGCCGGAAGCTGACCCCAGCCGAAACCTGTTACGCAGCAGTAATGAAGGAAGCGTTGGCCATAAAATGGGCCATTCTGGAGCTGCGACACTACCTGCTGGGCTGGAGCTTCACTCTGGTTACCAACCATGGCCCTCTTCAATGGATGGCATGAGCCAAGGACTCCAGCAGGATGCCAGCAGGGTTGGGGAGTAACCGAATACATGTAACAGGATTACGTATTTAAAATACAAAATATAAGTAACTGTATTCCACTACAGTTACAATTTAAATCATTGGTAATTAGAATACAGTTACATTCAAAAAGTATTTTGATTACTGAAGAGATTACTTTGCATTTTATTGTAATTTGTTTCATTTAATATTTAGTCTTTTCAAATGGAAAACATTTATACATATAAATGATGCGATCCAAAGAGCATTTGGGCAGCGGTGAAACACTTTCTTATGATGTGTTACATTCATACGAGCAGACAGAGAAGTACGTTTGAAGTAAGTTTGGAGTGGAAGAAATAGAAATAAACCTTGTGTAAACTGTCGTCTTTACGCTAAGGTAAAATGCTATTTCTAGCCGTTTTACATGCACGTTACCAGGCACGATCATATTTTTTTATCAAGAAAATTCACGTTGGATTTTTTCTAGTAAGACCTTTGATATTAGGGTGGATGTGACGAGTATCCAATGTGCATATCAGCATCGCCCTTGAATTCAAGCGTATCATCCAATCATCCCTGGAATGCGGGCGCTGATCGGCCCCACCTGCAAACAATCAGCTGGAGAGGATTTAAACACCAGCGGAAGAGGAAGACAGTGAGCCATGACTCCAGAGAATGCCACTAACCCTCTACTCTGTCTCGCCTAAATCTCAGGGTCCAGCAACGACCGAAGGCCGATCAGAGCATGGAATTCGGGAAAGCTGCACTGCACATGGGATTCACGGGCACAGAAAAAGCGGCACGCCCACCTCGCCCCAGCACCAAAGACACTGCGCACCATTAAGTTTCATCCCCTCACTATTGTTTGCTGTGTCAATAAAACACACCATTCGGGACATTGCAATAGAGAATTGTCTGTCTGTGCCTCATTCATCCTGCCACACCACCATCGGGCCGAACAGTTCTGAGCACAGTACAGAATGGTTATAGTAACATTTCCACTTGAGCACAGTTTGGCACAGCACTATTATGAACCATTCTTGGCCTGGAATTCTCAAAATGGTTAGCTAACCGTACCACCATGCTGGTGGAATGGCTTTAGTATGTGGCGACTTGTTTAGTGTATCTTCATGATTTTATTATGATGGTTTAACTAGTACTGTAGACTACATTTAATTTTCTAAATGCCTTTTTTTGTCAGGGAAGTAGATTACTAGCTCATTTAAATTCTAAATACTTCAGTATATCCTCATATACTATTTTCATAAAATCCTTATAGGACATTTTGTCAATAAATATCCTTTTTAGCTAGTTTGGGAACTTTTACCTTTCTGCATGTTTGTGTCTGGTGGCAAACACAAGCCCTCAGCAAATGATGGTAAACCTCTCACCTTATTCTCTTTACTTTCCTTTTTGCGACATGGTTCATGTCTTTGCTGTTTGCTAGCAGAGTAAAACCAGGGGAAAAAGCAGTCCTAAAAACTAGAATATACGGTCATACTCCATAGTGCGCCGCACTCGCTCCAATGTTTACGTCTCACACTGTTACCAACAGACGGATCTGTTATGTACATTCTCCTGATTTTACTGCACAACAGTGGGAAAAAAAACTGTAACTGCGCCACCTGGCCCGGATCGGCACGGAACGGTATGGTTTTGCGATGAGAACTGTTCAGCCCAATGATGGAAAAGTGGCTAGAATTTCCTCGAAATGATATATTCAGTAGTCTAAACAAGAGCTAACATCTGAAGCCAGGATTTGCCTTCAGGCCTGTGATCTCTAGAAAAGACATAATCCATACTTCCTTCCTCCACAACAGAATATCACTGTTTATTTTCTCCCCTTCCCCTCTTTTTGTTCTTGAATATGTCAAAATACCATAGAATAGAAGTAAACAGATCAACATATGAAGCTCACCCACCAACTTTTGAATGTTAAGAGGCATCTTTTCTTTTTTTTTTTCTATCAGTTTGCACAGTTTCTAAGAGGATAGATCAAAGCAGTAGTATAAAACGAATAAATAAGCTGGTTGTCAGGTAGGAAAAAAAGACACCACAATTGTTGAAAGGGTAGCTGGGTAAGGGATAACATATACTCTGTCCATACTGATTTATGTGCTTGCTATTAAACCACAGAAAGCTTGATCTTCCGATGTCAAATGCTGTCTAGGTTTAATCTTTTAACATCCGGCCTCTTTTTGTGCATGAGCTTGAAAACGCCTCGTTCTCCCCGGCTTCGATCACCGTCAGTGAAGCCTGGAGCACACCTGCTCACAATGCAAAAGCAGTGGAAAAAAAATGTCAATGGGTCTAACTCATGGTGAGCAAAGCTGTGGAGGGTGGCTCATCTCGGCTTGAATGACATGCAAGAGCCCCCTGGATATGCAGTTGAACAGGGGGTTTGATGAAAAAATGCAGTCGGGAGGAGTGGTTCCTCCAGACCCTCTGTGATGGTGACTGATGCTGAGGAGAGTGGCTCCCTCGGGTTGAATGGCATGCCTGAGCCCCCTGTATGTGCAGTTGAACAGGGGGTTTGAGTGAAAATGCAGTTGGGAGGAGCAGTTCCTCCAGGCCCTCGGTGATGGTGACTGAAGCCGAGGAGGGTGGTGCCTCTCAGCTTGAGGCAGAGGCTAAAGGCCCTGAGTGAACGGCAAAGCAAAAGCAGTGGAAAAATGACATACCTGGGTTGAATGGCATACCTGAAGCTGTTGACTGTCCTGTTTGACTATTTTAAATGACTACTCAATCACAACTGCACAGAAAATTTTGAGGGAGGGCAATTTTTTTTCGTAAGACCCTCCCAAATATCATATTTGGGTGTTTTGCTCACAATGCGGTGAGCGGTTCCTCCAGGCCCTCAGTGATGGTGACTGAAGCCGAGGAGGGTGGCTCCCCTCGGGTTGAATGGCATACCTAAGCCCCCTGGATGTGCAGTTGAACAGGGGGTTTGATGAAAAAATGCAGTCGAGAGGAGCGGTTCCTCCAGGTCCTCATTGATGGTGACTGAATCCAAGGAGGGTGGCTCATCTTGGCTTAAATGACATGTACGAGCCCCCTGGATGTGCAGTTGAACAGGTGGTTTGATGAAAAAATGCAGTCAGGAGGAACGGTTCCTCCAGGTCCTCGGTGATGGTGACTGAAGCCGAGGAGGGTGGCGCCTCTCGGCTTGAGGCAGAGGCTAAAGGCCCTGGGTGAACGGCAAAGAAAAGCAGTGAAAAAAAGTCAATGCATTGGGAGCATGTGTGCTTCAGGGTCTAACTCATGGTGAGCGAAGCCGGGAAGGGTGGCTCATCTCGGCTTGAATTATATGTCCGAGCCCCCTGGATGTGCAATTGAACAGGAGGTTTGATGAAAAATTGGAGCCAGGAGCATGTGTGTGATGCAAATCTTTAGAACAATCATGTTGACTTTCAAGTTTGGCTATTTTGAATGACTACCCAAACACAACTGCACAGAAAATTTTGAGGGAGGGCAAATGTTTTTCGTAAGACCCTACAAAATATCATATTTCGGTGTTTTGCTACTAAAACACTACACAAAGTGCAATATTTAGCAGAGAATGGACATGAATGATAACTTATGTTGAATATGTAAAACCTGAACAAAGAGAGACTGATCAATATTTCTTCATATTTGTACATTTTTGGACTAAAATCTCTAATGGATTTTATTTATTGGACTCTTGCAATGAAAAGCATACCAAAGTTTGGAGGATTGTGCTCATCTGTGTTTGGCTGGAAGACAATAAATGTCAGGACTTCCGGTTTCATTTTCCATGTTTTGATTTTCACTCTTGTCACATTTAATAAAATCTTATTGTTGTAATTTTGCGATTGTCAAAATCTCTTTAAAATATAAATTCTTGAGACTCAGATCTTTCAAATGATATTTTGGATGTCAATATTAGTTTACAATTTCATAGTTTAAACATAAATTAAATGTAAATAAATACGCAAGTGGTTAAATTTCCTCTTCTCCTCGTTCAGTTTTGTTTCTAATTCTACTTGACTCCAGTTCAGTTGCTTTAAAAGTGCTTCAGCTAAAACAACATGCAGAACACAGGATCAGGCTTAGCATTTCTCTCTAGGGCTATAATCTAATGATATTTTTGGGATTCAAGGGATCTGGAAAAAATTTAGCAGTAAAGACATACAAGTGACAAAAAAAAAGAGTATGTATGTATGTAGGTATGGATGGATGTATGGATGGTCAGTCGGTCAAATGTATAGACAGACAGAGTGATCTGTGCATTGTGTAAGCAAAGCAAGAAAGTAAGTATACAGCAAGTCGGTGTCAACAGTGCGTTTGGTGGGAGGCTGAATCAGGGGTCTGTAATGGAGATTGGATGTGTAGATGTGGGCTACAGGACAGGAAATCTTCCTCATTACCCTGGCGGACACAATACCTGCTGCTTCCCACAGCTCTAATGAGCCAACTCACCATAACACAGGTAATAAAGGTCAACTTACACAGCATAAAGCCAACTACACACATTCAAATTCAGCCCTGTTAAGAAACACAACTGCAATAAAGTGCGAAGACAGTGGACTGTTTTTTGTATGAGCAGAGTAGACAGTGTATATTTTAAGATCTCATTTTCAAAAGTCATGACAATGTGCAACAGTCTTAATCTGTAACTAAATGTACACATTTGGATGATTCTCTCAGTTACATGTGATGTGTGTAATTTCTGTGCCACGAGTGCCACCAAACGGCCACCAAAAGTACTAAATGCCCCTTGTCTGCCATTGGTCAGTTAACAGACAGTTCCGCCTCAAACTCATGCCAATGGCTGAGCCAATGTTGCTATGTGGGACTAGTCAGGATTTTCATACAAAAAGAGCAATACATTGAAAGCACCACAGAGTAGCAGTCTTCACACTTTTCAAGGAAATAAACCTACAAATGACTTACACATAGTTTACTCAAAATTAAACAAAAATTAATTTTTCAATGGTGATTACTGTTATAATCTATTTCAGATAATAACCTGCCCCTAAATGGCATGTTAAAACAATACAATCTGTAGTTGGTAACATTATATAACAGTCAGACTGTCTCCAAGTAGGTGGTCCTTGACCAGAATAAGCTGCAAAAAAAGACTTAGTCACAAGTCAAAAGACAAACCCAAGTACCATAAATGATTATTTTTACATACCGTGTATATCCAAATGCAGGCCAGTAGTGTTAAAGCTACAGGTATGGTAAAGATTTGGAAAAGATCATTGAGAGCCAGAGAAAACATGAGGAATAAAATTGTCCATGATCTTTTAACATACAGTATAAGAGATCACTGTACTATAAAAACATACAGTAGATTCAGAACTTCCTCCTCACTGCAAAAAAGAGTATTTGTTGAAACCAAGCTGCCAAAATGACTCGTTCTCTACTTCCTCCACATTGTGATGTCACACTGTGGTAGGCATTTGCATCTGACCGCATCGACATCAACACATCAACGACTACTTTACCTTATCAATTCCATAGCCTCGCCCAGTAGCGGTGTGCAGTGAGATGGCAAGAAGAGAGCTCGTCAGTCAAGAGTAAAGAGCCAGTCAGAACAGTGGGCATTTACTGTCAAGTCTTAAAAGAGAAGCAGCACCAAAATCGAGCGTTTCTGACTGGTGGAAAATGATCGTGCAATTATCATTTTTGTCCAAAAAAAACTTTACTAATATTATAAGTTAACCTCAAGGAACATATTAAAATGTAAAAAAAAAAAAAAAGGCATGTCATGACCCCTTTAAAAAAAGCGAGACAGACATTTGAAAAAAATTTGGTCAATAAACCGTAAACACCATGCTTATCAGTGGGCTTTCTTTTATTATTAGTACTGAATAATTCAAAGATCAATCAATAATGCAGCTTTAATTAGCTGTAGTTACACTGACTGCATTTAAAATAGTGGTCGACCGATATATCACCTCGGCCGATAAATGTTCCTGTTTGGCTGATTTTTTTTTCTTGAGGGCGCTGAAAATTGCCTGCTTGCATGTGAAGCAACCGAGACATGTAAATGACCAGTCATGGTTCGTTTTGTTGTTACGTGCCATCATGTTACTACAATAATAGACTGGTGTGCAACACAGTCTCATTTAAACGGTCCACATATCAGAGCCGCAGCAGATGCGTTTGAGCTCATTATGTTAAAGTGTTCGCCTGTTTCATTCTCCCTCTCTCTCCTCAACAGTTCCCTTTAACTTTTAACTGTCTTGTCTAATGATAAAAAGGCAAATATCAATAAAACTAAAATAATATACAGTACACCGTCTGCTAATATGCACATATCTCATTTAAACAGATGTAATAATCAAACCTCACACAACTTCAGCAGATCCAGCATCCTGTGGAGCGCTCATTTATTTACCTTTAAAGCACATATTCTATCAGCCTCTCCTCAGTAATTCCCTGTCACTTTTAATTTTCTTTTCTAATGATAAAAGGCAAACCAATAAAACTTCTATTATATACCGTCTGCAAATTTGCAGATATCTTGTTTAAACAGATGTAATTCGCGAACCTCATGAAAATCCAGCGTTTTCTTCCCATCGAGCGCTCATCTAATATCTTCCTCTGAAGCGCATATTCTATCAGCCAGAATCGAAACTTCAGGATCAGGATCAAAAATTCCTCTGATTCACAAATCATGAAGGTCAGTCCGTAACAATCCAAGCAGGCGATCCAGGGCATTTAAAATGTCAGGAAATTGGCACTGGATCCACACGAGCGCGTGAGTACAACCAAAGTCTTTCTAGCAAGTCAGTCCACTCTCGGCCATGTTTGGAATGCTCTCGGTAGGCTGTTTCCAGTAATGACAGTGCAGCTCCTATCTACTTGAATGGGGAAAGTCCAAAATCTCCAAAATGGTTGGTCAAGATTACGATCAAAGCACATATTTAAAATCAGCAGTAAAATCTGACAACACTGGTTTCATAAATGGTGCTTCTTTACCTCAGATTACGCTAAAAAACAAATTTTCCCAGCTTTTATAGCAAATGCGCATGCGCGTTCTCAAGTTGATTGACAGGCAATGTCTGTATCTAATAGGTGATTGGCTCTTTTACCTATAAGGCAGGACTTCCTGTCTTTATCCATTGACAGTTGGCTGCAACTAGGCATTCTAATTTCTCCCATTCATTTTAATAGAAGTGGCCCGTCTCTGCTAAATACTCTCTGGTGCAACTTAAAGGTAAAAGCGCTTCACATGAGCTATAAGTAAATGTCTTATTCACTATGCACTGTATGTGCAATTGGTTTGATTCTGTGTTTTTTGAGTAAATGAGATTGCTAACGTGGACATGCCATCCATGGTTGCTGGACTACTGTGTGTACTGTTATTTCCTACTTCCTAATATATTAACAATTTCTTCATGTGCAAATAAATTACTAACATTTGATGACTAAACACAAATCAGAAGAAACTGCTATCTACTATTTAAAATACAATATTATTTTTTTAGATAATTTTTTACAAATTTAAAGTTTAGTGTGAAATTGAGTGCTAAATAAGAGTTTATTAATTTTTTAGCAATTTTATGTTTATGTTATTTACTATATTAAATTGTGTGATATATCGGCATTGTATCAGCCTATCTGCCACCCTGCTATCTGGATATCGGCATCGGCATCGACCATTAAAAAACCCATATCAGTCGACCACTAATTTAAACTGCAGCACAATCTGGCCAAGCAGAATACAAAACAAATTTAGTATGAATAGGAAACCTCTCGAAACAATAGCAGGGAAGGCAGGGAATGGGGGGGCGCTATGACACTTTTGGAGACACAACAATTCATAGAAGAAACCACGTCTTTAATCAGCTGTTTTTTTTTTCTCAGGTTCCTGATTAATCAAGGTTTTGTGGTATTCGAATTGATCGACTTGAGCCGTATATCCTATAATGATCTAGTTAGCATGTTTATGATGTAATATTACCAGGGTTTTACGAGGTGTGACCCATTGTCTTGACAATTCACAAAAAAAAAAAAAAAAAAAAGAAAGAAAAAATAATTCACATGCAGGTTTAAATATCAATGTCAACAGAAACAATATGTTTGTTGTTATTAGTGGTACTTGCTATGACATGCATCTCTATTACTATTGCTTAAATGTAGGGTTAGGTTTTTTTTTTTTTTTTCCAAAACTTAATTAGGAAAGGTGTGCTTTTACTTAAGTTACTCGCAATTTCCCTTGGTAGGCGATAAAGCTGGCATAAAAAAAAATCCCATTGACAAAAAGCTTCAAGTCACCCTAAACAACATAATCTCTAACACAGATAAATACTGAAAAAGCGCAAAGCATTGGTTTGCAAACAAGGAAGTAACATAAGTGAGTGCTGTTGCCACCTGTCTCTTTCTGTCACAAATACAAATCTCTCCAACCATAACCACCAAACACTTGCAGATCCTCTGACAGGTACTCTCTCTTTCTCTATGTCTCTCAGCAGTGAGAGATTAGATAAGGGGATCGGTTGTACAGAGTTTGACCCTGTCCCTTTAGGCTAGTGTGAAGATGTAGTGTGCAAGCTGTAAATCTGTGCGAACTCAGATAAGAACAGTTAAAGCAAAGAAGCTCTTTAAGACTAGCAGATTTCAGAGAGATCTCATTCACATTTTAAACAGAACTACTCACCTTTATAATGTTCAAAAAGGTGTGACATGCAGCTTTCCATTTGATAAGGCAATGTTTGGCTTTAGCTCAATAATAATAAAAAACATAAGCTGTGTTCCAAAGCCTAGTGAGCTGCCTACCTAGAAATAATTTTAAGGCACCACAGTTGTGCTCCCGACACAAAGGTTATACCAGCAAAATTATGCTTGCTTCCCAAAGCCACGTCCACAGTAAAAAGTTTTCATTTTAAAACACATTTATCTCATTATTTTTTCAGCTCTCATCCACACTAAAACACTGTTTTCCTCAACCAATGCACTTTGTATGATGCACTGTGTTGCTGACAATGTAGAGCATTCCAAAGAACCCACCTATCACCATAACAGTTAGGATGCTGCCATAGTAGGCCAAAGACAGCAATGCAGCTCACTAGGTTTTGGGACAGAGCCATAGTGTGGTCTGCCCCAAATGAGAGGATGAAACCTGAAGTAACTTGGCACATTTAAGGGTGCTTGAAATGGAAATACAGTAAGATAGTGAAGACATGAACAGGAAAAGGATGGAGGAGTGTGACAAGGCAGCTAATATTAATGGTCATTGGAAGAGTGCAGGCATTTCGTTCATGCTTCGCTTGAAATATTAAGCAACCCTCCCACCGCTGAATAATTCTTAGCCTTAATGCTTTAGAGGCCAAGGGGAAAAATGACATTATAGAAACCTAAACACATACGGTAGCCCTGATTTTCCAAATGTTGAAAAAGGGTTAGAGTGAGTGCATCCATTACATTGCACCTCAGACCCATTCAAGTATATTTTCATGGCATGAAATGAGAAAGTTTAGTCTTGAGTAGCGAGACTTGACTATTTGCATAAAGTCTGGTCTACTTTACAGCTTATTCTAAACAAGAACAATAATTGACTGGCAAAGAAAATACTTCAAATATTTTACACCCCAGTTTCAGTCTTCAACCAGCTATACAGGAAATACATAGGAAACACAAAAGGAGAATTGTTGAAGAATCTTAATGCATATGTCAAGCTCAAAAAAGGACAAAACCATATATACATTTCAATGCAAATGCAAACAAGATTTCAAAGTTTTGGCATGGGGAAGATTGTCAGTGAATAACAACTTAACGACTATATTATGGTGTTGTTAGCCCTTTTGGGAGCTTCACAACTGTGGTCACTAATTGCTGTTGTATGGAAAAGAGCTACATAAAGGTACTTCCAAATTTCTTCTTTGCATTCCACAGAAAAAAATCACAGCATACAGGTTTGGAACAAAAAGTCCACCACCTCCGACACTTAAACAAGCTTCTCAAACATTTCAGAAACTAGAGTCACCTAAGCCGATGTGACTCACCTGTATAGACAGAATCAGCAAAGTCTAATACGTGTGAATATAGCATCAGGCTGCCTGTCTTCTTCATCCAATGATAACAATGTCTGTGTGACAATCTATTGTATTGTTTTGAAAGCAGATCTGCCATTGTTTACAGCAAAGCTTTAGCTTGCTGCAAATCTTGTCAAATATAGTATTTACTGAACAAATGGTTGAGCATCGCCAAGTGATAAGGTCATAACCAACACTTTTCATGATAACGGAGGACTGAACTTCTGAACCAAAATTGTTATTTGCAACATTCCAAATGGATGAACCCAAGCACAGACAAATCCAAACCCAAACCAGATAATCACAGGTCCTTTGGCTTTGGATTCCAGTTCCTTTTTCCATAGCAACTGCAAACAAAAACATAATGAATTTACATCATCCCAACATTTGATTTGTTTTTCAGTCACAGTTGGACTCTGAGAACAGCTTTGTTCCTGAGAGCAGACAGGGAAAGAGACAGAAGAACATTCAAGAACTTTTCTTGCTAAAAATGCCAAGGTCACATGTTTGATTTCCAGGAAATTTCCAAACTATACAGTACTATATAAAAGTACTGTTTGATTTCCAGGAAATACTGATAAAATGTACAGCTTGAATGCACTTTCAGTCACTTTGGATAGAAGCATCTGTCAAATGTTTTTTTTTTTTTTCCATAACTCCCAAAATGTGACTCTCATATTTAAACACCTGTCTGTCCAAATCTATCTCTCGTCCTCGTTTATCTTTGTCTCATTTCCAATCTCTTTCATCTATCTACTCATATTCTCTTTTTTCTCTCTCATCCTTTTTTCTGTCTCTCTCCCACTCTACTTTTTTCCTGCAGCAAATGTGCCTAGAAGACAAGTCCTTCCTGAGACAGGTTGACAGATAGACCTAAATATTTAAATGCTTTATGGACAATTCACTGCAGCAAAGAAGCACGCATTAGCCTTCAATCTCTCCCTTAGACACATACACAATCACAAGAACAGTAAACATACAACACATACTGTATTTTACAAATGCTCTTTGTATTAATGCACTGAAACACACAAATACATTAACATACCCATACACGGGGCCTGGGTAGCTCAGCGAGTATTGACGCTGACTACCACCCCTGGAGTCGCGAGTTTGAATCCAGGGTGTGCTGAGTAACTCCAGCCAGGTCTCCTAAGCAAACAAATTGGCTCGGTTGCTAGGGAGGGTAGAGTCACATGGGGTAACCTCCTTGTTGTTGCGATTAAGTGGTTCTTGCTCTCCATGGGGAGGAGAGTAGCATGAGCCTCCACATGCTGAGTCTCCGCGGAGTCATGCACAGCAAGCCACGTGATATGATGCACGGATTGACGGTCTCAGAAGCGGAGGCAACTGAGACTTGTTCTCCGTCACCCGGATTGAGGTGAGTAACCGCGCCACCACGAGGACCTAGTAAGTAGTGGGAATTGGGCATTCCAAAATTGGGGAGAAATGTATTATTTATTTATTAAAAATGTATAAAAAAAATAAATAAAAAATAAATAAATAAAAACATACACCAACTTAAATCATTACACACAGTCGACAACAAACTTTTGACTACGTTTGGGATTGACAACCATATTTAATAATATTTATTAATTGTCCTGTGCATCCGACACTGTTGGGTAGATTTCTTCTGAAATATAATCTGGTATTGATTACAAATTACACAACTAAATTGTAATCAGCAGGGTTTCTGCAGGTTTTATGAAGCTAAATTTAAGACTTTTTTAAGACCTTTTTAAGACCAACTATAGAAAATGTATGGAATAAATAGAAAGGAAAACAATACCTCAATATGTTCTCTAAATGTAAATGTCTAGGGAGCACATGAAGAGACATATTTATGGCAACACTTCAAAATTAAAAAATGCAAGTTTTAATAGATCTCCATTACTTTTTAACTCATTTTACAAAAAGTATCATTTTTTTGTCCATTTTGAGTGGAACACACATTTCCCCATTTCTCCAACTTATCTATCAGTCTCTCAATCGAACTACATCTCTAAACTGTGAGATTCAGAAACGGTTGCATCTGCGCATGTTTGTCAAGTTCCACTATGGTTATTGACAGATGAAGCAGCACATGTCGCCATCTACTTTATACTGTTCAATGAATATGTAATGAACTAATCTAAGCCGTATGGCGCAGAAATTAGGCCTACTCTTTACTTTATAATGACTTAAACGCAGGGTGACCAGATTTTTAAAGTGTCAAATAGAAATAAGGGTTTTTTTTTTTTAGCACTGCCCTGAAAAAGCTATTTGACGTAACAGATAATCACATACTGTATATTCCACAAGACAAAATAGTAACTGAATTTACACAAATGATCCTGTTCAAAAGTTTATATCCCATTGGTTCTTAATATGGTGTGCTGCTTTCTCGATGGTCAATGACTGTTTGAGTAATAATTGTTCATGAGTCCTTGCTTTGTCCTGAGCAGTGAAGCTGCCCACTTAAGAAAAATCCCCCAACTACTGTACATTATATGGTTTCCATGCATCTTCTGCACATTTGAGTTCTTCCCAACCGTGGCAATATGATACTGACATCCAGCTTTTGACACTTAGGACAACTGATGGACTCATACACAACTATTACAAAAGATGCAGGCAACACAAGAAGAATCAAGGGGATGCAAACTTTTGAACAGGATGATTTGTGTATATTAGAGTAAATTTTGTGTTATTTAGCTTTTGAAGGGCGGTACTACATAAAAAAATATTATCTTTTATATCTTATATTTTTAGACATTCTGAAAGGGGTGTGAAAACTTATAAAACAAAAGGGGTATGCAAACTTCTGCACTTAACTGTATATACTGTATAGTTTGTGAAAATGTATATTTTATTTTATATTTAGTTTTTCATGATTTAACCACATTTGAGCTTTTTTTTTTTTTTTTATGTACAAATTCCATGTAACCTATTCTATCCATCTGATGTCATATTGCATGTGTAATTATGAAATGATTTGTCATGTCAGGTGCACATTTTAACAGAAAATTCACAACATTGCAACCTAAAATTCAAAATAGAATCCCCACATCTCAATATTTAGTGCTTGTACCACGTAAAGAGTGTATTGTAGCTATCTGAATGTGACATTGTCTGTCTGATTTTCCGCAACGTTGAGAATGCAACCAGAGACTATTTAGCAGAGACAAGTCACATCTATTTAAATGAATGGGAGAAATTGGAACACCCAACCAAGAAGATGAAGCACCCAACAGTCAACAGATGTACAAAGGTAGTCCTGCCTTACAGGTAAAAGAGCCAATCACCTTTTAGATACAGACATCGCCTGTCAATCAACTCACTAATGCACATGAGCATTAGCTATAAAAGCCGGGAAAATTGCGCATTTTTGCGTAATATGAGGTAAAGAAGCACAATTTATGATTCCAATATTATAAAATTTATTGCTGATTTGAAATATGTTCATGGATCGTAATCTTGACCAACTGTTTTTGAGATTTTGGTTTCCCCCCATTCAAGTAGATAGGAGCTGCACTGTCGTGACAGGAAATAGCCTGTGATGGCTGACAGTGGATTGACTTGCTAGAAAGCCTTTGATGCTACACATAGTTGCATTTTGTTATGAATTGCAGTGTGACACATTTCAGAATGCAACAATGCTGGAAATTGAGCTTGCTTTGCAAGCTGTGTCTGCATTCACGTACTTGCGTAGAGCATGTTTCGACCCTAAAACAACACTGTTTTCTGCTGCTGTATGAATGTAGCCATTTTAAAGGTTATCAAAGAATGCATTTGTTAGCTTTCTTCCTGTTTTCTTGCCACTCACCTTTGTACTTTCCACTGTTAACATTCTTTCCCTCTTTTCCACCCTCATTCCTTTAAGTATATTTGATAACTAGCCATTTAATGTGATCTCTGGCTGACAGGAAGTCAATGATAGCATCAAAAATGCCACTACAGCGATGTCTCCAGACGCAGAGGAGAAAACACAGCCCCTAAAGGGTACAAGTGTGAACAAAACAAGCCGTGCGTTAGTGGCGGCATATAAAATCATATTCTGTGATGAGTCTCAATACTGATTAGCTCTCAAATCACCATCCCTCCTTAAGTCTTCCCACCTCGACCTTTGTTTTTTTCTTTGAACACATCAGTCTGCTCTGGCCGTCTTCCTATTAAACAAGGTTTCCACTAAGGCTGTCGCACCGCCTGGCCATTTCTCCCCATTATTTCTTTGTTCTCTCCACAAGCAATTAATGTGTTACCATTGCCCAAGTCCCCATCCCTCAACCCCCCCCCATTTTACTTTTTAATTACCTGCTGTCTCCTCTGAAGGCTAGACAGAGAGACTGCAGTTTATGAACAGTCTCAACATTGTCTCCTGTTGCCTGTCGTCTGTTACTTATCTATTCCATCTCTCTGTTTGTGTGTTTTGAAACTGACCGTCTATGGGTATCTGCTGCGTGTCTCAAACTCAAATTCTGATGTCAGACACACTTGGGTCCCCAACAAAAACTGACTTACAGTATTTGTACTCAGCTGTATTATCATCATCAAATACATGTATGAAGCTGAGAGAGGCCTAAAAACCTGAGACCTGATAAAATAAAGTAGACTTGGGTGAAGAAGAAGGGAATCTGAGTGATCATCAATTGGACTCTTTTTGATCTCCCTCTCTTTCTCTTCTATGCTGCCTTCTCACATTCTCAAAGCCCCTCCACCATGGTTTAAAGCCCAAAAGCTAAAACTGAAAATAGTTCACCATCCGATACATCAAAAGCCCAAGCCTGGCCAAGAACTCCACAAACATTGTGTGCCCGAGGAGAGCGGAAAGAGACGAGCCACAATCAGCCAAGTGTGCTTCTGCTGGAGATCTTGTTTGGCTTTTGATGCCTCGTGTTGACATGAGTGGCATCAAAGGGCCTGCTAAATGGAAGAGAGCCACGTCCTAGAGAGCTGGGTGTTTTTCATATGAAAGAACTCACTGACAAACTGGCAGTGGCCACACTGGGAGCATAGTAATAGAGATGTTTAAAGCCCTATTGTAAAAAAAAATTTTTGAGCAATGATGTACCAGTGAATCGTTTCCAGTGATGCAAGTGTGTCATTTCAACACATTCTGTAAGAGTGTGCGCACTGACAGTTACTACAAGGAAGGATCGTCTCAAGTCTCCTGTGTGCATCTCCTCAGATTCCAACAAAACAATGTTGCCTTGGTAACTCAGCATCAACAGGTCATTAAGGGCTCTCTCTTACATTAACTTTAAACACATCACTTTTCTTACACTCAAATAATGGATTTTTGCTGCTTGCTCAATTTAATTCATTTACTTATTTATAGGGATTAACCAGTATGGTATTTCTGGGCTGACATCGATAACCAATAATTCACAGCTCCTTTGGCCGATACGATAACAGATCATTTTTCTATCATTTTTCTATCATCAACCTGGAACTGTTAGCTCCTTAATTAACAGCTACTCATTTGAAAAATAGGCATCATTTAAAAGCTTGGAAACTCTGAATTGATGCTATTGAAGGATTGCCAGATGTAATGTGCCTATTTTACCACAAATGTGCCTATATTACAAATGTATGCTGATTTGAATGAAAAATACATTTCAAGATCTATAAACTGTGTTATGCTGTTTTTGGGCTTGTTTTATTCGTGATCCTTTGCTGTAAGTAAATATATGTTATTTTCCATTATGTTTCTTTAAGTAATCAGTAAAAATAATCAAGACAAGCTAGTACAACCTCCCCAATATTTATAACTTATTTATACAAAGATATGTAGAAGCCTCCCTGGCTTCACTTCAAACCCCCCCCCCAAAATCTACACCCTTGAATGTTTGGATTTAGAGGGTTTCTGTCACCACTGAGCCAAGGTTATCTTTTTTCAATTGCTCTGTAAGTGTTCCTCATACTTATTATCTTCTATTACTGTGACTTAGTAGATCTATCCAATTAGATCTCCATTTCACAATTGATATCATTCGAGAGAGAGAGATACGCACACGGCCACGCTGCACATTTTTTAATGTTGGTTTTAAGTTTACCATTAAAGTTTATGTTTACTGTACAGCCGGTTCCCGCCTCCTCCTTGCCCATCCTTATACTGTTACAGACAGACAGACAGACAGACAGACAGATAGATAGATAGATAGATAGATAGATAGATAGATAGATAACATGGCATTTACATTTACTCATGTAAAGTGTGTCAACCTATCTCGATAGGCCAGGCAAGTGTTTACTGTTTAGTCCATTACTGCAATAGCATAAAAGTATCAGGTGTTTCATCTTATCATTTTTCTGTTGCCAAATCTTGATTCCTTGATTTTATGTTGCTTCAATGTCAAAGTATATACCAACATTCCCATTCAGAAACATTAATTGTATTCTGCATTCCTGCAATGCCCAAACAGTACTACAGCCAGCTTCACACGTCCCCAAAATGCTCCATGGGAAGTATCTATAACCGCCTGTCAACTGCATGACAAATGGCTATGGAAATGAATGAGAGGATCAGCATGCCGATACTGCAGTCAGGGAAGAGTAATTAAAAAGCCTCATTACGTCAAATATTTGATTATGTGCAACTCAGCCTCGAGTTTTGTAATGATGTGGCGACCTCAAGGGAGTCTAGCCAAGAAAGAACGAGAAAGAGAGAGGACAAAGAGAGAAAATTGAAATAATATTCTCCTGAACATTCGGCATCAGATAATAGCATTATTCATGAACTCGTTAACAGCTTGAAATTACATTTAGAACTCTGTTGGTCCTCAAACACAGGCATACAACAAAATAAAATCTAGTGCTTCATAAATGTGCAGTTTCAGCATGGTTTGGTGAAGAGAGAGGGATCTTTTGATTGGGACATCTCTGCTCTTCTTCACTGTCCTCGGCCCAGCCAGCATGCCACACTGTATATATAAATCCTGACGGGGTGTCAAATATGTCAATGCAAATGGCCTGCGTAGCACCTCACACGCTGTCTTGGGCTCTGCTCCAGCAATAACAGGGAGAAAAGAGAGGCAACCAGTGTGTGTATGCTTGTGGAACTGGAGAACAGTTGTATTATATCCATACAGATTCTATTAGATATTTTCTCATGGGTGTAGCATCACCAGTTAGGCAAAGTTGTGATATAAAGAGTATCTGGCAAGCAACAGTTACAGTATAATGAAAAGTCTGTGATGTAATAGGAAGAGTGAAAAGGTGGATAGTTTCAATCTGGGATGCTGACTGGGCAAAATAGTATTCCAGCCATGCTAAAATCCACAATCCCTCAGTGAATCATTATTTTTGTTGCATAGCATCATGTACTCATTCTCACCAAACATGTTTGACCTTCTTTCTTCCGTGAAGCCCTAATGGAGACGTTAGGCAGAATGTTAGCCTAAGTCACCATTTACTTTCATTGCATTTTTTTGCAAATGAGTTAACAACATAAGGGTGCATAAACGATGACAGAATTTTCATTTTTGGGAGAACTATTGGACTATGGATCATATCTAATTTTCACAACACATGTTTCCTGGAATGTTTTGTCCACTGGAACCATATTACACAACAATACAAACCATTGACCAATCCTTCACACCCATGTTTTAATTTCAGTCAAATTAAATAGTGTCTACCCTGACCTAGGACTACAACCATTTTATTTTTGGATTTAGATCTAGATGCATCACATCTAATTGGTTAATGATAATACGTTGCATGGCAGTGAGTTGAGACTCCAAGAGTGGGAATTCTCCTTTCAGTTGGCAAGGCAACAACTTTAGTCCTCAATGTATTCGTCTCTCTGTCTCTGGCTTCATCAGAGAGGAAGGGGAATGGTGGACAAGTCACATGACTGTGGTGTCTGAAATACTTCAGAGTGAAAACATATGCCTTTTGTCTACAGGATTCAATGGCAATTAAACATACAGCACAATTAACTATGAAAGAAATTATATGGAAGTCTAGGGTAATTCCAGGTAATGATGTCAACAGTGATAAATAAAGATGTTTAAATAATGACAATTTTCAATCAATATTTTTATTTTATCTATTTTTATCAACATATTTAATTGGATTACATCATTTGCAGTACTTCAGGAACTAATTTCCTCTTGAAAGATATTAGGTACACGGTATGTGCATTTGTCTTTCCCTATCTGTCACTCACTCGACGTTGTGTCGATATAGTGACACTAGGGGTCACTCTTGGGAGCCCAAGACACCTCTGGTCTTTGATAAAAGGCCAATGAAAATTGGCGAGTGGTATTTGCATGCCACTCCCCCGGACATACGGGTATAAAAGGAGCTGGTATGCAACCACTCATTCAGATTTTCTCTTCGGAGCCGAACGGTCATGCTCATTGAGCTGAATATTACTGTTCATTCACCTCTGCTGGATCTGATGGCACATTTCAGTGGCTTCTCCCTCCTCTGCACTGGTGCACTGCAGAGAACGCCCCTGGGCGCTTCGGCAAAAAAACAAGAGAGTATATTTTCTGAAAGAGCTTTTCCTCCTCTAAAAGAGTATATATTTCACTAAAAGAGCGGCACACATGGAACGTTTCTTTTTAAAGACGCGTCTTTTTAAAGATGCCTTTCCGATTGTGTGTTATTCCTGGTTGCGGTCGTTATCTCTCAACTTCGGATGGTCATGATCGCTGTCTTTCATGTCTGGGCGTGACCCACACGGAGGCAGCGTTTGTGGATGATTCATGTTCTCACTGCGAAAACATAACCATGGCAACGTTGCGGTCGCAGCTTGCTTTCGTAAGAAAGCAAGCCATCCCAGCGGCTCCCCGCCTCGGTCCTTCTACCTACGGGTATGAGGCCAGCGCGGCTAGCACTGGGAGAGATTTGGGGACCCCAATGGGATCGTCTCCGCCAGGTATCCCCCCGCAGACCTCCCATTCCCCAGCACGCTCGTCTGCCCCAGTCGGGCTTCCGGATGAGTTCACCGACTCGTCTCACGGCAAGTCTGGCTTCTTGTTTGGAGCCCGCGAAGACGATGAGTTCTCGAGCGCAGCATCGGAGAAAGGGCTTGTCCAGTTGGATGCAGAAGCCTCAGCTGGGCTTCCCCCTTCGGGGACGATTGCCCAGTCACAGGCCGATGCTGAAATGACAGACATGCTTTCCCGGGCGGCCGCGAGCGTCGGGTTAGAGTGGAACCCTCCGCTCTCCCCTGAACCCTCGCGGCTTAATGATTGGTTCCTGGGCTCTCGGCGCCGCTCAAAGCAGCCACGCCCCGTCCAGTGCCATTCTTCCCAGAAGTGCACGAGGAGCTGATGAAGTCGTGGGAGGCACCTTTTACTGCCCGGCCCCGATTCCGCAGTTCCCCCGCTCTCACTACCCTCGATGGCGGGGCGGCCAGGGGCTATACGGCGATTCCCCCTGTGGATAAGGCGCTCGCGGTGCACCTATGCCCGCAGAGCGCCGCCACCTGGCGCGGACGCCCTAAGCTCCCGTCCAAGCCCTGTAGGCTCACTTCGTCCCTGACGGCTAAAGCTTACAGCGCTGCTGGACAAGCCGCCTCTGCCCTGCACGCCATGGCTCTCCTGCAGGTCCACCAAGCCAAGGCGTTGAAAGAACTGGTAGTACCGCTCCATATTTGATGAAGGAACTGCGCTCAGCGACCGACCTCGCTCTCCAAGCGATGAAGGTCATGGCGCGGGATCTCGGGCAGACAATGGCCACACTAGTGGTCCAGGAGCGCCACCTTTGGCTCAACCTGGTCGAGATGGGCGAGGCCGACAAGACACGGTTCCTTGCTGCCCCCATTTCCCAGGGGGCCTATTCGGCGACACCATTGAAGACTTTGCCCAGCAGTTCTCGGCAGTGAAGCAGCAGACGGAGGCAATCCGGCACATCCTGCCGCGGTGCGGCTCAAGATCCCGCACCCCATCTGCTTGTCGCCAAGGGCGTCCCCCTGCGGTGACTGCACTGGTTCCACCGCAGCCCGGCCCCGGCGTGGAGCCCACCGCAGGAAGCAGACACCACCCGTCTCACAGCCGGCGCCTAAGAACCCACGGAGGTCCTTAAAGCGCCCCTGAGACGGGCAACCCAGGGACGAGGGAACCCACTCACGTGGAGCTGGTAGAAAGACCACTCCATCCCCCGGTGGAGGGCCGGGCGGAAAATCTTTTGTTGCCTTTTTGTTTGATTTTGCCGCATACCCAAGTGGCTGCGGTACCCAACAGTTCAGCAAAAGAGCAGCTTCCTTTCTCCCTGGGTCACATACCCGGTGTGTACGGTCATCACCACGACTACTGTCCACGGGTTCTTTCTTGCAAGATTGGCACTCCAGCGGTGGCCTTTCCGCCCCTGAGCGCCCAGCTGTGGCACACAGCCACCCCCGATGTGGCAGTCTCCACGGGTTATGAGGACAGGGATCTTCCTCCCCGTCCCAGACTGTTCCGGGGGTGGTCACAAGGAGCCAGGTAACTGCTTCGATGTCCCTAGACTCAGCATGGCTACGACCTCGAGCTCCACCCCACTGCAAGGCCCCATCTGCCGGTACGTCCGATGACATTGTCCCCTTAGTCTCCCTTGCGCGGAACTTGGATGTGTGGCTCGTGATCTCCAATCCGTCGCAATGGCTGATCTGGACCATCCGACTCACTCGCTATGCGATTCAGTTCACCAGGCGCCCGCCCATGTTCAGCAGTATTCACTTCACCTTGGTCAAGAGCGAAAACGCTGCCACCTTGCGTGCGGAGATCGCTACCCTCCTACGGAAGGGCGTGATAGAACCTGTCCCTCCAGCCGAGATGAAGAAAGGGTTTTACAGCCCCTTACAGCTTGAAGACTATCCACATGGTTGGAAAGACCATGTGACGTATCCTTCCATGTGACTGGTCTCTGCTGTGTCTTCCCCTTGGGAGGGACACCCCCCGACTAGACCTGGCGGCCCAGTCGGATAACCCCCTTCTTTTTTAGGGAGTGGAAAAAGAGAGGGGGAAAAGAGGCCATGACTGGGTTAAGCCTGTCTCTATCTTTTGGGTAGTCGACTTGTCCCCAAAGGGCTGTTCGACACTCATAACTATGTTGGGGGAGGTTACGTGTTGACCTGGTGTGCTGGCTATGAGGCACACAGTAGTCTGCCCACCACACACCGCCAGTTCACGTAACACAGTTCAGCCAATTGTGGCGTTTCGTATAGGGACCCCTAGTGTCACTACATCAACACAACGTCGAGTGAGTGACAGATAGGGAATGTCATGGTTACTTGTGTAACCTCCGTTCCCTGATGGAGGGAACAAGACATTGTGTTCCTCCTGCCACAATGCTGAACTATCCACTGAAATGGCCAGACCTTATATCGGCTCCTCAGCATAAAACCTGAATGAGTGGTTGCATACCAGCTCCTTTTATACCCATATGTCCGGGGGAGTGGCATGCAAATACCACTTGCCAATTTTCATTGGCCTTTTATCAAAGACCAGAGGTGTCTTGGGCTCCCAAGAGTGACCCCTAGTGTCACTACATCGACACAACATCTCGTTCCCTCCATCAAGGAATGGAGGTTACACAAGTAACCATGACCTTTTGTCCAATTTCAAATATGTTTTGCTTCAAATCAAAGTTTGTAATGTTGTGATTTACCTCGGAGTTGGATGTTTTGGTTCATGGCTTAGAACTCTTATGAAGGATTTTATAAATTGACAAAGCCAAAAAAGTCGGTGGGCACTGTTGCAATTTATAGCACATCTTAGGGAGTCAATGCTAAATATTAATTTGTAATTCAGATCCCATCTTATCTAGAGAAATGTGTGTCTAAAAACTGCTAGGGTGGGGGGAAAATGTATTTAATGTATGACATGTTGATAACAGGATCTATTCAATCTTCTGTGTCTAGACTAACCTTGTGGAATCGAGACTTGGTATTTGACATTGACGAAGCTATTTAGAGAATAATATGCAGAGAATCCCAAACACAGATGGTGAATAGTCAATTGAAATTATTGCAATATAACTGGCTTATCCGTACTTTTATAACTCCAGAGAAATTAAATATATTTAACAGCAACATCCCAGATACCTATGTCAAATGTAACTCTTCCAAAGGTACTCTGATACACTGCAAGTGGGAATGTGATAAAATGAAAGAGTTTTGGATCTTCACTGATATCCTTGAATTTACCCTTAGATCCAGGAGTATTCATTCTAGGCATTTTCCCAGAGAATATGACAATAAAATACGATACTTGGGTATTAATCAATTTATGTATTTTAAAAGCCAACAGCTTAATACCATCCACTGGAAAAAAGTTGAAAGACCCACTATTTCCTGCTGGTTGAAAGAGATGTCTGCTTGCCTTGCATTGGAAAAGAAAACATATGTCCTTAAAGTGAAAAAAAAGAAGCTAAATTCAAAAATATTTGGAGCCCCTTTATGTCATTTATCAAATATAATGACATTCACATTTTATTGGATGAACAGCATACAGCTTGACCAATGTATAACTAAATGTATGTCATTTTAGGCCCTATCTAAATGGAAACAATAATTGACAAGATGGTGCTGTGTAACCTTGTACTCCCCTGTCTTTTTTTTTTTTTTTTTTTTTTTTTACTTTTATCCCCTTTTCTCCCAATTTGGAATGCCCAGTTCCCACTACTTAGTAGGTCCTCATGGTGGCATGGTTACTCACCTCAATTTGGGTGGCGGAGGAAAAGTCTCAGTTGCCTCCACTTCTGAGACCGTCAATCCGCACATCTTATCACGTGGCTCATTGTGCATGACATCGCGGAGACTCACAGCATGTGGAGGATCATGCTACTCTCTGTGATCCACGCACAACTTACCACATGCCCCATTGAGAGCGAGAACCACTAATCGTGATCACGAGGAGGTTACCCCATGTGACTCTACCCTCCCTAGCAACTGGGCCAATCTGGTTGCTTAGGAGACCTGGCTGGAGTCACTCAGCACACCCTGGATTTGAATTCGTGACTCCAGGGGTGGTAATCAGCGTCAATACTCGTTGAGCTACCCAGGCCCCCCCTCCCCTGTCTTTTTATGTAAAATTAGGGCTGAATGATTATGACACAAATTGCAATTGTCGATTATTTCCCTTGATACTGTAATCATGATTATTCATTTCGATTAATAGAATTTACATTAAATTCCTTTTTTTGTGTTGGGCAAATTACAATCCATATTTTTATGTAAGCTACACCTCCAAAAACAAGCATAGAACTTTGTTAATTAATTATTGATGTTATATTGTTATATTAAAATGGGAGCATTCTAATTTTGTTGCACCATTACTGATAGGCTTTTGTACTCAACGAACATGTCTACAATTGGTTAAAATGCTCAACCACTGAAAAAAAATGTAAATAAAATTTTTTAATTCAATGGGAGTAGATCTAAATGGAATGCTGTAATTGACACTTTTCACAATTAGTTAATTGCAGCAGCTGTAATTGAAATCTCTATTATTATTTTTTTGATTACGTAGAATTGTAATTTTTTTCTTTTTCTATTTTTTATGGTTATTATCATTATAATAATTAAAAACAATTATAATTTTTATTTTATTTTATTTCTTTTTTGTTTTGTTTTATTATATTAAATTAATGGCTAACGTTAATGTACTTTTTTCATGGATGTGAAAATAAGCAAGCCACGTGAAACACAATAAATATTAAAAAAAAAACATTCATTTAGATAATTTAGATTTTTTTGTCTTATTATAGAGATAGTCACCTTGGATCAATTTTGGATCACATTTGTGATATAGTTATAGGTAAAAAGTAATGAAAATGAACAAAAAATGGCTTCAAAGTGACTTGGTTTTAGTATGGATGTTGTAGTTACTGAAATTTTCACATTCTTATTTTCTTTGAATTTGAGCATAGCTGAAATTAATCCCTCCATCACAGGACAGATCATAGTCTAAAAGACCCAAATTCAATCATATCTCAATTTTGGCCAAATGTGTAGTTACTGAGTTTTGTCTTTGAATGACAGAATTAATCAACCCTGGTAGGGATTCAACCTACATCCTTCCAGTAACCTGTCCAAAACATTAAGCACTAAGATACACCACCAACAGATCAAATTCTGAAAGAATTTATACATGAACATTGTTCTCTCAGGCAATACAATGTAAAATGTTTACGTCCATTTGTACTTCTCTGTGACTATGAAGACATACTTCTGTGTAAGCAAAGCTGCAGTTTTGCTAGTATGAAACAACTCAATGAGGTGCACAGTACCACACTGTAAAATTACAATAAAAAACAGCAATCGGGCGTTCCCAGAATTCCCTGCGTGACCCATTACATTTAATTATATTTTATGGGAATAGTTATGTTTCTTCTTATTTGTAATATCAGTTATGTACTTTGGGGTGTTCTGTGTTATATCTGATGTAGTTAATGAATGTTTATTGGATAATTTTAATTTCACGTGTTACCCTGATGGTGTTTAGTGTTTGTGTGAATGACACTGAGCACTGTCTCTATATGTTTATTGATCATTGCTCCTGGAAGGGCCAATATTGATGAACTTCATGTCATCATGTGACCTTCTGTAATTACTGCAGTGATTAAAAATACATTATAAAGTGAAAAGCAGATTTTTACAGTTTCAGAAGGTTAATATATTAAGTTTATCATTTAATAATATAAACAACAGTACTGTACTGTGAAATATACAGTAAAAACAACAGTTTTAAACTGTAAAATTTACAGGTTGTTCTGTATTTTTTACATAATTATTCTGGCAACCACAGCTGCAAGTTTGTTTGTTTTTTAAAAACAACTGTGTTTTTTTTACAGTGCACTGCAAGTGTATATGTGCATGTGTGTAATGGTTTGTAATTTTCTCTCCGATGTACAGAAAGAGCTGAGCGCAGCACTTAAATGAATTGCTGTTAAAATGAATTTAGATGTCACATCAAACACATTTAAACACTAGAGGAATAACTTTCATCCTTCCATTTAAGTCATAATTAGGTATAAGTGTTCTACACAATACGCTCTGATTGAAATTAAACAGCTCATTTTCAAAGAATGAGAGGCTGAGATGCTTTCCAGTATCCACTATTGACTGTTCATTGATTAGCTGCATGCTGACAGTTTATAAGGGAAATGCTGATGCTTGTTACATTGATGGTGTGCTGTATTAATGTTGATGAAGCAAAATCACTATAATAAATCAACCAGAGTGAAGTTACCCCTGACACCAACTAGGTAAGATCTCATGGGGCTGATCCCAAAACACACACACACACACACACAAGCACACACCTGCACTACATTGTGCATTTTTATCCAGAACATATCCAAGATCAAGCTATAACGGACGTCATTTGTGTTAACCTGTAATAAGTTATGCTTATTGTAGGGTCACTTTGTTATTCCATTTCTAATAATAATAGGCCTAATTATAATATGTAACATTTTAGCTTAACACATTCCGCATTTCTTAGACCAATGGGGGTCAAACCACACCCAAGTAGTCAAACCAACAAAGCCACCTCATCCCACATAAGTTTGGCCTGGATGCTCAAGCAAAGAAAATTGCATGTTTACATCTTGATGATGTATGTCTTAGGAGACTGCCCGTCGAGCACTGTATGACAGGGTCAGTACTTTAGAGTAGGGGAGAATACTCAAGCCGTAAATTTAAAGGTGATGTCTGTTATTTTATTTGTTTTTTATGTTAAAATGCCTTGCTTCATGTGCAGACAACTGTACTGTAGGTAAGCCATCAGAAGCCATGTGTTTGTTTGAGCATCCAGACCAGCCTGACATAGCAACATTGGCATAACCAATGGCAAGAGGTTTGTCTAAACAGGGGAAGTGTTCTGTAATCCTGTTCGAAAGCAATTTGAATTTTTCCAATTCTGTCTGGTGATGATATTTGTGCAGAATCTACGTCACCAATAAGGAATTTCAACAGACAGATCTAAAAGTTTACAGTTTCATATGTTGAATTGGTTTATTCATTAGAAAAAGTGAACAAGCTAAAGCATAAAAGCCTCACAGGGCTCTATGGAAAAGCCACTTTCTGATGGTAAAGGTGCTGTGGGTGATACTTCCATGTTGTGCTTCCTCTATCTGGAAGGGGCAAAAGCAAGCTGGTGAGTGTACAGAATATTAGAGAAATGTTTCTTTGCAAACCCTTCTGGGGGAAAAAAACAGCTTAAACCAGTTGGTTTTAGATGGGTTTTGGTCTGCTGCTCAGTCTGGAAGACCAGCTGGCCAACCTAACATGACCACACGGCAAGTTGACATATTGCTACCGAATGGTTCACTACCCTGACATTGGCCTCATTGTAACGAGTTACTGACAAGCGGCATCTAGGATTGATAACGTGCTGCATGAGCAGCCTCAGTGACACGTGAGAACCAGGAAGTAATCACATTTTCCCTCTAAATTTATACTTTTACTCCACTGACGGTTAGGTTTAGGGTTGGAGTTTGGGTGTAGAGTTAATAAAAAATACATTCAAGAATGTATTACATCGTTTACAACTAAAATTGCAGCTAATTTTTGGCACCAATCTGTAGACATTTCACTCAGAAACTGAAGCTCACACGTGCCCAAATATTCAAGAACACTTCCAGCTTCGGCCACTGGGGGCAGTGGCTTAAAATTTGGTGAGCAAAGACTGATTTCAGCAGCAAACATTTCAATCTGCTGTTGTCGAAGTTACAGTGAGATCAATCTGGACCAACAGCTAAACCAGATGAACAGCAGCTTGGTCAGCATAGGAAACCAGCTAGAAGATTGTTAACTAGCTAAAACCAGTCTAAGCTGTTTTATTCCCAATTGCAAAAACTCACTTGATGAACCTGATCAGAATTTCTGTGGGTTACATTGCTAATAGCATGCAGTGTGACAGAAAACTAATTACATTCTGTGGGTGTAAAATAACACTTTTTTGGGGCTTAAACCAAACCATAATGTTATTATAAGGTCTCAGACATTTTGCAAATTTGAAAGGAGAACAGTCAATGGTAACTACATTAAAAAATTCTAAACTGGCTCAAAACTCTCTAAATTGCACAGTCTAATATTCAAAGAATGTGCAGATATAATTTAAATTGCATATACCAAGCTTAAAAAATACATGCCAGTGTTAATACAGGCAATTTCGCCTGTAAACCTGTTCATTGCACAGTATTTTATAGGATTTCACATCTCTATATTATTTATGTACCACATTCTCCAATGAGAGGCACACAATTTGTGCCCATCTGTGGTTTGCCACTCACTGAAGAATCCAAAATTATGTGATTTATCTTACAAAATAACACAGTAGAGTGGTATTATCTCAGACTGAGTAAAAAAGGTTATGTCATTTTATCTTGAAGAAAATACAGTACCAGAGTTCTCTACCGTACCAAATTACCGTGACAGAGATTTCTAGTATGCGGCCTCAGTTTTCCACAAAATGTCTCAAAATGAAATAATCTCAGTTAGTGTGAAAAAAGACAAACACTTTGATAAAAGGCATGGTATCAATCATTTCAGTAAGGATAAGGGGGCTCACGCTAGGGCTGAGTGATATATTGAATATTCACAGTATACTTGCGCTGATTTTGCTGGCATATAAAATTAAAAAAACATGTTGAATATCATCATTACTATAAAGGCACTTTTAATTTGGCCATTTTTCAGTTTCCTAAAGACCATGACATTAGACTCACAAATATGAGAGTGTTAAAACAGAGATTTAATAACATCTCTGATTTAAACTTCAGCAGCAAAAACCACGTTACTGTCCATTTCATTGAAACAATTCAAACCTCTAATAGCGTGCAACAGTAAAAATCATAAAAAAATAAAAAACGATAACTTAAGAACCTTTAAATATAGATCTACCATGAGATCCAAGGTTGTTAATTGATGGTATATGCTTTGCTGTCAATCAACATTATTTAATCTTAATTTCTAAAAAATCTTGTTTAATACACTACCCATGATCCTGAAGGGAAACAATTCAACAATCAGAGAATTGCGGCGAAAAAGAGCTCTAGCACAAACTTCCATGACGCACTGTGAAAGATGCATTTTACGAGTTTGTCCGATTTTCAAATGCTTTCTTGCTTCAAATAAAAGTTTGTAATGTTTGTAATTTACCTCAAAGCTGGTTGGTTTGGTTCATGGCTTAGAACACTTTTATGAAATTCCAATGGAAGGGATTGAATAGGAAAAACATTTCCGGAACCAAAAGTGGGTGAGCACAGTTGCGCTCTATTAAGTGATGATTTGCTTGTGTCGTCATTCAGAAACGCTCATGGAAGTCCCTGTGTGACATTTTTCATATTAAACTTATTTAGAAAAATAAATGTAAGTAAATATTGCTGTTTTATGGTTATATTGGTGCATGTAAATTAAATAAACCTTCATGTAAATAAATAAATTCTGATTTCTGTGTTTAGAGCAGAGGGATTGTTGTTGCATTGAGAGAAATAGTCACTTTACCAATTATTCCCATAGATACGGATGTCCTGCCTCTAAGCGAGGCCTGCTGATGCCCACTGGCAATGTGCTGCTTCTGAAACACTGAATTACTGCGATACATCACAGCTGCAGCTGCACAGAGGAAAGGTGTCAAAACAGTACACACTGCCTGGTCATTTCTCATAGTTAACCTCCTTAACTAGATTACCCCTCACCACTTCTACCGCAGCCCTTGCACGCTGTCTTCAGATTCAGCCTCCAAAACAGGGTCAAACACAGACACGGCCTTGATGTTGAGACTCTACAAAAGTAGATAGTATATTCCAAATATCCTGGTGCACACGGATTGTTTTTCCATCCCACTCCCTCAAGTTTTTATCCTGCACCTGCCTGATACCGCACAATTTTACTCCACATTTACCTGCTATCTGCCCGCAATAATTTTCTTCCCGACCACTACCATTCCCACAAACCTGCATTCATTTTTCCACAGAGCAAAAGCCATACAAATAAACAAGTGTACGTAAAGAACATTTCATTTTTTTGTTATTGCTTTTATCAGATGATAATTATGCCCATCTGACTTGCCTGAGGTTGGTTTTTTAACACTAAATTTACCATTTTCCAGTTTCACATCCTTCAATGATACATCGTGCCCACGCTTCTCCTAAAGCCCCATTGACTACCTGCATAGCCTGCTCTACATAAGGATTAGATAATGTAATGCACAAGCTGTGTGCACATTTTTACGTAGTATTTTCTGTTATTAAAAATAAATTAGCTGTAAAATAAAATAAGAATTATTGGCTTTTTAATTCATTCATTAATAAAATAAAGATAAAAAAGATATTCACATCGAGAATAGCCTATTCTCTGACTCCCTGCTCCTGCCCACAATTCATAGAAGTATCGCCCGCTTCTACCTTCAAACCGTAAATGTAATCCTGCACTGCAAGAAATCATATTGGATCCCGCAGGTCCTGCAGGAGTTCAGCGGGATAGCAGACCTCTGGTTTGGTATAATGACCGGCTGACTGTAGATTATCCTGCTTTTACATATTATATAGCTACCTACCAAATAAATAATTAAATGGACATGAAATAATGATTTAAGTTCTGTTGGTGTTTATATTGCGAAAAAGACCGTCTGACTTTTTTTTTACCTCAAGGTCAATGGACTTCTCACTGAATGCTGCTATGTTATTTTTAGAAAAAGTAAGTTGACTTTTCTTTAGCTAAACTCTGTCTGTGCTTGCCGAAATTCAAAGCACTGCCCCCAGTGAACAAAACGTGAATTGATTTTGAACTTAAGGGCATGTGTGAGCTCCATTTTCCAGGTGAAATATCGCCAAAGGTGAGTTGTAAAGAGGAATGCATATTTTATTAACTGTAACCCCAACTCGAACACCAAATCTAAACCTAACCATCAGTGGAGTAAAAAATATAATCTTAAGAGGGAAAAAAAGAAACTCCAAATTGCGGTCATCACTAATTATGTGAATGCGATTCCTTTCAACTTTAAACAGGACGAGAACCCGAAAACATTTGAACTGGTGCAAAAATGTGTGATGGGAGATGCCGCTTATCAGTAACAGCATGATGGGGCCAATGCCAGGGTACTCAAACATTCGGAAACAACATACTGAGTAAAACATTTCTTCTGATTGACTTTCTTGGTGGGTACTGCATTTTTTTCCAGTAGTGCAGTGTAAGTTAAATCTTACAGAGTTCTTGTTCAGGTTAGGCCTGAGGAAAAGTGACCACATCAATGAAGGTTCAAAAGCAGAGAGGATCTGCAGCTTGCAATTAATGTGTATTGACTTTCTTCTCAACCTTGGGTTTACTGACTTGGGTTTACTATCCAACACTCCAATCAGTTGTCCTGGGCATCGGCCAATAAGAGCTGAGATGGCCAGTCCCAGAGGTCTTTCTTTAGAGCACCAATTAAGGTGAGAAACAGAGAAGCTCGTCATTTTAGATGACAAAATTTGATTTTGAAAATAATGTGAAACACTCAGGACTTAACCAACACCTGATGACAGAGTGCTCTGTGACTTTGGACTCAAGCCTGAGAGCAGATTTTCAATCAAATAAATTACATATTAATGTAAGCATCAGTGTTTTTGGCCAATGAAGTCTTTTTTTGTTATTAACATTTTGTATTGATTTTCATACCCACATATAAACAGACACACAAATAGAAATACATAAGTACATAAAAAAAGACAAAGTTCAACATATAGGGAAAAAAAAAATGAAAAGTAAAAAATAAAATAAAAATAAAATTGTCTCCTTCCACTGCCCTACACTAGGACCTCTCCAAATGAGACAAATAACTGCCCCATTTTCTGCCATAAATTGACAGGTTCCCCAGCCGTCTGGAAGTCATCTCCTCGAAAGCTGCCACTTTACCCAACTCGGTGCACCACTCACAAAATGAGGGTGCATCAGTTGACTTCCATCCCCTAAGGATTATCTGTCTGCCAATCATAAAGCTGGTTAGGACCCAGCATTTCATGTATTTATCTCCTATATTCAGGACCCCTCCATCACCCAAAATACAAAGTCTGGGGCAAAATGAAAACTGAGTGTCCAGTACGTCACACAAAAAACGCTGGATCCTCAACCAAAATTCCTGGCATCGCCAGCAGATGGGTGAGTCTTTAAGACCAAGCCTATACAATCTAGAGGGGGTCCAGTAGAACCGATGCAAAATCTTAAATTGCATCAGACGGATCCTTGCATCTCTAGATGCAGACCTGATGCTTTTTAGGATCCTAGCCCACTCTCCCTCCTCCAATACCAAGTTTAAATCTTTCTCCCATAATCTCTTGAAAGAAGACGAAGCTCCATCCCCCAGACTCTGAATTAACAGGGAGTAATACACAGAAGCTTCATGGCCTTTCCCATAAGCAGTAATCACCATTTCCAAAGCATCTGCTGCTTTAGGGGGGTGTACACCCAAAAACAGTACAGAGCAGGTGGCGCAGCTATAAAAACCTAAAGAACTGGGATCTAGGAATCTTAAAATGTTGAACCAAATTATCAAAAGATCTCAGTACTCCACTCTCATATAGGTCACTGAGTGTAGTAACCCCCCTCCCAATCCACTCTGACCAACAGAAAGGGGACTTATTCATATGTAATTTAGGGTTCAGCCATATGCTTGAGGCAACATTTAAATAAATGTCCGAATTAAACACTCTGGACACTTTAGTCCAAACCATGTGCAAATGCGAAATAACAGGGTGTGACTTAACTTCTACGGTTAGTTTGATCGAAAGGCTTTGCAATGGCAAAATAGGGGCAAGAACTTCTTGTTCAATAAGAGACCAGGGAGCAGTGGAAGCGACCAATGAGCCAAATGTCTAAGACCGAATGCATAGTAATAAAACAAAATCTTGGGTAGGCCTAGCCCACCCTTGTCAATCGGCCTATGTAACTTATTGAAATGTAACCTGGGACATTTTCCATTCCAAATAAAGGACTTCGCTATGCTATCAAATTGTTTGAAATAAGAGAGAGGGACATCTACAGGGAGAGACTGTAGCAGGTAGTTGAATTTTGGAATACAGTTCATTTTAATAACATTAACCTTCCAAATCATCGATAAATGTAATGAAGCCCACCTGCCCACATCGCTCGAAAACCTTTTAATTAAACGGTCAAAATTAACTCTAACTAAATCACATAAATTTGCTGGAATAAAATGCCCAAATACTTAATGCCCTGTTTGGCCCAATAAAAGGTGCCCAGTTGAAAAGCCATTACTGGGCAGTACACTGTCCGCGCCAAAGCTTCGGATTTAGACCAATAAACTCTGTATCCCGAATATTTAGAAAAGGATTAATAATTCTGTGGAGGCAAGGCATAGATCTAGTAGGGTCGGAGACGAATAATAAAAAAACATCTGCATAAAGCAGAAGCTTATGTGCCACACCTCCTGCCACCACCCCTGGAAAATCATCCTCCTTTCTCATCGCGGCTGCTAATAGTTCCAGGGCAAGACAGAACAATAATGGGGAAAGAGGGCAACCCTGCCAGGTGCCCCTATCCAGAGTAAAATAATCTGAAATTAATCCATTTGTTTGAACCGCTGCTACAGGGTGTCTATAAAGTAACTTAATCCATCCAATAAAAGTATTCCCGAACCCATATATTTCCAAAATCTTAAAAAGATAATCCCATTCTACCATATCAAACACCTTTTCGGCATCAAGTGCGAAGCAACCGGAGACTGATCATTCGCTACTGACCACATGATATTGATTAGACGCCTGATGTTATCAGAAGAGCTGCGGCCCCGAATAAACCCCTCCTGATCTATATGTATAAGAGATGTCATAGCTTTACTTAATTGGTTAGCCAGAATTTTTGACTAAATTTTTACATCTAGCTGGATCAGGGAAATTGGACGGTAACTCTTACACTCGCTTGGATCTTTGTCCTTTTTAAGAATCAGACTGATCCGGGCTTGTGTAATGGTTGGGGGAAGCTTTCCATTCTTTAATGATTCAGAATAAACTTCTAGCAAAAGTGAAGCCAATCCTGTAGCATAAGATCTAAAAAATTCAGTGGCAAAGCCATCTGTCCCCGGAGCCTTGCCTGTAGGTAAGGCCTTAATTACCTTGTCAATCTCCTCCAATGTTATCTCAGAATCAAGATCATTTTTTTTGCTCAGTCGTCAGTTCAGGGAGTTCTAATGGTTCCACAAAGTTCCTAATATCTTCATCAGTAGACGAAGACGTGGAACTATAGAGATCAAGATAGAATTCTTTAAAACCATTATTAATATCAGTGGCCGAGTTAAATATTTCACCACCAGCAGATTTCAATGAGGGAATGGTAGAAAAAGACTCTCTCTGTTTTATATACAGTAACAGAAAATACTTTGTAAAACAGACCCCAGCCAATATTCAGAATAAACACAAAGAACATGTAGATTCATTCACAGGACTGTCTCAAAGGTGTGTTCCTCCACAAAATAAACTCCAGCTGATATAAAGCCATACAGTTTCCTCAGACAGACAGACAAGTGTTCAGTGAGCGGCTGTTATGAGTGCAGCAGATGACGTAATCATTCTAATGTCCTTTAAAAATACTCCGCATAACAAACTCCAGCCAACAGGAGGCATAAGCATAAAGAACGAACAGATTCATCCACAACTGTCCCGAAAAAGTGTTATTCCACAAAACATGTTCCAGCCGCCAGGCGGAACCAACACAAAAAAAACCCACAAAAAACAAAACAGACGCCCCGGATCCTCGAATGCTCAAGTGTGTATTGAGCGAGTCAAATTCACTCGGAGGCTGCATAAAAATAATAATAAAAAAAAATACACCATGACTTACTCAGTCCGTCAACTTTATAAAAGACATCCTTTGTGTAGGCATGAATATATTTTGCAGTCATTCTTCGTGTCCATTCTCAATCTGGCCGGGAACTTCAGTGTAAAAGCGATCATCCATCCATGCAAACGTTTCTTGAAGGAGTCATTCCACAAAACAAACTCCAGCTTCTAGATGGAGCCAGCGCAAAAAGAAACAAAAATGGCGCCCAGCTTCCTCAGACAGCCAGAGTAAGTACAGCGAGTCAATCCACTCTGGAGCTACATGAAAAACCCCAAATGGCTTACTCACCCATTGTTTTTAGTGTTTGCTTTGGACACGTAAATACCCTGTGTTTCTATTCTCAGTTTGGCCGGAAACATCAGTGCAAAAGCGATCTTCCGTTGATGTAAAAGTTTCTTATATTCCTTGAATCGATCGTGTCCGGAAACAAGAAAATATTGTGATTCTTCCAAGAAAGCTTTCCTTTGCTCCTCGCATGGCGCAACACGAGATCTTTATCGAATGATCTCAGAAATTTGGCCAGAATTGATCTGGGCCTGTCTCTCTCAGCAGATCTGCGAGCCGGGACTCTGTGAGCTCGCTCGATTTCAAGTTTATGGCCTGTTATGTCGAGCAGACTCGGGAATAGCTCGTCAAGGAATTTCACCATATCTCTGCCCTCTTCATGCTCAGGAATTCCAACAAATCGTATGTTATTCCTTCGGCTCCTATTTTCCAAATCTTCAAGTTTTTCCAAAAAATTTCCACGACTATTTTGGACGTGGGCGGATTAGCGGATAATTCCCTTTCCGATGATTCCAGATAAATCGATCCGTTTCTCAACTTCTGTCACACTTGTGACATTTCTGCAATTATTGTCCAGAAAAACAAGATACAGTCCATTTAACAAAGGTAGACCTTTTTTGACAACATGCCCCAAAATCAGGCCACAATATCAAACCATTGTTTAGGACAACAAATATTGTAATTAATAAATTGTATATATTTACTGTATATATGTGACAATCTGCCCTGATCTTATATTTATGAAATATCCTTGCCCTAAGAACACAGTTCAACCATTCAAATGTACATTCATTATATAGCTGACCTTTGCCTGAATGTATGCCAGAGGTTATTGTGTTAACTTTGAAATGGACTGTTCATACAACAACTATTACAAATTATGCTGATTTTAGAAATTTAATTTGGATGACAGAATTCACAAAAATTATTCTAATTTAAGAGTGTTTTGAACTAGGTGTTTGAAACTAACATTGAAAACCACTACGAGAGAAAAAAACGATTTAGGTGATTATTATGAAACCTGACTATAAAATGTCCTGGTCCTATTTGACTCCGAAATCAAAATAAACAATAAAAAATATATATTTTGCAAATAGAAAATTAAGCCTATTTTTAGGGCCATTCAGATTTTTTACATTGTACTTTTACAATGTATCATGCCATAGTCGAAATCATTGAGATCACATTTTTCCCCATTCTGATGGTTGATGTGAACATTAACTGAAGCTGCTGACCCGTATCTGCATGATTTTATGCACTGCACTGCTGCTACATGACTGGCTGATTAGACATGATCTCCTGTCTTTTTCCTGCACATGAAGGTAACATCCAGCATCAACAGCTTGTGACTCAGCTGGATTTTTGACCTCGTCAATGATGCACTGCGCTCCAACTTTCTCAAATCACGCCCATTCCAGCAAAGCAAGCTCCGAACCCAGCCTGAAATCCACAGATATTCACAGTCTAAACACCATTCCCACGACAGGACATCTGACCATGTTTGAAACCAAGCTCAGCTGTATGCTGGCCAAGCAATACAAATAAACCAAAACGGATGGGTCCACTGGCTCAAAGGCTATGAGCTTTATTTAGATGATATGGACTGTTTCTTGCAATCCTCATATACGATTACACTTTATATGGAGGGACTTCAATCTTATTAGGCTTATTAGGCCTGTAGTGCTGTAAATCTATCTGTTAAATGTTGCTTACAAGCTGTGCATATCCCATCCACCTCACCCCAGGCACAAATTACCCAGCATCTGTATGAATCCAACGCCTCCTCATCCTATCAAATTTGTTTAAAACAGACTGTGCTGTAACAATTTAAGAAACTTATTTGTGGCAGATCTTCAGCTCTTTCCATCGGCTGCACATTAAAGCCTCAGATGGGAAGAGGAACTCAGCAAGACTTGGGGCAGGGATGGATAAACACTCTCACAGAATGACATGAGACAGCATCAGTCATCTGAATTTACAGCCTACAGCCCAAGTTCCCAAGCTCAAGGGGGAGGTGGGGTTACCAGAGGGGAGAGAGAGGGGGGAAGGAAATATAATATTGAGGAAGGGATGATTTTCCATGGGAACTGGCAACATGCTGTCACACATGAGGAAAAAGACAATCAGAAGGGCCATGTCACATTCTATCTCCATCAAAGACACAAGCCTAAGGCTCCACAACATATCAAGCCGAATGCACACACACACAGGTAGCACAGTTGTGGTCCTTACATCCTCTGCATCATTTTAGCTGACACAAGACAGGTCAAAATCATGAAGTTTGTGTCATTAATAAGAAGTGTCATTGAAGAAGCATGCATATGACATGAGCACTACTGCCTCAACAGCATCTCCAAATTAAAACACCCATTAAAAAAAGACATGCTTGGACAAATGTTTTTTTGTTTGTTTGTTAGTTTGTTTTTTTGCATCCAGCATATAAAGTGTTGCACTGATCAGGAAATTTGAGGCAGTAACCAATCACAGATATTTTAACACTGTAATTGGCCGATACAGATCCGATCACTGACATTTCTTTTAAAAGTGCCTTTTGCCAAACTTTTGCATATGCTGCAGTCATATGTTAATGCCCACACTGTAAAATTACATTCAATTTACATTAATTGTGAAATGCTAACATTTATTTGAATTGAAAACAGTTATGAACAGTTCTGTTGTCACTATCAAATATCATTGTGACATACTGGCAACAAGTAAACTCAATGAGAGCATCACACACAGAAAAGATACAGTACGTAAAAAAAAAAAAACTAAATCAAAGAAATCAAAAAAGCTCCAAAACTGCTTTAGTGAGAAATCATTAGCATCTATGATCATTTTTACAGTCTTTGGCTTTGGCTTGGTTTTGTTGTAACGCAAATCATTAATTATTAAGCAACTGCATAAAGATGTTGTGGCGTTATTGAAGGTTAAACTGTTATTGCTGTTATTAGTGGTATTGCGACAAACATATACTGTATTTCTGATTATAATCATTCTCACAAAATAGCGCTGGGATGAGTGACTGATGAGAGATTGAGAGCACGCTTGTTGGACAAAGTGAATCTGAGAGTGTGCATAATCACTCAAACTGTCTCTATTGCTCCACATACCATCTTTCGCAAATCACGTTCCATCAAGTATATACTCAGATTTGTGTTTGCATGTTTATTTGTTTATTCGTTTTCACATCCGTTTGCAGTATCTTTGTTCTACCCGTGTCGAACTAGACAGTGAGTCAGAATTACTACCGTAATGACTCTTGAAAATGGGCACCTTAATATTTTTACACATGTGTGGCGGAATGACCCGCCCCTTCCTCTCATCACCGTCACCTCGCCTCTGAGGGTCATCCTTCAGCCAGGCTCACAACGGGAGTGGGCAGGAGAGAGAAGAGGCGCATAGTTAGTAAGACTTGTTTGGGCAGCGGGGTGGAACGAGGCACACCTGATGTGTGTTTGGCCCCGTTACTACTGCCAAATAAACGTAGAGCGTGCCTCTTCTTGGGAAGCCGGCTTCTTTTCTCCATGTGTGCACACACTGGCATCCTCGCAGGCCCAGGATCAGAGCGGGGAGGGTCCAGCCGAGATAGATGCATCGCCTGACCCTCTCCTCGGACGGGGGAGAACAGCATGCGTCACGGCCGATGGGCTAGAGGCCGGGCCGCTTTCCCCTCACACCTGCTGTGGGCCTGGGAAGACAGGCCGCTAATGCCACCGCCGCCCCGCGTGCCACAGATCCAGGAGGGGAGCTCATACACTTTCCCAACCTTCAAGGAGCCCCATCTCCTTGCGAGGATGCCAGATTCCCCTTTATTTTGATCACCATTCTCCCTGGACACTATTTTCCCTGTTTATGAACATTTTATGTTTATTATTATTTTTAATAAATGCCTCTCCGAGGCTTGATGCCACACCCACTGTGTCTGTCTTGTGCTCACCCCGCCACAACATGTTATTCATACACATTTTTAAAACAAACTGGCATATTCATCTGAATTACAGCATGTCTGAAAGTGTACATTTGCATATGCTTAGAATTGCCGCAATGTCATGCTTTGAGGGCTGAGCAAGTGCTCATTCATTAGAGTAGCAGTGTATGTGTGATTTCGTGCTTGCAATAAAAAAAAGATCATCCCTGAATCTATGTACGATCAGCCAATCGCTAGTCACAGATATAAGATGAAGATTGGCCGATCTAAACTGGTGGCCAATCGATTGCTGCATCCTTACTGCATTTAAAGAAGGCCTTAATCACAAAAAAAAATCCTCATGCTATGCTTCACCAGTGAACAAGTTTTAATATAGAGCTATCAGTCTCATGGCATTTACAGCAGGTGATTGGCTAAGAATAAAAAATGTTTCAGGAATTGACTGCCCATGAATCAAAGATGGCAGTATTCAGGTCACATATAATGTAGTTTCAGGACAGTTAAATGCGCCAGCCAAGCAATTGTTGTTATTAAGATGAAAAAAAAATGCTAACGGACAGCTAGGTTATTCTGTATCTAATCAACCAAATTTCAGATACTTCCCCATCTGTAATGTTTGATTTTGTAAATTTTTCTAAAGATAAATAAATGATGATGAAAGTCAAAATATTAAATGTTAAATATTTAATACTTTACAAAGTAATCTGTTATTTTATAGAGGGTGTAAAAAAGAAAAATTTTGCCTATGATTTGGAGCAAAAGTATAGGTCAAAACAATAACCTTTGAAAGGTAGCAGCGTCATTATTTTATTTTTACACAGAGATAAGTAGGTCTATTACTAAAGTAAGTTGACTTTAGCACTGTTTTTCTAAAGTTGGAGTGCCTATAACTCCAGAAGTATTACAGATATCTTAATATATTTTTAGATTCTGGTACTGAACAAACTTTCCTTTTGGTTTCATTTTAATAATAATTATAATAATAATTATAATAATAATACATTTTATTTATAAGCACCTTTCAAGACTCTCAAGGACACTTTACATAATCAAGTTTACAATAAGAACATAAAAGATAAAAATCTAAAATCACAAATAAAAATATGCATAATCATAAACATGAATGCATTCATAAATAAAGGTTATTTGTAGTAAGCCAATTTAAAAAGGTGGGTTTTGAGGAGAGACCTGAAAGTGGAAAGACAATCACAATTATGGATATCTGGCGGTAAAGAGTTCCAGAGTCGTGGAGCAGCACTGCTAAAGGATCTGGAACCCACAGAAGTCAGACAAACTGAAGATATCACAAGTGAGAGAGAGGAGCAGGATCTAAGAGTACAGGTAGGAGAATATATATGAAGAAGATCTAGAAGATAGGAAGGTGCTAGGCTATGAAGAGCCTTGAAAGTCAGTAACAGAATCTTGTAATCGATACGAAATTTAACAGGAAGCCAGTAAAGTTTTTGAAGAATAGGAGTTATATGGACAGAGTTAGAAGATTGTGAAATAATCCATGCAGCTGAGTTTTGTATCAGCTGTAATTTATACTGAGGTTTTTGTGGTAGACCAAATAGAAGGGAATTACAATAATCCAAACGGGATGTGACCAGAGCATGTACGAGAGTGACAGTGCTGTGAGTTGAAAGAGATGGACGAAGACGATTTATGATTTATGATTTACGCAAGTGGAAGTAAGCAGTCTGGGTAATATTATTTACATGTGCTTCAAAAGAAAGAGTGCTATCCAGAATGACACCCAGACTCTTAACTTTGAAACAGGGAAGGACAGTGGAATTGTCAGTGGTCAAAGCAAAACTTTTTGAATTGACAAGATTATGCTTAGTACCTACAAGAAGTACCTCAGTTTTATTACTAATGAGTTTGATGAAATTACAAGAAAACCATGATTGTATTTCAAGTAAACAGTTATGAAGGGAAAACCGTGGAAGAGAAGAATTTGGCTTGGTGGACATATAGATCTGGGTGTCATCAGCATAGCAGTGAAAGTAGATTCCAAATTTCCTAAAAATATAACTGAGAGGTAGGAGATAGATTATAAATAATAAAGGGCCTAAGACTGATCCCTGTGGAACTCCAGTAGTAACTGGAGAGCACTGTGAACGAAAATTTTTCAATTTAACGAGTGCAACCAGAGAGTTAAGATTTAAACCAAGTGAGAGAAGTGCTTGTAATACCAATGGATAGTAATCTCTCTAATAGAATATTGTGTGAGATAGTGTCAAAAGCTGCGCTTAAATCAAGAAGAATGAGTATAGACAGAAGTCCTGCATCAGCTGAAATTAACAGATCATTAGTGATTTTGACCAAAGCAGTTTCAGTGCTGTGATGTGGGCGGAAACCTGATTGGAACTGTTCATAAAGGTTATTAGCTTGAAGATGTGTGTGAACCTGAGAAGCAACTATCTTTTCTAAAATATTTGAAAGAAATGGTAAATTGGAGACAGGTCGGTAATTTTCAAGTATTTGAGAATCTGAACCAGGTTTCTTCAGTATAGGGCTGATCACAGCAGTTTTAAAAGATGACGGTACACACCTTGAAATAAGAGATGAGTGTATAATTTTAGTTATAATGGGGAGTAGGGAAGGTAAACAGGCTTTAACCAAATATGTAGGAAGGGGATATAGCTGAGAAGTAGATGATTTGGAATTACGAATAAAATTTGATATTTCAATATCTGTCGAGAGATCAAAACTCTTAAGACTAGTTTGAGGATGTTCTTGAGATATTGGATAAGATGAACTACAAGCTAAATTACTCATGGCATTCAATTGCTGATGAATGTTAGAGATTTTATCCTTTAAAAAGTTCAGAAAAGTGTTACAATAAGCTGTAAATTGCATGTGAGCTGGAAGAGTATCAGGGGACCGAAGAAAGTTATTTACAGTAGAAAAGAGAGTTCTAGTATTACCCTCAGCAGACCTAATTAAATTAGTAAAGTGGTCTGATTTTGCCTTAAGAAGAGATTCCTTATATAATAACATATGGTCATCATACATGCTTTTATGGATATTGAGACCGGTTTTAATGTAAAGACATTCTAAGAGACGACCAAAAGCTTTAGGTTGACGTAATTCAGAGCTATACCAAGGTGCAGAATGAGAGAAAGAAACAGTACGTGTTTTTGAAGGTGCTTGAATGTCCAGGGTATTTAAAAGACAGTCATTGTAATGGGAGACCAGTTCATCAAGAGTAGTTACATTTTCATTAATTGATAGATTATCAAGATGATTCGAGGGCACAGACAGATCCATATTCTTAATGTTACGAAATGAGATGTCACGACATATATTCACGTTTGATACTGGTAGATCAACATTAAAAGATACTAATTTGTGATCTGATATAGATAAATCTGATACAGTACAGTTAATAGGTATTACATCAGAACAGCAGACAAGATCAAGAGTATGTCCTCTGGTATGGGTAGAAAAATCAATTAACTGCTTGAGTCCAAAGCTGTCCAGACATGATAGAATGTCCTTTGTAAGGGCACAATTCAGATTATCCACGTATATATTAAAATCCCCTAACAGTATTACATTAGGAGACAAAGAACATAAAATGTTAAAAATGAAGAGAATTCACTTAAGAAATTAGTATCCAGCTTCAGAGGACGATACACAGTGGCTAAAATAGTAGGTGTTGACCCGTTTATTTGTAAGGTGATAGACTCACCTTAATTATGGGAAGGTACCGTTATCGAGGATACCTTCCACTTTTCATTATAGAGAATCGCAAGACCATCCCCCCGGCCAAAGATATGAGGTTGACAAATGTAAACAAACCCTTGCTTGATCGCTTGGTCGCTTGATTCAATTGTGTAAAGTCATTTTGTTGTTGCCATGTCTCTGTTAAACAGAAAAAGTCAAACTTATGATCATTCACAATGTCGTATAATAAAGGTCCTTTGTTGGTGAGTGAATGGATGTTAAATAGACCAAACGTCAGATTGTTTTTACCAAATTTGGTGCTAAGCAACCTGGTTAGCCAGCACGCTGTGATTAACAGACCGGCGATGTTTCCTTGAAGGACGAGCAGATGACGACCAAAATGATCTCACAGAATCTGAGAAGCTGATACTGTAGTTTTGTTGAGACTCACGATGTATGTATTTCCGACGTGCTTGGCAGAAAACATCCAGGTGAAGATGCAGGGTCAGAGGTGGTGGAAAGAAACAGGCTTGTAGCTGGAAAAGTTCTGCCGCCGAGTAGTGAAGCAATGATGCCACTGGACAACATGTGTAACAGAACATAATCCAGGTGATCATAATCCATGTGAGCAGCCTGTGGATCCACATTGTTTTTGATCGGAGACTCTTAGATAAAAACAGCAGCTAGCAGGTAATCTAGCAGGTGAACACAGATAAATTGGCAAGCCAAAGAGTCCAGGAATAATAACGTGACGATTTCCTGGGTCTCATACAACTATTCACAGTTGAATATTGTTCACTTAGACTGAATAAAATAGCTGATAGATAAGAAAATCAACTGGTAAATCGAAAATTAACCGGAGAGCAGCAGCAGCTAAGACGCGCCAGCGTTCACTCTTCCGGATATGGCCACCGTTTTTTAAGGTCCTATATGGTTAAATGCCAGAGATAGGGGGCTCTCAATGGCTATGTTAACACCTCAGCTGAATGTGGCCCAAATCAGATTTTTTTCACTCAAATGTGACACAGATCTGTTAATTGGATGACCATGACTGCCAAAAGCGCTTTGAATCTGACATTTTCAAATCCGATCTGGGCCATTTTCATATGTGGAAATAAATCGGATAAGAATCAGATTTTTTCCAATGTGCCTTCAGTGTGAACTGCCAGGTCATATTTAATGTGATTTTTAAATCAATCTAACTCAACATTCGTCATTTCTGCACTTGATTTCCGGCATATATACAGTAGGCGTGTTATGGTTTCAAACTTTTATTTGCGAGTCACATCTTTTCTAGTTAATGCATTCATTTATTTTTTTAAGGAAAGAAAATCAAATTAAAGGCTCAGCTGGGTTCAACGATTGGTCTGGACTACACGTAAAATATGCATGTGAAAAGATGCAGAGACAGATTTATGTAAGTGCCCTATTCATGTCACTCCCGCAGAAAACACTGTTTCTATATTTCTCAAACTGTATCAATGCAAGTCAATGGAAATCTGAAATAACTCTTCTTACCTTACATATATGTTATGCTGTTTTTCCTGGTGTCCTTCGATTTTCGCTCTTAAGCAATATCACACTCTGATAATTAAATTGCACCATACGAAAGCAAATTATTTTATTTAAAAATACTTTATCCATCAAGACGGTCTTTTGCCATCACTTGCTAACATATTATTAGATAGACAATAAGTGTCATATCCACTTAAAAAAAAACAGCTAATTACATTTCTAAATGCAATTTAAAAGATTATTCATATTATAATATGAAATTGAACGTGCCAGAGTTTGATACGAATGCTCAGGGAGTGTTATAAGCATGCGGGTCAGTAAACGAGCGTCGGCTGTTCAGACCAGAATCTGATATGGACTACATTTAAAATGTCATGTGAACAAACTTACAAAAAAAAAATCAGATTCGAGCAGAAGATCTAATTTGTGTCACATTCAGCTGCGGTGTGAACGTAGCCAATGTGGCTCTATACGTACATTTTAACCTATTTTACATATAAAGCATTTAAATATGAGGCCCCAGGTGATTTGGGAAACTCCATCAACACTGTACCCTCAACAACATTGCACTTATCATTAAGTTGATCCAGGTTGGCAGGAGTTGTAACGTAGAGTGTATTTTTTCTTGTGTAAGGCATCTTAAACAAACAGAACTCAAAATTGTAAATAGAATGCATCAGGGACTGAATAACTGATTATAGTGAATCTAACTTTTAGCAGACAGCTAGTGAATAAATAGCACAGGAACATGCAAGGCAACAGATCTCACCTCAGCAGGATCCCATGGAATGAAATTTTTCACTTACATAGTAAGAGAAACATAAATCAGCATTCAGCAAGCATGATGATTAACACATAACTAGAGCAAAAAACAAGGAAGATTAGATGCATTTCTTGAAAGGGGAATACCGGTTCTATTATAACCAACAAGACTTCCTCGGTCAACCAGCTTTAGTGGAAAGACCATGCTGGTTGACAGGCTTCACTGGCTAAATTTCTCTGGTGAACAGCATGGCAATGCTGTTCTTCTAGTCAAATCAGCACTAAATATCACAAACCTACTCGGACCAACATGGAAATTCCAAAATGGTCAGCAAGGAAATTATTTCATTCCATTTTAATTCAATTCACTGCTTTGAAAAACTCAGATTGGGACTCATGAGAGGATCTGAACTGGAAATGAACTAAGGCATCAGAAATTGCTTAATTAAGATTAAACTGATCTCTAATGCTTCTGTAAACAAGTGTTTGATGTGCAGCATGTTGCGGGAATTGTGACAGGAAGAATATTTTGGAGGAGTTCTTGCCTTTAGCAGTGTTGAAAGCATTGTTTTGCATTTTAAGCTCTGGAACTTTCTAGTTGCTTGGGGCCATATTCTGAGACTATGACATTACGGTTCAGGGCAAATGTATTTATTTATAGCACAATAATGTATATCCATCCATACCAAGTTCAAATCAAATCAAATCACTTTATTGTCACACAGCCATATACACAAGTGCAATGGTGTGTGAAATTATTGGGTGCAGTTCCGATCAACATAGCAGTCGTGACAGTGATGAGACATATACCAATTTACAATAACATCAAATTAACACAACACAATTTAAACATCTGATATACACATAATTGCACTCAACAATATACAAATAATAACATACACTGTACAGTATACAATACGCACTATATAGATACACATTATTCAATAAAAATAAAAAATAAAAATATATAAAAAAGTATATATAGTATATATAGAATGTACAGTATTGTACTGTATTGACATTCAGGCTGTCGGTTGATAGTCAGTTGTTAAGAGAAGTTGATACTAAAATCCAGTTTTATTGGTAGATCAGAGCACCGACGGTATTCAGTACGAGTGCTGTCTTACTGACTGACAGGTGGCTGCTTTAGAACGCTGACGTGTATGTGTGCGCATGCTTTGTGAGGAGCACTCATGGATGGCAAATGTGCATATGAACATATGCTTCTTGGTCAAAATGCCAATCTTGGCCAGATATAATGTAAATACAGCTGGTTACATGTTAAGTGAATGTAAAAGCATTGGACAAAAAATGTAATTTGTGTAGAAAAATATTGATTTTAAAATAGTAGTTTTCAATGTATGAGTAAAATAAGATCTGTGGTTAAAATTACTTAAAGGAATAGTTCAACCAAAAATGAAAATTAATCATTTACTCACCCTTATGCCATCCCAGATGTGTATGACTTTCTTTCTTCTGCTGAACACAAACGAAGTTCTTTAGATGAATATTTCAGCTCTGTAGGTCCACACAATGCAAATGAATGGTGGTCAGAAATTTAAAGCTCCAAAAAGCACGCAAAGGCAGCATAAAAGTAATCCATAAGACTTCAGTGGTTTAATCCATGTTTTCTGAAGAAATATAATATGTGTGGGTGTGAAACAGATCAATATTGAAGTCTTTTTTTACAATAAATCTCCACTTTCACTTGCAATTTCACATTCTTCTTTTGTTTTTTGGAGATTTGCATTCTTCGTGCACATCATTCGGGGCTGGTCATTGGTAGAGATTTTAAGTAAAATATTTAGATTCATATTTTTAACTTATTAAATAAAGGAGTGTGTTCAATAGCATATTAATTTCGAGGATCCTGCATTTTTGCTAGTATTGTTATCAACAATTATATTTGTATTGCGATAACCCTATCCATGTCTAATTGTGTCAGTCAGTTCATCATTCGTAAAAGGTTGATTTTATTCTGTGTTATTAAGAGGGGCAAAAAAGCTTCAGTCATGGTCCAAACTTGGAATATGTCCTGCATCAATAACAAAAACAAATGAAACACATCAGCATCTGGAAGCCTGGAGGTGTGAAAACGTACAAAACAATGCGATTTTCTCACCACAACAGCAACCAGCAGCACCTCTCCACAGTTACATGAAGGGAGGGTGACAGATAGAGAGACAGAGAGAGATTGAGAGGGAGGCTCCCAGGAGCTCCAGGTGAACAGACTGCTAAATGTTCTGTGCTGAGCACCAAGGCCCATGGAGATTGGGTGAGACACAATGGCCTTGGATTCTACATCAGGAACAACAAAATCAGGCCAAACACCACAAGATGCGTAGCTGTGCTTTTGATACCTTTGTTTTTTTTTAGCTTTTGTCAGTAACATTGAGTTTCTGACACCCTTGGACACCATCTTTGTGAATCTCCGGTTGGTGAGGGAAAAGATGCTTGTTACTTAACACTTTGATAAACCAGCACACACTCATAACAACAACGTCAACAAATAAATAAATAAAAAACAAACAAAAAAAGAACAATACCAATATTAGATTTGGCACTTTTCAAGAAAATCAACCTACAAATGGCTTACTTAGAACTGTCACCGCTTATTAAATTAGAATATGAAAAATTATTATTACACTGGCAAAATTACACCCTTTTAAATCCTTACTGAGCATAAGAATGTAAATGACCTACCCACAGAAAAAAGGCAGCAGCTTTTAAAACTTTTGGTCTTAGTTTGGTCTCTTTTGAAAGATAAAAGTGCTACAGGAACAGAGTAAGAGAAATTTAAAAGCATTGGGACATGACCAGCATGATTTTTGTATGACAGTTTTTTGGAAGAATGCATGGAAATGGGCCAGAAAGTGACAAAAAGCACAATGGTGCCATGAAGTCTGACCAAGTTCTGTTTTAAATTTGAGGATGGTACTACCAAAGACTATTCAAGATGGCGCTGCGGATGGCCGCCTCAGTGTGTAGCTCTTCAGTTCTTTTGTTGTTTTTGTTTGTTTGTCCTGTGTTTAGCAATATTTTTTCCAGTCAGTTTTACCAGGGACGAACTGCTGAACATTCGGCAGCATATACCAGACTGAATATTCAGACGTTTTGCTGGACATTTTAGTCGGAGGCGCAGCTGTGTTGTTTAAACACGCTATGAGATGCAGGCGAGGGAGACGAGCAGGCGCGCTGGTCAGGCTCCATCGGCGCAGATTTCTAACAGCGCTGCCGAGCATTCATCTAGAGAATCTCCACTCTCTTCCTAACAAAACGGACGAACTACATTTCCTCACCCGTACAAACAAGAACTTGTCAAACTCTGCTGCCTTGTGCTTCACAGAAACCTGGCTGAGTGAAGCCATTCCGGAATGCGCGTTTTCAGCTGTTCAGAGTTAATGGGGAAAACGAGAGGCGGTGGAACATGCTTTTACATCAATGAAAGTTGGTGTACAGATGTAACAACTTTAAAGAGGATGTGCTGTCCTAATTTGGAAGCGCTCTTTATTAACTGTAAGCCATTCTACTCGCTGCGGGAGTTTTACTCATTTATTCTGGTGAGTGTGTATATCGCGCCAAACACGTGTGTGAACACAGCACTGCAACAGCTGACTGATCAAATCACAGACACAGAACAACAATACCCAGACTCAGTTATTATTATTCTTGGGGATTTTAACAAAGCAAGTCTCACACGTGAACTGCCCAAATACAAACAGCACATTACATGCCCCACCAGAGACAGGAACATACTGGATCATTGTTACACAACAATCAAGGATGCATATCGCTCTGTCCCTAGAGCAGCTTTGGGACTCTCTGATCACTGTCTGGTTCATCTTCTTCCAACCTACAGGCAGAAATTAAAATCAACCAAGCCAGTGATAAGGACTGTAAAGAGATGGACATTGAAACAGAGCGGGAACTACAAGCCTGCTTCAATTGCACGGATTGGAGTGCAGCCACAGACCTGGACGAGCTCACAGATACTGTTACATCATATATCAGGTTCTGTGAGGATATGTGCATTCCTACTAGGACTTATCTAAAGTTCAACAATTACAAACCGTGGTTTACAGCAGAGCTCAGGCAGCTTTGTCAGGCCAGAGAGGATGCTTACAGGGGTGGGGATAAAGTCTTGTACAATCAGGCCAGGAACACACTGAACAAGGAAATCATAGTGGCTAAAATAAGATACTCTGAGAAGCTGAAAAACAAGTTTTCAGTTAACGAACCTGCATCAGCGTGAAGTGGCATGAAACAACTCACAAATTACAGGACTCCTACCCCCCAACCCTGTGGTGGATCATCAACTGGCTGACGACCTGAATGTGTTCTACTGCAGATATGAAAGGCCCAATCTCACACTACACACCCACTCTGACCTTCAATTCACACAAACACCAACACCTCCTGCAAACCCCCTCCTCCCCCCTCTTGCTACTCAACCTGCCCTTAAGATCCGTGAAGATGATGTGAGCCAAGTCTTTCGGAAACAAAAGACGAGGAAAGCTTCAGGCCCAGATGGCGTCTCACCAGCATGTCTTCGATCCTGTGCTAACCAGCTGGCCCCCATCTTCACACAGATCTTCAATAGATCACTGGAGCAGTGTGAAGTCCCATGCTGCTTCAAACACTCAATCATTATTCCTGTCCCAAAAAACCAAAAATCACAGGACTTAATGACTACAGACCTGTCGCCCTGATGTATGTGGTCATGAAATCATTTGAGAGACTGGTGTTGGCCCACCTGAAGAACATCACTGGACCCTTTTTAGATCCCCTTCAATTTGCTTATCGAGCAAACAGGTCTGTGGATGATGCAGTCAACATGGGATTGCATCATATCCTGCAACATCTGGACAGACCAGGGACATATGCAAGGATCCTTTTTGTGGACTTCAGTTCGGCTTTCAACACCATCATCCCAGCTATACTGCAGAATAAATTACACCAACTCTCTGTTCCCATGTCTATCTGTCAGTGGATTACCAGCTTTCCGACGGACAGGCAGCAGCTTGTGAGACAGGGGAAACTCACTTCCAGCAGCTTTACAATCAGCACTGGTGCCCCCCAGGGATGTGTGCTCTCCCTACTACTCTTCTCCCTCTACACCAATGACTGCATCACCAAGGACCCCTCTGTCAAGCTCCTGAAGTTTGCAGATGACACCACTTTCATCAGCCTCATTCGAGATGACGATGAGTCTGCATACAGAAGGGAGGTTGAACAGCTGGCTGTCTGGTGCAGTCAAAACAACCTTGAGCTGAACACGCTCAAAATGGTGGAGATGATTGTGGACTTTAGGAGGAACACCCCAACACTGACCCCCCTCACCATTCTAAACAGCACTGTGGCAGCAGTGGAGTCATTCAGGTTCCTGGGCATTATCATCTCACAGGACCTGAAGTGGGAGACACATATTGACTCCATTGTAAAAAAGGCCCAGCAAAGGTTGTACTTCCTTCGCCACCTGCTACAGGAGCTGCTGATACAGTTCTACTCATCGGTCATTAAGTCTGTCCTCTGCACTTCAATAACTGTCTGGTTTGGTTCAGCTATGAAATCAGACATCAGAAGAATCCAAAGGAAAATTTGGACTGCTGAGAGGATTATTGGTTTGCACTGTGCATAACAGATAACAGATTTGTATTACATTTGCACTACGTATGTGTATGTGTATAATTATTTTTTATTTTTTATTATTATCTATGTCTTGCTGTTGTTTTTGTATTGTTTTTGTATTGTTGTACACTGGAAGCTCCTGTCACCAAGACAAATTCCTTGTATGTGTAAGCATACTTGGCAATAAAGCTGATTCTGATTCTGATTATATTCTAAAGCTATATTTATGGAGGAATGGGACGGCAATTTTGGACACTGACAAGTCATAATAATAGTCCAAGATGACGGTATTGATAACTTTTACTCACATAGAGAAAAATAAACGAACCAACAAACAATGTTATTAAGATATTTTATTTAAACCATAAGAGATGTATCAGTGTTATTAAATCTAAGTCTAACCCATTGCCCAAACCTTAAATCTAACCATGATTTTAATAGAAAAATAATCTTTGTGTACCATGAAATAAAGAAAACATAGGGCAGTCTAACAATTCCAATTCTATATCTCTAAGACATTTTTTCTGATTATGAATTTACAGTATACTGAATTCATTTTCCATAATAACATAAGTACTTTTTCAATGTATTTAATGACATCAAAAACAGCAAAGTAACTGTTAACATCAGTTATCCTGCAATGGTGCATGCACAGTTCGTAGTGGCATTAATTTGCCTATTAAAATATCACCTACATATTTTTTGTTCCTGTGGAGTTTCCTACTGTACTACCAAAGGGAAATCCCTCATCTTTGTCATGTATTGAGTGCACAAACTGTGAAATGGCTGCTGAATTGCAGTCAGCCGGAATTGGTAATTACAGGTTATGAGAAACATTCCTGCCCTCGCACTGAGCCACCGACTGACTGGCTGATAAAAGCCTCTTGATTGAGTAATTTTGTGTTTGAGAGCCACATTTCAGGGTGGAGTCTGTAATTATAGTGTAATCTTTTTTCCGTTCATGCCCAGCACCAGCCAATTCACACAAATTCGAAACAAAAGGGTCAATAACAGCTGCTCAACAGAAAATTGATATAATAATTAGACTCCGAAGAAAATGGCCCTTCAGCTCTGATAGCTCCGCTCACCATCATGATTATATCCATGGTGACGCTGGTGCTTTTCGCTCGAGAATGTCTCTCGGCCTACAGTGTTTTCAGACGAAACCACCAGTGTCATTGTCAGATCATCAACCTCTACAGTGACCTACTGACTCTGGGTTTTTACAACTATTATTTGATGACTCAGGGGCACTTCTGGGATTTGATACAGTTTAAGCATGGAGTGGACCCCCCATAAAAATGAAAATCCTGTAGTCATTTAAGCACCTCATGACGTTCCAAACCACAATGATGTTCTTTTTTCGTGGAACACAAGAGGAAACATTTTGAAGAAAGTTGACGATTTTCTAATTTCTCTTTTTGTGTTCCATGGGAAAAATAAAGTCATACGGGTTTGCATCAACATGAGGGTGAGTAAATGAAAAAGTATTTAATTTTTTTTAAGGTGAACTATCCCTTTAAGCTGCAGGAATTATAGTATCTTGTTAAGATCAAATAAGTAACGTTTCAGAACCTCACAGCAGTCTGCATGTGCAAGTGAAGCAACTGCTGTTCCCAACATGCAAGGTGAAAAGAGTGCTAATGTCCCTCATGACTCAGCACCCTCTTCATCACCTCATCAAAATTAAGACACACTGCGTTGGAAGTGTCAAGGAAAAAACTAGCTCTTCCAACAGGTACTCTATCTCAGAGTGGACCTGCGTTGGTACAGCATGTAACAAATGCAAATACAATAACTGCTGATGTTCACATTTACAGTGATTTACAGCGACAAAGCGACTGTAAGTCCTATATTTTCATTGAGAGGTGGTGATTTGAAGCGACATGAGTGACAGTGACCATTGCCAATGTGACAAAGTTAAGCAGAGTTCACCTTTATGCAAATGTGCATTGACGTGATGTGAGAACCGATGACTCGCTGATCAGACTTCAGACAGGATTGGAATAGTGCACACACTATACAACTGATTTGTGGTCACAGACTTGCGGAGTAGCTGCCGACTCAGAACATCAGAAGTGTCGAGCTTGAATCGTGTTGTGTGCACTAGGCTTAATAGTGTACAATAGGTCACAACATTTCCTATTGTTGTTCTTTAAGTACAGTCAAAGATGACTGCATCTAGTGAGCAGCTTTGCCTTTTGGTGATGATACTGCTGTCGACTACGCCAGCACTGCACACTATGATGATGGGCAGAGGTCCTGATTGATGGTACGAGAGCATTGCTGGATGCAGATTCGCCCCAAGAGAAGAGAAGAGGCACGAGTATAATTGCGTCGGCCAGTCAAGTGTGCGAAAGGATTAGGCCTTGGCCACTCTTCAGCACACCCATATAAAAGATTGTCCCCCTGGGGAGAAGAGCATCGTTTTGCTTGTGTACTGAAAGCAACACACCGACAGCACCATTCATCCTGGTACACCCTCCTCCCCTGCCTGTTTGCAATCACAGCCTTGGCCTTGTCTTTCACCAAGCATGGCGTGTCGTCTCCGAGCCTTCTCAGCTGCTCGACGCTGTCTCTGTCTTCATTAGTTTGGCAATATTACGAGGGCAAGCTTCCCTCAGGATCTGTGACGATGTCTTTCACCTGTCTATTTCTGCTTTCCTTTTCTGCCCTCTCTGTTTGATTCTCTGAACACAGTCCTGAGAAAGTATACCAGGCCAGAGAGAAAGAACCTTACCATTAGGAAGATATTTAGAGTGAGTTAGTTTAGTTGAAGTTAAACGTAGTTGCAGAAAAAAAGCAATATGAAGCAGAATGGAACAGAATACAGGGGTCTCGAGGTGAGTTTTTAAAAGTTGGACTGTTTTTAACTAGACACGCTGTCATAAAAACATAACACTTATAGCGGGATGTTTAAAAAACAGCACAAGACACGACGCAACAACCAAAGGCATCCGCCTAAATGTGTAGCAGCGGTACTTTAAAGGGAATGAATTTAAAGACGCAACTTTTCCGATTTTTTACAAATGCACATATGTGCATTTTCTCAAGCAGAGGTTTTACTGTACAGTATATGTTGGTTTCAAACACCTAGTTCAAAAGCCTCTTAAATTTGAATACTTTTTTTTTTAATTCTGTCATCCAAATGTATAAATTTTCACTATGATCATATTTTTGTTATAGCTCTTGGGTAAACAAATGAACTAGGGCTTTCAATCAATTAACATTTTTTAAGGAATTAATTACATGGTGTCCCGATTATTCATTGAATTAACTGCAATTAATCACATATATAAATATTTGCTGAGAAAGCCCCTCAAATAACAATTCAATTTATAATGAAGATAGCTATCTTAAAATATTTACAAATAATATATATATATATATATATATATATATATATATATATATATATATATATATATATATATCACACACACACACATATACTGTATATAAAATATTATAAAAAATATTCAGATAATTAAAATGCATTACATTATTGTGGCAGAGGAGTTAAGCATTGATAAGGCAATACAAAAAGCGGCTTTTTAGAATCCAATGTTTTGTTTATTTGCATATTATTGAACATAAGCCAATCATTGGCATACAGCTCAGAGCAATCCTTTTTGCAAGTGAATTTGTCAATCAATCAGAGATTTATTATGAGGGCTTGTCTAAGGACCCATCAATGTACATCTGCGTCAGACGGATGCTTTTGAAGTGTCTCGCTTTGGTTGTGTTGCATCATAAACATACGATTTTTAGGTCACTGTGTCAAGTTAAACGTAGTTTAATACTTAGAAGAACACATCTTGAGGTCCCTTAGTTTGGATTTGCACTCCATCAAGCTGTGTTTTGAATGAAAGAAAGCATCCTTGTGTTGGGCTGTCTCCTGAAGGCTTGGTTTGTTCTCTGTATAAGCTGTGTGTTGCTTATACAGCTGAAGTTTCGCTTACTGCCCCCTGTAGAAAACAGGTGGTACTTCAAGCCTGAATTTCTCAGGAATCTTCCTTATTACGGTCCGGGGACATGATTAATTGCGTAAATGTTTTTAACACGTTATTTTTTATAAAATTAATCGCACTGACTTAACACGTTCAATCGACAGCCCTAAAATGAACAAAATAAAACCACACTGGAAGTTAGCACTGTCACCTCACAGTAAGAAGGTCCTGGGTTCAAGTCCTGGCTCAATTGGCCCTTTCTGTGTGGAGTTTGCATGTTCTCCCTGTGTTTATGTGGGTTTCTTCCAGGTGCTCCAGTTTTCCCCACAAGTCCAAAAACATGCAGGTTAAGTGAATTGGAGACTCTACATTGCCCTGTAGATGTGAGTGAGAGTCCCCCAGCCACTGGGGGTTGCATTAGGAAGGGCATCTGGCATCAAACCTGTGCCAAAAATATGCAGATCATGGATGGTCTGCTGTGACGACCCCTAATGGGAGCAGCCAAAAGAATAAGAAGAAATGTGTCCTTAGGGCAAAGGTATTTTTCATGAAAATGCTACGTGTTTCAAAATGTCAAATATTTTCAATTACAATATTTGCTGGCCAAAACAATGGTTTGATATTTTTGTACGTTACCTTTTACATTTATGTTGTTTCATGAATTGTTTTGTTCATAACTTTTTAATTTTTATAATTTAGCTGAAAAGCCCACAATAAGCTGTTTAATGTAGGTGTACATGTAAATTTAAAGTAAGGTGTAGATTTTGTGTTGGTGGTTGTGGTGGTGGTTCACCCCCCAATGTTCACATGAAACCTACACCATTGGTTTAATGCCAGGTTCATTAGTAGTGTGACATTAAGTTGTCACAAAAGGTGAACGTGTGTTTAATGAACTGTATCTTATTTCCTGGGAAGGAATATTGAAAATATTCAAAAGCTTTTCTGTAGCCAAGACTTCAGTGTACGTATCTGGCTATGCAGAAATTTGCTTTCAGAAATAAACCTACAGAAATATTCACTGCAAGACAATTTGCCCAAGTCTCCCATATATATATATATATATATATATATATATATATATATATATATATATATATATATATATATATTATTATTATTATTATTATTATTATATATGAATATTACATAGAATATTAATATTTTATATGTTAATATTATATATTAATATATACATTTTGGCATATTCAAACAATTTGTTTTGTCAGCTCTTAAAAATACATATAATAAACTGCCTAAATTCACTGCCTTTTGTTGCCTGCATTAGAAAATAACACCACATCATCTAGAGAGTGGACAGGCTTAATTTTTCTACCTTGTAAAAACAATAAAAGAGCATTCCCAAGAGCTTATGTAAGTGCTAGCATAACCTGCAACATTGGGCCATGCCCCACAATAAAACAGATGTATGCACAGTCAACATTTTGCCATTATTAAGAATTATCTTGGCCTCAGTCATTTTATTACAAAACAATTGGACAAAGTTGGCCTCACAGCCTATACAAGGCTTGACAGATAACTAATCTAAGTAACTTAGTCTCATAGAATGAACGTTACTATAACTACATTTTTGCACACTGATTTTTACGTGCAGAATTCTATGTTTTGCCGCAGTTTCCTGGTGAAATTAATACTAAAGGCGCTACAACAAATGTGCGTTTTATTCACTTTCGTACAAATCACAACTACAGTGGCTGATTATGACTTTGTTAACACTTAATTTTTATACTATTACTCACACAGTGCTATGTTATGGTATCAAAATACTTTAACTATAAGCATCATTTGAAAAACAATACATTTTAACTTACATACTCACCTACATTTGCACACTTATTCCAACATGATTAGCTTCTGAGGTAGCTCACCTGATAGAGCAGGGGCACTCAATTAAAGTTCCAAGAGGTCCGGTCTCTACATTTCCTTCCCCGCAAAGGTCCGGATAATAGTACGTATCTTACACGGTGTCCTATGGCTATGAAATTATATCATATATATTTTTGAATAGTTTTTATAACTTGCCACGTTGGCAGCACTAATACTTTGTAAAAAAATAAATAAATAAAACAATTCTAAACAGTCAAAACAGTCTCTTCAAAACTGGGCAGGGATGAGGACATTGGGGGCCTAGAGCCAAAGTAGTGGGGTCTGAGGGATCTTCTGCCAAAAGATTAAAATATTTCATCAAGACTTCATCAGTCGAGGGCACTTGGATATGAATATTAAAAGATAAGATGAACAGTTCATTTTGAAGCTAAATGACAGCAGTCCAGTTTTTGTGTTTTTAAAAATGTTTACATTCATAATATACTGTATATGTATGGGATATAGGAGGCCTTTTGACAGATAAAAATATGGGGGTTTAGGGGTATCCCCTGAGAAAAATGTATAAATATGTATAAGTCTGAATGGACTATTTTCATATTTTCCTTAAAGTGAGAATTTACCAAGTTACAAACTAACAATTTACATAACAACAGTGAAGCATTAAAATACTGTTTGCTTCATTTAAATATAAATCGGCTTTCCTTGTAACCCATGCCATGATGACATCTCTGATTCATTTTCACAAAATTAGAAAAAAAAATCTTTGTTTATTATGAAAGGCTCCTAACATGCTGATTAATTAAGCTAAATTTAGACGAGAAAACTTTATTGTCTAAAGGCGGCACGTTAACTTGTCCTGACACAAACCTGGCTTAGCTGAGCCGTCTGAATCACACATCAGACAGATGATGATAGTTTCACTTTGCTTCATTTTTGTTTTCTGCAGTGTCTTTAAGCGAAAGATGCCATTATCTGTAGCGGTGTCTCCGCTACTGTTTTTAAAAATAACTGCGCCTGCACCTACATACAGTAAATCAGGCTTTATTCGCCACCTCTATAGCAGGGAGAGAGGAAAAGCACGGAGAGCAGGAATAAAAGCACGTTCAGCACTAGGGAATAAGCACGTAGCCAGGTGTCAGATAACTAGCACAAAGGTTTAGATCTCAGTCTGGACTGAATTGTCCTTCTGTCCGGATCCGGACCAGAGTCCGCCTATTGAGTACCCCTGTGATAGAGTGTTGGACTTTGGACTCTGAAGTACGTGGTTCGAGGCCAGTCAAACATGCAATCTGACATATGAGACGAGAGTGTCATAGAAGTGACACGAGATGACATGGTTGCTTCAGAAAATGTGCTTTTCACTTTGCATTTTGTTTTTGGACACTATCGGTCAGGTTTAGGCATTGGTTAAGGGTAAAGATGTCTGTTTACCTCTCATTTGATTTTAGTTCACTAATGGTTAGGTTTATTTTAAAAGGTTAGTTCACCCAAATTCTCTCATCATTTACTCACCCTCATGCCATCCCAGGTGTCATACACTTTCTTTCATCAGCAGAACACATTTTGAAAAATATCTCAGCTCAGTAGGCCAGAGGTTAAATGAATGTCTTCTAAAGCAGTATGCGCTTGTGAGGTATTTACATTGGCATGTTCATGCAAATATTTACGCACGTGCGACACACCCGGAAGAGCAGCGCTGTTTACAACTGAGTAGGAGGAATGCTGTACAGAAGCTTTGTTGGTTTTGGTTTAGATCTGTATTTGTATCTGTATCAGAGAGTTTTCATTTTTGAGTGAACCAACCCTTTAAAGTTTTAGGTTAGGGAGGTACATTTTACACATTAAAACCTCCATCTAATATTCCCCTTAAAAACCTTGTCTGATTACAATACCATTTCACTTGCTTCTGGCACAATGTTCATTAGACCAGGCTAAATATACAGGTCAAACAAACATGCCTTGCATTACAGACCTGTTTACACTAGGTTTTAACATCAGTCTAATACAGGTTTAAACAGGGTCCACATTCAGAAGTGGTCAGAAATGCATGTGACCATGCATTCAGAAGCGAAAACACTAGTCTATCCTGTAGCATCCCACTTTAACAACATACATTTTAAATCACCAATCAGATTTTACACAACATATGTACACTGTCAGAAAAAAACATACTCTTTCAATTGTGTTGGAAAAGTTTAAAAAATAACCTTTATGAATTAATTCAAACTACTCTATAACCTCCCAAAAGACAGATGTCTGCGCACAGCTGTGCATCATGTTGCTAAACACCTGTTGATAAACCGTACAAAGAAAGCAACACATTCACTTGCGCTCCAGTTATAGCTTGTTATTGTCTCATTCCATTTCCCATCGTCTGCCTTACATTCAACTGGACCGTCTGATTATCACGGATACATCCCACCTCTGATGTACCATTAACCACCTCTGATTTGTGGGAAAACAATGTCTCATAACACTACATAGAGTAAGTGGACATGGAATAATGCCACATAAGTAGACTTCTCCCAATGAGCCCAATGAGCAGATGTTTTTCTTTCCAGTTATTCTGAAAGATTACAACAATGAGATGGAGAACACATAGGCCACATTCAAACTGAAGCAGAATTCGATATCGGTAGTGTCTGTCTGGAGTGCTAAATATGGTTATGTTCATACACAGTTCTTAAAGAGTTAGATAAACACATTCTATAAACAAACTCTGAATTTTCTGGTCTTCATTTTGTAACATATTCACGTTTGCATATGCTCTTGTTGACAAACAAACCTCTGTCTGAAATATCAAGAGCTGTGAAGGTAAGGTTGCATGTATCCTGTCTGTTGAGGAGTATCGTACTCAGAGGAAATGGAGTTGCTCGGGCTATTCTATATGCAAGATGCCCGCGGCTGTAGCCCTGGATGACCCTGAGTGTTTGAAGCTGAAGGACAGCATGGAGACTGAGTTTAATCCTGCGGGCACCAGGCCCACTGGAGCGTGCACATACACAAACAAACAGTAACACACAAACACACGTCATATAGGTTGACAGAGTATAAATGACATAAAGAGCATATGGAGTTCTTGAAAAAGCCAGTATACACACATGCATGCAAAACACATAAACAACAGACATACAGGCACACAAACTGGTACAAGCTTCATCCCTTGAAGAGGGAAGTAAATGTGTTTTCATGTTATGTTATGTTATGTTATGTTATGTTCATTTTATCTGATTCTCTAACCCACTTTAACTTCATCAGAAGCATTTATCTTTGATATGTGCACTTTAAGTGCACTTAAAGGAATAGTTCACCCAACAATTAAAATTCTCTCATTATTTACTCACGTCTCATCATAGAAAAATATCTCAGCTCTGTTGGTCCATTCAATGCAAGTGAATAGTGGCCACAACTTTGAAGCTCTAAAAAGCATATAAAGGCAGCATAAAAGTATTTCATATGACCTGAATGGTTTAAGTAATGTCAATACGATAGGTATGTGAGAGAAACAGACTAATATTTAAAACTTTTTTTAACCATAAATCTTTGCTTTCGACCAGATTTCCTATGTGCTTCTACGAGAGGGCCGAGTTCACGCGGCCTCTCTCATCACATATGTGAGTTGGCATGTTCATGCAAGAACTGACGTATGCATGAAAATAATTAATAGTAAAAAAGTTTTAAACACTGGAGTCGTATGAATTACTTTTATGCTGCCATTATGTGTTTTTTGGAGCTTCCAAATTTTGGACCCTGCTGACTTGCATTGTATTGACCTAAAAAGCTGAGATATTTTCCTAAAAATCTTTGCTTGTGTAGAAGAACTAAAGTTACACAACTGGGATGGCATGAGGGTGAGTAAATGAGAGAATTTTCATTTTTGGATTAACTATTCCTTTAAGTGTACAGAAGTTTTAAAAAGAGCATTTATTATGAAAATAATATAGCCTACTTTTAGAGTTCATAGTTCAAACAAAGTTCAGTGTGTACTTTGTGTTATTTTTGAAAACAAATTAATGCAACTTTATTGTATTTAAGTGACATTTAATTTAAGTTGGAAATATACGTATCTTAAATGCAACAAACTGTAGCTTCGATAAAGCTAAAAATTTAACTTTGTAACACAACTTTGTATGCACTTGAAATATAAAGTATACAGTTGGTTGACAGGTACATCTGATAAACTGTGGTGCAACTCCATGTCAATTGTATAATTGCAAATAAAAGTGTTAGTTAGCATATACTGTATACATCCATTCAACTTATTTAAATACGTATACTTATACGTATACATATACTGTATACTTCCATTTGACTTTACCATTAAATATCATTTTAAAATTACATCAATACTCTTAGACTGCATTTCGTTGTCCCAGAACAATATATTTAAGGTACTTAAGTGTGCAACTCAGTTATTTATGCATTATTATGTTTTGATTTAACTGTACTTCTTTAAAGAACACTAAAGCATTATTTAATAGATATTGATTTAAAATGTACTTTAAAAAGAATATTCTCAGATTGACTTTAAAAATAAGTAAACTTTTTAAAGTGTGCTTACATATGTTAAGGCGCACATTCATGTTAGTGTGTAATTGAAAGTAATCATTTCTATCATATTACCTAAAAATTAAGATCCTACGAACCATACACTTAAGAGCATTTTTTTTTTTCATTTCTCTAAGCTCATAATGTCTCCATGAATACTCATGACACTGACATCGAAGGATCAGACAGCTTATTCATGCACAGGCACTTACTGTATACATCATTTATTTGACCTCTTGGTTTTATGTGTATGTTTCTTCGCTCTCTCTCTCTCTCTCTCTCTCTCTCTCTCTCTCTCTCTCTCTCTCTCTCTCTCTCTCTTTTGCTGTGTAAAGGTGTCAGGTATAGGGTGCCTATGGGTCTTATGATCTCTAGCAGACACTTCCAGCTTGATTTAGGCCCATTTAGAGTTAAAGCTTTGTTTGAAAAATAGCATTCTGTGATAAACAAGAGACCTCCGCTCCAATCCTTACTTTTGTCACTGCAGATCTCAACACACAAGTCACAAAGGATACTCTTTCACTACACGTTATTTAGCTTTTACTTTGTTTAAGGAATATCCCAGGATATCAACAAAAAAACAAAAAAAAACTCTAACCACTGTGTGATTTAAGCACTGAATACACCAGAAACGCCAGCACTATCATCATTTTGAACCACTTGTGACAAATGTCACTGCCTTCTGCTCACAGCAATTGGCTGTAGCCTGCTGTTTTTCACCCCTCATTTGCATAAAGTTGAGCATTTCTCAAATTGTATAGGCTCTTCCCACTTGCTCCAAGCCTGCCACTCAGTTCCTATTGGAAATGATTTAAAAACACTGGTCAGCTCCACTCACTCTGTGCCAGTGGACACTTATAGGATACAAGAAGTATATAGTAGTAAATAAAATAATGGTTAATGTGACTCATGTCCACTTTAACCCTTTGCAAGGTGAGCGCTACGAGGGGATAGCACTTCACTCTCATAACCCAAAACAACACCTCATGTCTACTGTATATTGACTCTCTCTCTGACTAAACCCTATTTACTCATTAAAGCATAATTTGTCTTATCAGTTTTCACAAATATTACGGCACAGACCAGGAAATGCATGAAGGATAAGTGTGAATTAACAGGACATCTTGCATACTACACACATACAAAGGCCAGAGTGCCCACTCACCAGGCCGTCGCAGTTACTAATAGCTACCGAGGCTCCCTGCACATCCATAACGTCACCCACATACATGCAGTCGCTCTTCAAAGACTCGGAGCGCATGCTGCCAGAATCCTGCCACTCCATCCTGGCTCCGGGTGCCACCAGTCGTGTGTTGCGGCGCAGACGCAGGTGAAACTCCTGGCCGAAGACAGTGACATTGTAGTAGAGTCGGTCAAGCGTGCCTCCTTCGGACTCACTGTGGGCGTGGTCGGCCAATGCCACCTCTCTTCTCCAGCGCCTACGGAACTGCCCATCTGCTGGACCAACCGATACTGCATGGGACAGGAAGCGGCCTTCTGCATCGGTAAGAACAGGCTTCATCAGTCCATAGTCCCCCAGGACATGCTGCAGGGAATCTGCATTGGGTTATAAACAAACACAGTCAGTCAGACAGCAACAGCACACATTCACTGAGTACATCAGCATCTGTAATGAATGTCACTGTGCTGCCAACTTTCATGGACTGGTTTGGTGACACAATGTTTCTCAGTGACTCAATGTTTCTGTCATCATTGATGGGATGTTTACATTTCCTGCGGTGTTGCATGATATTCTACAGTACATCTAAAGCTTTTTTTTAACAGCATTTTGCTAATTCTTTTATAACTATTATGCATGCAGCTATATGACCTCACATTTTAGGGTTAGTTCACCCAAAAATGAAAATTCTCTCATTTACTCGCCCTCATGCCATTCCAGATGGTTCTTCTGCAGAACACAAACAAAGACTTTTAGAAGAATATTTCAGCTCTGTAGGTCCATACAAAGTGAATGGTGGCCAAAACTTAGAAGCTCCAAAAAGCACATAAAGGCAGCATAAAAGTAATCAATTTGACTCCAGTGGTTTAATCCATGTCTTCTGAAGATTCAATCAGTTTTAGGTGAGAACAGACCAAAATATAAGTCTTTTTTTACTGTAAACCTTGCCACTGCAAACTCTTGGAACGGTCATGATTTCAAGATTGATTACACTCCCTAGTGATCGCCAAGGAGACTGCTGATGTCAAGATGTATAATGAAAAAGGAGTTAGACTTTTATTCTGCCTTTACATGCTTTATAGAGCCTTGAAGTTTTGGTCACCATTCACTTGCATTGTGTGGACCGACAGAGTTGAAATATCTTCATTTGAGTTCTGCAGAAGAAAGAAAGTCATACATGTCTGAGACAGCATGAGGTTAAGTAAAAGATGAGAGAAATTTTAATTTTTGGGTGAACTTTCCCTTTAACTGAGATCATATGGAATATTTATATCTTTAAAAATAATTTGTCAAACCACATAACGGTTTAAAATAAACTAATGAAGACACAGGTGATTAAAAATGGTGAAAAAAAAGAAATGGTGACACTTTCACATATGTATTCATGTACATTTTAATCTAAAATCTTGATTAGAAATAAAAAAAATAAAAAAAAGTCCATGGGCATTTAATGCCTCAACTACCTATCTATGATGGATATATCTATGCTGGCAACTTTCATATAAGTCTTTGGCGAAATAATGTTTCTTCTAGCAAACCACCTTAAATTTTGATTTAGGATTTTCTGTAAACATGTCCAACATCACTTCACAAGTTTTGCTTCCCATGCAGTCAATGCAAATGAGTAGCCAGGGGTCAGACATGCCCTTGTGAAGCAACACACTAACACTTGTTTGACACCACACAAATCATTTTCAGATTTAATGATGCTTGTTTGTGCAGAGACTGCAAGACTATGGTGTCATTCTGTGTTATGCCTTACATCATGAACTAACAAAACTACCAAGAAAAATACATTTTCAATGTGCCCACTGTATTCAATGACAAGCTAACCCTTGGTTAATTTAAACAAGATTTGCGTGTCTGCAATTCTGAATACGAAAGGATGATATATCGAGAAGAAACTCACAACAACAGACTCACGTAAAGAAAAAAAAAGGGAGAATCGACTCAAAACATATTATACGCAAGTCTTAACCCTCGCTTAAACGATGGCTATGTCACAAAACCTTGTGTAGACTACTGCCTAACTAGACAACAATTTTAGGCGCGTTTCCACAGTCGAGTTCCAAGTCCTGACTCCTGTCAGCTCGCGCGCACACATTCAGCACGCGCTTATGATGCCCAAAACTGCTGCACGCGCAAATGATGCCAAAGAATCTGTATAGTCTCTAGATAGGCAGCTCACTAGGTTTTGAGAAACAGCCGATGTGTCAGTTCAAAGTGTGCGCAAGATGCGAAGTGATGCTGTGCATTTCATGTATTTCATGCACTTACTAAAGCACATTTACTCAAATTCATACACAATAACCGTTTCAATAAAAAATAAAAAATTCAGCCTTTGTAGCAAAAAAAGCACATTGCAGTTGTTTTTGTTTTTTTTTTTTACAAGCAACCTTCTGTTCTTTCTCTTCTAAAACCAAAAGTTCTATTTCAGAGCTTTTTTTTTTTTTTTTTTTCTGTATGCAAAAATAGACGTTTATGTTTAAAAACTCATAAAAGATCAGAACAGAACGGGGGCATTTTCCAATTTGAAATCAATATCCAGCAATATTTCCGTTCTCAGACAGATCAATATCGCAAGAGCATCCGACAAAGATCGCTTCTTCTTTGCAAACGCGAGAGGGGAAAAAAAACATTCTACCTTTAGCGTTCAACTGAGACATCCAGAGCGTCCTAAAATAATTCATTTCAGCAGCACGTGAAACATGAACACTTCAAAACAAAGAGTGATGACACAGCACACGAGAACGCCAGGGCTTCTATATACAGTATATTTGGGAGAATAATTAAAACACATTGGAAATAGCCTATGCCACAACTTTGACTTAGATAGGGATGGGCATAGTGCGCGAACATCCAGTTATGACGGGCACTTGAGTGGTACTGGGCAGGACATCATCTTGGGATGGGATGAAAGTGCAAATAGGTAAAGGCAGTAAGTAAAGACGTACCTATGCTACTGGCGATATAGAGGCCGTTCGTCTGCAGAAACATCGGCAGTGTGATTAGGATAGTAAATCCGGCCGCGAAATCCATGGCAGCTCCGAACTGCACAGGTGAGAGAGACGGACTTTGGGATCCAGCGTGTTAAAGTTCCCCGCGCGACCAGCAAGCGCCACGATAGCAACAGCCGCCAGCAACTTACTGCAAAGTGCACGAGGAGAGAGCGCCTCTCTCTCTCTCTCTCTCTCTCTCTCTCTCTCTCTCTCTCTCTCTCTCTCTCTCTCTCTCTCTCTCTCTCTCTCTCATACACACACATACACACCCTCTCCCTCCTCCCACCGCCTCTTACTAGGTTTCTCTGTCAACACCTGAATGTACACACAGACAAACTACACTCGCGCGCTCCCCCGTACACAAACGCGCGCTCCACAGCTCGAAGCGACAGAAGGGATGCGGAATCATTTCAGACAGTGATGATGCAATATAAATATTGATATTTCGCATTTTTCCACATATAAATGCTTTTTAAGGACTTCGAACCAGATATATCTGTCATGGCTGAATTTTAAAAAATATGTTTGCTTCATCTCATGAAACTTTTTTAAAATTGAATTTGGTTATGTGTAGAGGGTGACCAGCTCAAACTTTGTGCAGCGCTTTACCCTTCTTGAACACACAGAAAAATTAGTGTGGAGCGGGGATAGACTCCTTTATTCAAGAGAGCAGTCTCAGATAGGCCAGGTAGAAAGTGTGTTGTGTCAAAGAATGCATCCAGCCAGTGCCATACTGTATGCAGGAGTACATACTGTATAATGGCTTGTAATAAATTGGTTTAAAATGAAAACAAAAGTTTTTATAATTTGTATCATTACACAAGCAGGCTTGTGCACCATTCAGAATATAATTAAGAATGCCTTTTATATTCTGATTTAATTCAGGTATTTATATTTTTTGTTATTATTATTATTATTATTATTATTATTGTTGTTGTTGTTGTTGTTGTTGTTGTTGTTGTTGTTATTTTAATTGAGAAATTATTTTAATTTAAATGTCAGGAAATTGAATTCAAATGAAATGAAATTCAAAGATATTCATGTGGCTAATAATAGACATTTCCAATTTTTAGTATTAGTGAGCCAAAATAATAACCTAATACAACTGAATATAGAACTCATAATTTGAATGAATTATGTGCATGATTTTTGCCACTTATCACAATTATGGAGTCTTTATTTGGTCCACTGTTTGCTTACTTATTTTTTTTTTCATTTACTTACGCATTTCCATACCAATCACTGCTAGCAATATCAAGTCCCACCCATTATAAAAATGTTTTATCAGGGAACCTTATTTAACCTAAAATGTGATAGCATCTAAATTAACTGGCATTATTCAAGTTGAAATGTTATTTAATATGACTAAATCAGCATGGCAAATTAAGTTACACCAACAAAAGTGATTTGTATGGGTTACATAAAGTATAATTAGATCTTTAAAGTAACAATTGCAGGTTACCACTTTTTTCAGTGTACAACCTTGGAGTATCTACACCATTTCTGTACATTGTAAGAAAGGGAAAACACATACTTTTCTTGATGACTGTGGTCATGAAACATCTGAAAATTGTCATTGCTAACAGTAAATAATGAAAAAAAGATGTTGCACTAATGTAATCATATAAAATGATGAGCGGTCCACAGAGCAAAACACCTGTTCTTTTAAAAGACTTAATCTAGTAGTTGCATATTGATAACTACTATATAGTTATAAAACCTTACTTGACACAATGCAATGCCACTGAGAATGAAATCCTTATTTTTCTCAAGTAAAAAAAATTCCCCTTTCACTAATATTTGTCTGTGGATAGCAGATGGATATCGAACAAAATAAGGCATATATGATTAGCTCATACAGGGCATACAGTATACAGAGAATTCTCTGTATTCCTGTGATTGTAGGTGAGTAATGTCAGGAGAAGGATTGTTCTGAGGAGGCAGATGAGCAGATAGCCCTTCGGTGATGCGGACAGGGAATGTCCTTGGTAGGGTCAAACACATGGCATCCATTCGTTTGCATGTATTAACATACTTAATGAGTGATGGAACAGATTTTAATTTTGCTCTTGAAAGGTTAGACTCCTGAGCATCAGGTTTAGAGAGTGTCAGAATTCATCTGACATACTCATTAAAAAGTTGCCAGATTGAAAGCATGGTATATTATACATGAAACTACTGGAAGCACTAACTGCTTATTTTTTACAGTAATCTGGCATTCACTATTAAGGAAACAGTTTTAACAAAGCAACCTTTTATGGTCAAACTTCTTGATTGATTGTCGCAAAGGTAATTCTAGACGCCAAAGGATTCTTGTTGCCTGCATGAGAAAACGACTAATTTACCTTCACTTTAGGAAACTTGAAAACCCATAAAGCACCGTATATGGATAAAATCAACATTAGTTTATCTATTGGTGCAGTGCAACTACAGTGCAATACAGTGTGGTTTGGCTTAACAAAATTATTTTTTTCTGATTGTAATGTAAACCTCCTGTCATATTATAATAATAGCTTGATTAAAACCAAATTGCCTTACACCCAGTCACATTGAAAGAAACTCACAGCAAGTGTTAGAAGAGTCTTGCATTTTGGAATTGCAAAGGACTGAAAGAAAGACACATTTTCGTGAATTGTCTCTTTTAGGATAAAGTGCTTATTTTGGATCAGGCAAGCATGGCCTATTGTTTCAAAAGTTTATAATGTAAAAGTTTGTAATCCCATGCTGCAACTGTTATCATCTGAAAAATTACAGTATAATAACAAGCAGATAAGCATTGCATTCATGAGGAGTTTTAACAAGGTCTTTGGCTTCTGCCAAATGAGAAGCAATGGTCTTTTTTACCCTGAGCAAAGCTTGCACTTGTTACAAGGATCTCAACTATCACAGATAGGATAGGAATTGGACCTTGTTTATTCCTAATCCAAAATTTCCTAGGCCAAATCAACTTCTCGTTGTTCTTATCACTGCATCCAGAACAACTTTAACTGTATGATAATGAAGGGGTTTCTTACATGTAGGCCTGCATTTGGAATGAGATCTGGACTTTGACTTAGTGATTCCTTAAACTTCCATTTCTTTCATTTGAGCTATTTTTATGGATTTACTTGCATGTTTTGGGTCATTTCCAGGTTAAATTTACAGTATAGTGCATCTTCATATGTTTTACAGAGGACCTCACATTCTCCTCCAGCACTTTCTGGTTTGTTGTGGAACTGTAGTTGACGATGGCAAGTTCAGCCACACTGAAGCAGCAAAACAGTCCCAAACCATACACACTGATCACAATGTGTATTTGGCCACAATAGGTTGAAAATTCTGCTCCTGAAATTGGTCTGTACTTACCGAATTTCAAATCACTGCCCCCCAGTAGCTGAATCTCAAGGTGTTGTTGAATGTATGAGCACAAATGAGCTCCAGTTTCAGGGTGAAATGACCACAAAATGGCACCAGAAACGGGTTGTATTTTTAGTTGTAAATGATGTGATACAGTCAACAACAATATATATTTTGTTAACTTTACCTCCAAATCCCAACCATATACCTAAATATCAGAATCACACTCACCATTGTTTACCCATGTCTTGGAGGTTGCTCGGGCAATGTGCTACCAATAGCGCTAGAGGGAAAGGTGATCTGAGTTGAACTGATACAAAACATGTCTGATGGGAGATGGCTGTATTTGGCTGTATGGGGTCAATTTCAGGGAACATTAACTTTCGGATGCTACATGTCAATTTCCTGTGTGATCATATTAAAGCATATTACACCTTCCAGTGTGTTTTACAGTTGGTATAAGGTTCTTCTTGTCAAATGCAGAGTTTCCATGCATGATGTTTTGAATGGTGGACCTTTGAATCATCTGTCCAGAGCACATTGTTCCAGAAGTACAAGTCTGAGAGTAGAGCCTTCTTTCTTGCCGACCTCCCATATCTACCAGATTTTTGTAGTTTAATAGTTGACTGGTGTATTCGTACATTGACTTTTGCCTCTGAGCTGCCTTTAGATCCAATGACGACACCCAGGGGGATCTTTAAGGGTTCTTCTTGGGCTGAATTCAGTGTAAAGACGGCAATAGCTGTTAATCCCTCAACAACCTCAATCAAGCAGGTCTTTTGACCTTAGCATGATACCGCTATGTACCTTAATGGCTATGACAAAACAGACCTGTTGTTGTGGCCCTCCTCTTTGATATGATATTTTACTAACTTACTCCAGACTCTTATTTTAGAAGTGATAAATATGTTTTGTTTTTTGTTTTTGTTTTAGTTTTTTTACTTTTTCTACAAAATACAATTTAACTTTTATGTATTTAACTGTGCAACTAATTTCTAAATAAAAATAAAGTGTCGTGTTAAATTGTCTCTATCTCTCAATAACTATCTACTGTACTATTTCCACTTAGTTTTTCAGAGCACTCATTACATTTAGTGGGATGGGGGATGGGGAATCCCAGAGATAACCACTGAGAGGTCAGGCCAAATGTGCCACAGTGTAATTATCAAGGTCTGAGCATGTACTGTAAGTATGAAAAAAAATTTCTGCACATTTTTATATTGCCCTATACAGGGTTCCCACTCTTTTCAAGGCACAATTTTCCAGGACATTTGCAGGACATTTTATGAGCCTGACAAGTGTAATATTTAAGCAAAAAATACATGCGTCCATTTAAATCGAGCTTTTATTTTGTGTGTTTTTGATGGTTGTTTCTCACCTCCAGATAAGCAGTTCGCTACATGGCCCAGTGTGATTATTAATCCCCGTAAAGCTGTGATTTAATGAAGCAAATACATAGTCTGTATGTGCTGCACACATCAGAGTGCTCTGCTCTCTGTCATCTCACACACACAAAAGCACATGTGATTATCATGTTGAGGTGTTTTCAGCGTAAGAGCGGCTACACACATGTTGGGGAATTCTGTCAGCCATGTTCGGAGAAGTCTGATGGATTGAAGCCAGTACATCTTTTCATCCCACCATTTATTATTATTCCTCACAATCATTTAAGTTATTCATATTTTACATAAGCCCCTCATTGACCATGCAATAAATACTAATCCGGCCTTTGGTAATCAATGGATAAGTGATATTTTAAATGTTGATGTGTTCAATATATTCTTGTTGCTGCAAGAACTCACCTGTTATGATCTCTTTTTTAAGACAGCAACTTCTGTATTTTTTTAATTTAGTTAAAAGTACAGCTAAAATCTGTTGACTTTTTAGTAGCAGATTGACAGTGTATTTCTTTATCATATCAATAATAATTCATTCTATATACGAACAACCATATGGTTACAGTTTGGTAACATGTACAATAAAAAAAAAACCTCAAGGGATGCTGTAATTCGATATTTGAAACTATTAGATAGTTTCAAAACTAAATGTTAAGGGGGGCCTGGGTAGCTCAGCAAGTACTGACGCTGACTACCACCCCTGGAGTCGCAAGTTCGAATCCAGGGTGTGCTGAGTGAAGCCAGCCAGGTTTCCTAAGCAACCAAATTGGCACGGTTGCTAAGTAGGGTAGAGTCACATGGGGTAACCTCCTCGTGGTCGCGATTAGTGGTTCTCGCTCTCAGTGGGGCGTGTGGTAAGTTGTGCATGGATCATGGAGAGTAACATGAGCCTCAATGTGTTGTGAGTCTCCATGTGATAAGATGCACGGATTTAGAAACATTTAGACCTGCTAAACCCCTCTCACAATATTAACCCACATATGACAACAATGGTCATATAAACTGTCATGTTTACTTAAGAATGCATTTAAATTTACTGTAATTTTCTTTTTGAAAATAAAAAAGAGATAAAATGTCTATTCTTCCATTTTCTCTATAAAGTATCATCCTTTTCAGTGAGGAAAAAAGTAGTCCTGCAAATATTGTGAATTTGCACACAATAGCTAGTGCAGGAGCTAGATTTTTGTACAGATAATCATTAGCAAAAGAAGAACAAACTGAGTTGATGCTGTTCGTGATTGAGATGGCTGACTCACAGCTGTATAGAACCAAATATTATCAGGATATTTGCAGGTTCAGTTTCACATCATAATTTTTTCCCAAGCCCTGAAGACCCTAACCAGATGAGACACGATCGTTTGACACTTCAAGTATAGTGAATAAAAGCAAACTTTTCAGCGCATTTTCTTTGAACATTCAGTTTTCATAATCGATTGCTTTTGTTGCCTAATGTGCATATGTACTGACAACACTTCTGTCACAACTGCGGTGATAATTTTTTACAACTGTAGATTTGACCGCACTCCACACAACCAAACAATTTTATATAAATACATTTGATTGAAAAAGACGCTATCAAATGCTCACCTAAATGGTGCGATCCATCTTTAGCAAAGCAGTGTAACTAAGCTATCGCCAGAAAAGCTTAAACACGTGCTCCGGTATGGACAACTGATGACAGCTGAATGCTGTTGCACGTGCCAATGAGCGCTGAGTTTTGCACAGAGAGCACTCTGGTATTTCAGATGGTGAGACATTTTGAACAAAAATCTGTCGGAGGGCCAGACAAAGATGATTGGCGGGCCGGATTTGGCCCGCGGGCCGCCAGTTGACTAGCCATGCGTGTGCTTCATAATGCGCCACACGTTCTCAGTTGGAGACAGGTCAGGACTGCAGGCAGGCCAATCTAGCACCCACACTCACTGCTTACCTACCCAGTATGTGGTTTGAAGTTGTCCTGCTGGAAAATGCAGGGACATCCCTGGAAAAGATGCTGCTGGATGGCAGTATATATTGCTCCATAATTCGTACATATCTGTCTGCATTAATGGTGCCCTCACAGATGTGCGAGTTACCCATACCATGAGCACTGACACACCCCTGGCCCATACATACATTGGCTTTTGGACCTGACACTGATAACACCTTGGATGGTCCTTTTTCTCTTTGGCCCAGTGAACACGACAGCTGTGTTTTTCAAAAACTATTTGAAATGTGGACTCCTCAGACCAAAAAACATGGTTCCACTGTTCTACTTTCCATCTAAGATGAGTCCAAGCCCAGAGAAGTCAGCAGCACATCTGGACAGTGTTGATGTAGGGCTTCTGCTTTGCATAGTAAAGTCTTAACTTGCATCTGTGGATGCAGCTTTGAATGGTGTTGACTAACAAAGGTTTACTAAAGTAATCCCAAGCCCATGTTCATGATATCCAATACAAATGAATGATGTTTTTAAGACAGTGGTGTCTGAGGGATCCGAGATCATGCGCATTCAGAAGTGGTTTTCGTCTTGCCCTTTACGCACCGAGATTTTATGAGATTCCTTGAAACTTTTAACTATATTGTGCACTGTAGAGGGTGAAATGCCCAAAATCCTTCCAATTTGTCTTTGGGGAAAATTGTTTTCAAAGTGCTGGATTATTTGCTGAAGCATCTGTTGGCAATTATACACTATGACATGATTGCCTCACCTGTTTAACATCTCCTGTTTCACATTTCCTTGTTACTTCAACTCGACAAATTGTTATTAGTCTTAAAATGCCTGTCTCAATTTTTTTGGAGCATGTTGCAATCATCAGATTTGAAATTACTGTACATTAAAAAAACATTTAAAACAAAATGTAGAAGGTAAAACATCATATAATGTGTAGTTGTAGTGCTTTCAATTCGTATGCACTCTTTTCAATGTTTTCACTCAACACTCTCAAAATAAGCATAAACTTCTTCACAATACTCAATAGATCAAACACTCAATATAAACAGATGCCAATGCTGCACCCTAGCTCGCTCTCTCTCTCTTCTCTGGCCTGTTTGGCTGCTTTTAAGGGCTCTCTCCTCCATCACTGTAATGAGAAACAGCTGTTAGAAATCATGCCAACCAGCCACACCACTCTCTCTCTCCCACAAACAGACATATGACCATGCCCCCATCCCCACAGGGTTATATATATATATATATATATATATATATATATATATATATATATATATATATATATATATATATATATGTAACCAGTTACATACAATGGTAATACAATAGCAAATCAAGCTTGAATTATACCACCTGTTTTCTCCAGGGGGCAGTAAACGAAACGTATAGGCAACATGCATCTTATTCAGAGGACAAACCACACTTTCCTTCAGCAGACAGCACAAAATGGGTGCTTCTCATTTCTTATATTGTGGGGTGCTTCTTAGTCGGAAGGATGCAGCCTAGTTAGGCTGTGTCCTTTCTAGACCAGTCATTCTGAGACATTATGCTAGGCTCTTCCTCAGCATTCAGTGCTAGAATGAGAAGGACTAGTAAGTACACATGGCTACGTCATAAAGGTATGAAGGTAAATCAGTAGCAAAACTCAACAGCTTGCATATTTGGATTTGAGAACTTGTACAATAAATATTTATTTTGAAACTTACACTTACAGCACCAATGTGAAAACTTGTAAAATAAAAATTTGAAGTTGAATGTAGCAATCTGCACTCACAGACAAAAATTCAAAGCTTGTGTTCTGAATTCATAATTGCAGACAAGTAGTCACAAATGTATAAAATGACATTCACATAAATACAACTACAGACACAAACTTGTATTAAACATTAATTCATGTTTGCATGAAGAGAGAACAAGAGGCATCAAAGATGACAGATGTGGAAATTGTGCTGATCCTTGTTTGAAGTTATAGAGAAAGAAACCAGGACAGTGGACAGTCGTGTAACAGCACACAGAAGGACTCGTTTTCCACAATTTTTTTGTTTAAATTGTGACATGTGCAAGGGATTGTGGGTGACTGAAGGCAGCGAAGGATAAACTCGATGCTTGTTCGAAAAATATGTTGAACAAAGGCGAAACGAGGCTGCCTTCCAAAGTCCTCACAATTAAGATGGGCTTCGATGGTGCTTTATGATGTGGCAGCCGATATATCCTGCCAAACTAGGCTTCAGCCTTCGTATTGAGAAGCACCGGTGCATCCTCATTTCCATGCTCCTCCGTCTTAGAGCCCGTGACCCGGAAACCGATCAAAGTCCACCATCATTAAAGATGTAGCAATTCTCTAAATGCACTGTGAGGAGGCGAGGACGGAGGACAGAGGAAGCTTCCCGAGGACGCATGAGTGAGGAAGCACAGGAGCATCCTGTGCAGAAAACTTTTTGGTCGAAGCACCTGACGCACCCTTAAATTCAACTCCCCTTTTACATCTGGTATAATAGTTTGTATTTAAGTTTCACCTTCACAGTTAAAATAAACCATACTTGGCACATACTTCAACAGAGCATCTTTAATTATTTGGATTTCTTATGAAAACGGTAAGCACGCAAAGGTACTGCAGATGAGCAAAAACGCACACTGAAGTGACCAGAGTTATATAAAGTATCCATTTGTCATACATAAGTATAAGTAAAGATACCTTCATGGAAATTGACTCAAGTAAAAGTTAAAGTAGCTCATGAGAAAAATACTTAAGTAAAAGAAATAAAGTAACTGTCTGATATTAAATATACATAAATATCAAAAGTACAAGTAAATCACATAAATTACAGCACAACTAATTATACACGTAACAACTTAGTTGAGTGGCGGTGCCGTGTTGGAGTTAATAATACTGCTCTGACCAGTTCAGTCAGTGAGTACATGTACTAAGGAAATACCAAAGTAAACAATATGAATTAATGGTACGTTCATGCCATGAATGATTGTATTTATAAGATGGGTGCAAAGGAACGCCACCAATTAGCCATAGTTTCCAGTGGGAATTTCTTGAAGCCCCAGTTTCCGAGTTAGGGGTTGATCAGTTAAAGAATCATGGCAAGCATCAAGCAAATTGGTATTGGAAATAATTCTGTTTTACTTATGGATTTTGACTGTATAGTTTAGATTGTATGCATTTTTGTACCATTGATGAAGAATAAAGCTTGCCAGACAATAAGACTCATTTAATATTTAATATCAGTGTATGTGGCCACAAGAATGATAAATTAAGACAGATAAAGCATCAATTAAAAGCATTAAACTACATTAATCATTTCATTTTGTTGCATTGGTGCTACAAAAGCAAAAAGAAAAGTGGAAAAAGATAGAAAAAAAAGAAATAGCAAAACAGGCCTTTTCAGATCTATTAAAATCACTTGAACGCACTTTACATCGCAATTACGACTCCTGACCTCATAAGTACAAACTTCCCAGAAGGACTTGAATGCACAAAACACAACATAACTGAAATATTCTTTATGCTTGTTATGTGTTTAGCATATGTGGATATGACATACAGTATGATTGAAATGAAGAAAAGAAAAAAAAGCAGTCCATAACATATTGGAACATTAAAAACTAATTGGAACATTAAAAAACACAGAAAACAACTTAGCAACAGCATAGCAACAACCTGGCAACCACCCAGAACAGCCTAGCAACTGCATAGCAATGTGCTACAAACATAGATGACAACACAGCTTCAGCATAGTAACAACCTGGCAACCACCCAGAACACATTAGCAATCACATACTGTAGCAATGCGCTAAAACACAGAGCAGAGCACCTTGGCAATTGCATAATCTGCCCCAGCAACCACCTAGAACACCCAAATAACAACCCTAGTACCCACGCAATAGCCAAAAACACTGAGAACACTTTAGCAATCACCCAGAAAGTTTTGCTTAAGCAAGCACAATTCACATCTTCTTCAGAAAATGTAGGCTAAAAATAATAATTCTTCTCTTACTATCTGTTTCAGGTTACATGTATTTTTCAAATGTTATTGTTAGACATTTGTTTGACATGAGTACATATGGTTATTATACACGCATTGTCCCTTGTTTTAATGTAAAAGGTAATTGCATTGATTGACTTAATATGAACAGGTCTCCTGAAAGGCAGGAGACTGATCACACACTTCATCATAATTTCATAATGTTCATAATGTTTAAGCCAAAACGTATCAAATTAATTCAAAGTCAAAACATACATTAAAACTTACATGAGCATCTTCTTCTCTTCCCCAGTGAAGACAATGCAACATGCGCTGTTCGGCACGCGCTTCCTTGTGATTTTGATTCAGATTTGTGATTCGCAAAATGAATCATTCATACCCCTTTTTGAATCTTTTAAAATTTTAAAGATTCAACTCAAGGGATTGTTTCACGAATCAGACATCCTTATCGACAATTCGCAAACAATTTACAAGTACAGCTGTTATTTTTTCGGTTTTCAGTCGCAGAAGTAACGAATGGGTGGGAGAAATTTATCAGATTAAAATAATTAATTTTCTCTTTAAAATGTAGTAACTGTGAAATTCAACAGAAATACTTATACTCAAGTAAAGTACAGATATTCAAAAATTTTACTTAAGTACAGTAACGAAGTAATTGAACTCCGTTACTATACACCTCTGGAAGTGACCCTTGAGTGAGCAGGACATTCCATTTTACAAACACATCTTGCTTCAATTCCTCTGTTCTTGTTTCCTTTCCTTAAATGGGTGGAGCAAGGAAACGAGGAAAGGAAGCAAGGAAAGGAAACGAGGATGCACAATTTCAGAAATGAAAAGCATCTGATGAGTCTCATTCTTGCGTTCAAACACAGCTCGACGGAGCGTAAATCCGAACGCAGGGATCTCAAGACGTGTTTTTCAAACTATGTTAAACTTGACCTAAAAACGGCATGTTTATGACGTGACCAAACTGAGAAAAGCACCCGTCTGACACATGTGTACCTTGATGCACCATGTTCCTGGGTAGTAAGTGTTATTTCCTAATTGCTTATGCCTCAAAAGTATAGAAAATGGCTATTATTCCCCACAAACTTTGCTTTTGTGACCAGGACAGTGATATTTTGAAACGTACCTATTTCCAATGAGAAAAGGGGCGAATTTGTGTCTTTTCATTCACATAAAGTCAGAAAGAAACAACATATGAATCCAAATTAACATGTATTTATACTAAAGTAATACAAAAATTACTACAAAAGATTTAGAAGTGAGTAGTTTTTCGAGATTAACGATTATACTGTAAATCACTTTCACGAATCAGCCCCCAAATGTATTCATCATACTTCAAGGCATCCAGCAAGGTCTTGATGCTGTTGTAATCCTCTTTGAGGTGCACCGAGTGAGCCAGGGGAAGATATGGGTACTTGTTACCATTATGGAGCAGCACGGCTTTGAGGCTCCTGGATGAGCTGTCAATGAAGAGGCGCCACTCATTCTGGTTACAGGTGATTCCGATTGCCTCAAACAGACTGGTCACATTGTGGCAGAAGCAGAGCCTATCTTGACGGGTGAAGAAGCTGGAAAAATGTTGGTGATGCTTCCTCTGATCTGCGACTTGCACACTTTCATCCAACAAGTTCCACTGCTTGAGCCTAGACGTCAAAAGCTCGGCATTGGACTTGGTGAGACCAAGATCTGTAATCAAGTTGTTGAGGTCTTTTTGGTTGGGGTAGTATGGGTTTCTCTCCTCAGCTCCACCTCTGAAATTGTCATCTGGATCTACAACGTCTTCCTCGCTCTCTGACTTGCTGCTCTCTTCTAAAGACGGCTGCTCTCTCTCCGGAGGAGTGGGTACAGGGAGCTCATGGCAGTGTGGCACCGGGGCAATGGATGAAGGAAGGTGTGGATACGTGATAGCAGGTGCTTTCTTGCCAGTCCGACGTTTGGAAGGGTCCACCATGCTGAAGTAGCATTTGCTTGAGTGGTCAGTGGGTTCCCGCAAAATTCTTGGGATAACGAACTTCATGGCTCTCTTTTCCCCTCCTACAAAAAGGTTGTACCATCCTACAAAAATACATTTATTTCACCCATGACTAATGTGTAAGAGATTCTCACAACATTTTTCATATATGATATATTTTTTCAATAACATTGAAAATTGTAAAACATTTTAAAATTAAAAACTTTTAAAATTTTAAAAATCAACAAATTTTATAACATTAATTTCCAAGCAACAATTGTCCATCTTACCTTCCAGAGTTTTTTTGCAGTGCTCGCAGGTGAAATGAGGTGCCCAGGGTTTGTCTTGATCCCCGACAGGCATGCCGAAATATGCCTTGTAGTCCTCACTCATCTTAGCAGATGCTTCCACGGAGTATTTTTCGCTCTTGTCTTGATAAATTGGCCACAGACATAGTAAAATGCATCTGCCGGATGCTTGCATCTCTTGATGCCATCTCAGAAAAATGCAGATATGTATCCACTTAGGCAGCTGGAACTAAACTGAACTGGTGGACTTAAGGCCCCTGTATTTATACTATTTATATTATTGGAAAGTTCTAGAAAGTTCTAGAAGTTACTCCAAGTTTACTCAGCACAGAATCTATCGGAATGTTCTGGAAAATATCACTGTCCTGGTCGCAAAAGCAAAGTTTGTGGGGAATAATAGCCATTTTCTATACTTTTGAGGCATAAGCAATTAGGAAATAACACTTACTACCCAGGAAGCAAAAAAATAATAAAATTATAATTTGTTACTCAGTGTTATCAGTATCATCCTTTTACAAATATCGGTATTATATTGGCACCCGTATCGGTCAGCCTCTAATTTAGATGTCATTTATAGGAGATAAAGGGATTTGAAATATACTTGGTTTAAATAACATCTAACCCAAAGTTAGAAAAAGTCTAGTGCATTATTACAACAGTGGGGTAAACCAAATTTTTAGAAAAATCTTCTTTTTTTTTCTTCTTCTTTTTTTTATATTTTTTTTTATTTATTTTTTTGGTTGTTTTGACTTTTTGACATAATGGCAGAGCTCCTGTAGCCACTGCTCTACAAATCTGGAGTATGCGTGCTAACTACCAGTCTGCAGATCTGACAGAAATTTCATTCTGTCAAATATCTTCCTTCTGAGGAAGATTTAAAGAGGGACATGGAGGTCAAAGGATGGAAGACCTTGACCCAGGTTTGAAACATGCAGAGCTGACAAATCCACACTATACCAGAGTAGATGAGGACAAAAGAGATCTGTGAAGCATGGTCATTGAAGATAAGATAGGAGGAGGGCTATGCTTGTGTGTGTTTTGTATTTGTGTTGTATTTACACTGAATATATTATGTGTTTCAAATGAGTCTGTAGGGGAATCCGGGGGGCAGGAACAGGGGCTAGTTGTAGCTAACACTACATTTCTTCAATCAAAAACAACCTTCAACACTTACTCAGCATATGCTCAGTAGAGTTTCCTGGCTGCCTTAGAAAAAGGAGTGTGATTGTTTCACACTTTGTGAAATGATTGAGTTTTTTTTTTTTTTTTTTTTTCATGTCTTGTTTTTTTCTTCTGCTGTCCAAAGTATTGATGTCTTTAAATTGAAACTAACTTTGTTTTTCTCCATGTTGTTGGTTGATAGTTAAAGGCATAGTTAGCCCAAACATTAACATTTACTCACACATGGTTTTTCAAACCCATTTGACTTACTTATGTATACATTTATACTGTGTGTATGTATATATATATATATATATATATATATATATATATATATATATATATATATATACTGTACACACACACACACACACACACACACACAGTACATATTGCTATAAAACTATTTAAGTAAAATTAATGTAGTTTATTTCAGATAATTATAAGGCCCCACTTTACCCTTATAATGAATTGTTTTTGTTGTAAATGTATATGTTCACTTTTACAGCCAACAACAGAACACTTATGACGCTTACGAAGTTGTGACATTATTCTTCTCACTTTAGCTGCTCCAGCGTGGAAAAAAATGGCGGACTGTGTGTCGAGGGAGGATCTATGATATTAGGGTGGAGTCCATCACCAGTCGTGGGCGTGGCCTGCTCTAAAGTGACAACTCTTTAGAGCGGATACGAAAACCAGTCATTTTGAGACACTGTTTTAGATTAATAGAAATATAAGTAAGAGGAGTGGGTGGACTTTTAACACTGTAGGGTGGTTGTGTACACACACTGCTGACACACATTTATGTTCAAACACCATGTAAAAGTGAATTTTGCATAATAGGTCCCCTTTAAGCAATTACATTATTACTGAAATTATGATATTATTTATCATTATTGATAAAGCAAAGATATTATTATTTTGAGGTGTGCTCTTTGAGGTGTGCCAGACCATTTTGAGTGCTTTAATGTGGGACATGACGCCTTCAATATGGTACAATTCACCATCCGTCTAGGGGGGCAAACTTCCGAAAAGTAGGATGGCAGAAAACTCATTCATATACTTTTCTGATTTGTTAGTGTTAACAAACAGGTAGCATTTTCCTGATGAATATTACTGAATAATCCAAATATGTGTTGCTTTACTCATGAGTATAAATAACCATTACCCTGCCATCCAACATTTCTGAATTTCGCATATATCGGGGGGGGGGAGTAGATTCCCCCTTGAGCATTTCACAGCTAAAATATGGGACAATATGCGTCCAGTACTGGACATGTTAATTTTGGCCAAAATGCAGGACGTCCCAGCTAATATGGGACATTTGGCAACCCCAATCTGACTTCTTGTATTATATTCAACAGTAAGTCTCTCATTATAAGTCTATTAATGGTTCTGTTACTTTTGGCACATACTGTATACATTATAGAAAATGTGTGTATGGTGGTTACGGCCATGATCATAGTCAGCTTACCTTACAGAAATACAGGGATGTATGTGCCCAACCTGTGTATTCCTTGGGATATCTCTTCTGTTCATTAAAAAATTATTAACTACTGCATGTATGATATTGCTGAAGGTCTTTTTTTTAAATAATTGTGGTAACCCATAAGTAATGAGTCAAGTGTTACTACATAAGTATGAAGGAATTACTAATGATCTGGACCATTATTCTAAAGTGAGGGACATGGTAACGCATTATTAATTAATTAAATTTAACTGTTTCCTTCCTTGGGAGTTAAAGGTTATCTGGACCATTATTCTAAAGTGAAAACACATTATAAACCATTAATAGTAACTGAGGTGTTACTTGTCAGTTAGTAATGAATACTCAAGTGTTTGTTCCTACATATTATTCATTTAATCAAACAGATCAAACAAACATTCACAGACATTCAAAATCATTTTTTTTATTTTTTATTTTTTTCTGGCATTGAATTATGAATATTTGAAATAACTGAACATAATTGCACAGGCTACAAACCTTTAGTAGGATAATGCTTTTACTTGCTGGTGCTCACGGTTACTACATGTTTTAAAAGTCTTGTATCTTAACATAAAGTAAAATAATAAAATTTTGTGTCTAAAGGACAAGTGTTGATCTCCACAAGACTTCAACAGAAAACGGAGAGAAAACCGGCATGCAGCATGAGGCCGATTTCACATGTGTACTTCCGCCCTAGACAGCCCACTCTGTAAATACGTACAGTTTTTATCAAATTAATTTGACATGTTTCCTCCTTTGCCTGTGTTCGGTATGAACAGAACAGAATGTATGTTAAAGTTTACCATGTGCAGGTGGATTAACGAGAGGGCGGAGCAAAATCGCACTCGCTCTTCTTTCAGTTTCAGCATGGGCATTGAATATGGCAAACCCTAATTGGATTAGAAGCTTGATGGATGTGACACTCATTCTTTTCTTTTTTTTTTTTTTTTCATTGGATCCATTAAGTTACTCAGAAAAAAAGCACTTTACATAAAATTAAAATAATTAGTAATACCTTCATGTTTATGTGGTAACACTTGACTCATTCCTTAAGGGTTACCAGAAATATTTAGAAAAGACCTCCAGCAATATCAAACCTGCCGAAGTTAATAATTTGTAATGAACAGAAGAGATATCCCAAGGAATACACATGTTGGGCACATACATCTGTAAGCTGACTATGATACTCTAGCAGACTCTGTAGCCTTGATTTAGAGAGCTGTTACATTCATAAATTATTTCCCACAAAGAACACACGTGAGGCGCATTTGTCTCTGAAGGCGCATTTCATGATCATGTTCACAATAAAAACATAATCATTCACATTTTAGACACTGTTTATATTTTGATTAGTAATTAATAAGTAGTTATTTTAAATAAGCCATAGTTAGTAGATAGTTCTCAATGAGGAAAATCAAATTCAGTAATTATTGATTACCTAACAGTGAACTACCTCTGTCATCAGTTCACTATTACTTACTGATTGGTTAATCATGTTTTCATATTAGTAAATAGTAGTAACTAAGTGTTAATGTAGTACTACTCATTAATCCTGTATTAATTCCTGCATAATTACCTATTAATGACGGACCATTATTCTAAAGTGTTACCCATATCCCTTACTTTAGTGGACAAAAAAAAAAAAAAAAAAACTTTTCTGTATTATCATTGTATTTCTAAATTAGACCAAAACTTCAAAACAAAATAACGGAAAACCAGCAGTCATGATCATGGAATGGAAACCTTCGACACTGGAATGTTAATAACAGCTTTTTAAAATAGTTCACATACAGCATTGATTCCATTTTTAAGCAAGGTGTGGTTAATCCAAGAACAATCCTTGAGTAATTACATACCTCATGACATCAATATTTTAGACATGGACATTTCAATAATGGCTGCATTTTTGCCACATAGGAACGATCCTGGCAGCTGCATACTTGTAAAGAAGCAACATGAGTCTTTAATTAGTAAGCTCACCATTCCTCAGAATAGCACAGAGTCAAGCCGAGCCAAAGACCCTTACTGCATCTCCTGGCTTTGAACAACATTACTGATGGGCTGAACTCGTTTACTCAAAATAATAGGCTCTCAGTAGAGACCATGACTTACATACTGTATATTAGATGACAGCATTTAAACCATGGCATTTTAAAACAGGTTGGTTATTAACAGAAAATGAAGCTTAGGTTGTGGTGGATAATCAGGTAAAATCTGAGGAAAAATCTATTTTATTATTAAAACTTCAATAACAAAACAGGGTTTTGAATTTAACTCCACATAAATGTATCATTCTTTAGTGTTTGTGTTAATTACAAACATAATAAGTGATGAAAAGAAATTTAATCTAGCAATAAATATCCCTAAGAGTCGTGTGAACTAGTGACAATAAAATTAGCAATTGTGTGTTGATTTTGCTTGTCAAAAGCCTTATATTACGCACTATGATACAAAGAAGCATTTATAAATACGTACTGATTAGCTAAAAATAATTAGCTGTCTTTCACTGAGGAAGGAGCCACCCACTGAATTTATGGCTATACATTAGGGATATAAATTTGAGAGTCTCGGGAGAGAGAAGCTCTGCTCCATAGCACTGGAGCGCTTATACGCCAACACATTTGAATTTTATTCTAATCTTCTCTGTTCCACAGGGAGCATAACATGTTATTAAACTTTATGGAATTGCCCTGCAGCTTGTGCAGAATAGTGTTACTTTAAACAAAAGCGCTCTCAAAGACTGGCACAATCAAAAACAGCCACCAACATAGTCACACATGTGCATACACACATACCACATACACCTCTGCCTTACGAATGTGTTCAGTATTGTACTTTAATAACCTAAGAATTAAATTTCAAAGTGTTATGTAATATGTTATTTATTGGCAAATATTCACAATTCAAAATGCTGTCATCAGCAAAATCTTATTTATCTGTTTGAAGTCTGTCCTATGCAAATTTTGATATATTTACATTTTTTGTTTTGTTTACACAAGCAAATAGTATTCATAATAGGTTTTTAATTAATTAAGCAAAAAAATTATGTTATGAATTCCTGCTTTTATGCTGTGTCCAAACATTTGAATAGTTTTAATAAAATGTAACCCTGATATTTGATTTAATCAGAAATACAGAGATTATGTTTATATATATATATATATATATATATATATATATATACATTGATTTTTTTGTTGTTTTTTTTAACTAAAGTACTGTATAAACCATTCAACCTCTATTAAATATGAACCAATTCAATAATATTTGGGATTCTGGACTGTTATTAAACAGATGCTCAGGTAGCTGTAATAACCTCCACCAGTGTCTTCAGCCCAGCTGCAGGGTCATCAGCCGGGAGCCACCTATCTTCAATGTTTTTCCCCATTAATCCCGGAACATCTCCTGGTGGTGGGGCAGCGGTCAGGGACGTCTCCCTGCCACCCCCCACAGCTGGACACTGGATCCCCTCCAACGCCTCTTATCCTTGTCTTTCCATCCAGATATCCTTCCTTCACAAATTACTTGCAACCAGGGTTCTATATGTCATAATACCTTGACACGACCATACGCACGAGCCTGTTGGCCAACTGGCACCGAGATGCGTACTCAGTGCCCTACTGGCACTGGCACGGTACCTCTCTGTAACTCTGTATGGCATACTACCTCAGCACAAGCCCTCACCATATATCACCCAGGTTGCCTATTCCTCAGTTTCCTACTTCTGAACCCCACACTTTTATTTAATTAAATGATAATAAACAACCTCCAAAATTGTTTGCCTATAATAAACTATGGTTTTGGATCTGATTTGATATCACCTTATCTAATGTAACAGGTTTTGGCTAAGAACACAATTGCAGGTACAGTTGCCATGGAAACTGGTTCTTAGAGATTAACAAACTTTTATGACATGGAATACAATCAATAAAATGGAGTAATGTAATATTTAAAGAATTTTACCACTGCCACCAAATGAAGCTTTTTATCTTAAAGGTGCAATATGTAACAATTTTCATATAATATTCGCCCTTTTTTTGCCAATGAGTGAACGGCTTGTAATGCAACTTAAAAAATGAGCCCTTCCCGGACTTCCTAGGTTGCCTATTAAAGCCTGTAGACTGATTTTCATGCAAAGGGAGCGGGTCGGTTTTGCCGGGAAAATCCAAAGGATGTGACGTTTATGCGTGCTCCCGAGAGCCTTGCCTCAGTGCTTCTCTTCCACTATTCAACAGCGACAACAAACTGCAACACTAGGTAACGTTATCTTAGAGATGGAATCCAGCAAACATCCGGCCCCCAGCACAACACCAACTCCTACACAAACTCAGAGTAAGCCAAAAACAAACAAAAAAAACATTTATCTACTGAATTCCGTCTGGCTAAGCGGAAACGTGATCGTGGTCGAGCGAAAACTAGAGTGAACATCGGAAGGGCATTTGATTCCTGGACGGACCAAAGTTCGGTTTTGGGGATCAAAAATGACCCTGAACTGGTGTTCTTCTTATTGGACAGGTAAGCTTACATAACTGCAAAGCATGTGAAATATAGTGCCATGAGGACTGATCTGTGTAATTTTAGCTAAACTACAATAACACATGAAATGAATGCTAGTCAATGTTCAAGATATTGCAAAAAGACCCATTCATTAGTGTAACTTAACTTGGTAATACAGAAAATATATACATTATATTATTATAAAACAACAGCGCATCGATATATCAAAATGACAGTTGTGATGGAATCACATCAATTCTGAATTGTGTCAACATATTTATAATGTACAGTCTATTTTACAAACAGCTACTGTCATCCACCAAATTTAGCTAACAGCTATTGATAAAGCTGGCTAGCTAGCTAACACCGACATAGGCTACCGTATAAATGCAGTCAATGTATCATGCAAAGAAAAGTGATTAATTCACACTACAGTCTCACATAGTCAGACCTATATCCACACTTTGTTGTAGCCCTGTTCCAGCACTGGAGAGCCAAATATAATATACAGTCTCAAAGTTTGTAGTAAAACAATCATAACTATGTAATTTTAATTATGTTACCTCATCTGTCAGCATGATGCCGGTGAATCACGTTGTCTCTTTGTATGTTACGTCATTGTTTTGGTCGATGCTCGCTCGCTCAGGTCCCAATGGAGTGTGTGCACGAGCAACAGGTAGCTGGCTGCAGTTCACTTAACGCCACAGGTGTCATTAATAACAAGAGTTTCTGAATCTTACATACTGCACCTTTAAAGAAATATAGTAAATACTAATTTAAAGTTTATTAAATATAATTGTGCTCTTATTGTAAATTATCTAGCATAATAAAATGATCTTATACTTATTTTTGTTCCCTTAGATAGATAGATAATAGACAGACAGACAGACACCGATAGATAGATAGATAGATAGATAGATAGATAGATAGATAGATAGATAGATAGACAGATAGATAGATAGATAGATAGAAAGAAGGACACATGGCATCCGTTTACTGTTGGCACGACAAGGTGCAACGCGTTAGACGCATAATTGGTTTCAATGGGAGTGATTCGATTTGTCGTATTGCACAGCACTGCTTGTGTCTGGTGTATACAGGGTGTTGGAATTTGAGAATAAGAATCACTCACTATGTGTAATGCAGAACTTGTGCCAGTACAGAATGCACTCAATGAATCGCTCTGACAAAAAGTGCTAGACTCAATGGCACAACCCAGCAGAGTACCACAGGAGCACAGAGACTGTGCAAGAACATACAGGGTGTTCTACATTCATTGACAATATACTTGACAAAGAATGTGCCCAGAGTCTTTCTTTCAAGTCTGACCATTTCAAACCATCTCCACATGTTGCATCTTCACAGCAGGTGACAGGCAACAGACATTCGTCAATACTCTCCTGTGCATTGTGGAGCAGATGCGGTCCTTTGAAACCATTCCTCCGTCTATCCTTCCTCCTGACCTATTTTTCCTTGATTGATTTTCTTTATTTCTTCCTTCCTGTTGTTTTGTTTTAGAATGAGTCTCCGTCACTTTCAGAGTGTTTTATGAAAGCGGGCAGGAGGTTTGACGCCAGCTATTTGACAAAGTATTTTGCATGGCTTGTTTGCTTTTGTTTGATTTGACAACTTGGAGATCTGTTGAGATATGATTTCTGCTGTGAGCTAATTAAATAAGTGCAACTGATAAGACTTACAAAAGATGAGGTCAGTTCAATCACATAACCGTGTATTCGGATTGAGGTGGCCCAAATATAATAACTTAAAAAGTCAAGAAACCCCAAAACAAATTTTTCTATATATTAACACATATGCATGGGTTGCGCCTCATTAAAAACAGTGATAGCACTCATTATGTTTATTGTTGAGGGGAAAGTGTTGTTTTTTTAGCCATTTGGTACTTCTTGTTTAAAAGCGAAAGTTAAAGCAATGTCACAAAAAATGAGAATTAAATGTTTGGATGTGCAGAACAAATGCTCCATATAATCTCTCTGTTAACTGCATAATAATATGCATATACATAGTTAATATAAAATAATTAGTGTAATGCTTTTTTTTTTTTTTAAATGGAGCATGTCAGTTTCAAATAGTGTTTCATGTAATTTGTCCAAATACATATCAATTAATTCTCACAGCATGCATGGCTACGTAGTGGTGTTATGAGCTTGAAGAAGCGTTATCCTTTTTTTTTAGATAACTTTTTTCCCACATTTTGCAAAAGCAGTCCATCTGTGTCCCTCTCTTTGCCACCTATGCCTGCTTTGCCAGTATTCCTCAAACTCTCATATCTCTTACACACACAAATCCACCCACACTCTCTTGGACAGACTCACACTCACAATTCCTATTTGTGCTGCCCTTCAAAGTAAACACAGCGTCATTCTCAGAAATTCACTTATGATGACCTCAAGTCACCCCATTAATAATATAATTTGCTCAAATATTTTAGGGATATTTTTCAATATAGTCATTTATATTATTAAAACTGCATGATAGATGGTTAGTATGCAGACAATATAGAGATCAACAATCACATGAGGATGTAGGTACCATAGACACACAGATTTTGTTGATCTGTGATCATATTGGAAGGAGTTGGCTTGCATTGCTTTCCATACTTTCATTGTATGGAAAAAAGATGATGAAATGAAAGTAAATAGTGAATGAGGCTGTCATTCCGCTTAACATTTTCTTTTGTGTTCCACAGAAGAAAGAAAGTCGTATGGGTTTATAACAACATGAGGGTGAGTAAATGACAGAATTGTAATTTCTGTGTGAAATATCCCTATAAGTAGCCAAGCAATTGTGTTTTGAAACCTCAAATGAATGAAAATTGTGGTTTTCTTTTTCAGGTTTTTGTTTCATTATATCCAGGGGTCTTGGTGTAGCATTTTAAAAGCTTTTTAGCATCCTTGGTTTCCTTGTTCCCTGGGTCACGTATCCGGTGTGCACGGCCGTCATCATGATCACCGTCCACTGCTCTATTTGGCAGGTTTGGCACTCCAGCGGCGGTCTCCCGCCCCTGAGCGCCCAGCTGTGGCACAAATCCGCCCCCGATGTGACAGTCTCCACGGGTCACGAGGACAGGCCTCTTCCTCCCCCGTCCCAGGCAGTTCCAGGGGTGGTCACAAGGAGCCAGGTAAGTGCTTCGATGTCCTTAGACTCAGCTAGCCCACGATGTGGTGTCCGTCCAGCATCAAGATTGGTTTGCGGCGGTAGACCTGAAGGATGCGTACTTCCACGTCTCGATCCTTCCTCGACACAGACCCTTCGTGCGGTTTGCGTCCGAGGGTCAGGCGTATCAGTACAAAGTCCTCCCTTTCGGCCTGTCCCTGTCTCCTCGTGTCTTTACGAAGGTCGCAGAGGCTGCCCTTGCCCCGTTAAGGGAGGTGGGCATTCGCATTCTCAACTATCTCGACGACTGGCTAATCCTAGCTCATTCTCGAGACATGTTGTGCGCACACAGGGACTTGGTGTTCTCACACCTCAGCTGACTAGGGCTTCGGGTCAACTGGGAAAAGAGCAAGCTCCTCCCGGTTCAGAGCATCTCTTTTCTCGGTTTGGAGTTGGACTCAGTCTCCTTGACGGCACGCCTTACGAATGAGTGTGCCCAGTTGGTGCTGGCCTGTTTGAAGGCATTCAAACAGAAAACAGCGGTTCCACTGAAACATTTTCAGAGGCTCCTGGAGCATATGGCATCCTCGGCGGTGGCCACCCCGCTCGGGTTGATGCATATGAGGCCGCTTTAGCACTGGCTCCAGACTCGAGTCCCGAGATGGCGCCACGGGACATGTCGCGTGGTCATCACGCCGGTCTGTCACTGTCTTTTCAGCCCTTGGACCAACCTCTCATTTCTATGGGTAGGTGTTCCTCTAGAACTGGTCCCCAGGTGCGTCATGGTCAGGACAGACGCCTCCAAAATGGGCTGGGGCGCTGTTTGCAACAGGCACGCAGCCGCCGGCCTCTGGACGGGTCCACAACTGCATTGGCACATCAACTGCCTCAAGTTGTTGGCAATTCTGCTTGCCCTGCGGAGGTTTCGGCCGTTGATCCATGGCAAACGTGTTAGTTCAGACAGACAACATGACAACGGTAGCATATGTCAACCGCCAAGGCGGTCTGCGCTCTCGTTGTATGTCACAACTCACCCGCCATCTCCTCCTCTGGATTCAGCAGCACTTCAAGTCGCTGCAAGCCACTCACATCCCGGGCAACCTCAACACTACAGCGGACGCGCTGTCACGACAGGTTACCCTCAGGGGAGAGTGGAGACTCCACCCTCAGGTGGTCCAGCTGATTTGGAGTTGATTCGACAGGCACAGGTGCTCCTGTTCGCCTCCCAAGAATCCTCCCCACTGCCCGCTCTGGTACACCCTGAACGAGGGCCCCCCGGCATAGACGCACTGGCACACAGCTGGCCCCCTGGCATGTGCAAATATGCGTTTCCCCCAGTGAGCCTGCTTGCACAGACCCTATGCAAGGTCAGGGAGGACGAGGAGCAGGTCGTCCTGGTAGCACCCTACTGGCCCACCCAGACGTGGTGCTCAGACCTCATGCTCCTCGCGACAGCTCCCCCCTGGCGAATTCCCCTGAGGAAGGACCTGTGGTGGTAGACACAGTCACTTAGGCTAGGGCCCCCTCTACGAGGTGCCTGTATGCCTTTAAGTGGCGTCTGTTCGCTGAGTGGTGTTCTTCCTGTCGGGAAGACCCCCAGAGATGCGCAGTCAGATCAGTGCTTTCCTTCCTGCAGGAGAGGTTGGAAGGAAGGTTGTCCCCTTCCACCTTGAAGGTGTACATTGCTGCCATAGCAGCACACCACAACGCAGTCGACGGTAAGTTCTTAGGGAAGCACGACCTGATCTTCAGGTTCCTAACAGGTGCCAGGAGGCTGAATCCCTCCAGACCGCGCCTCGTTCCCTAATCGACCTCTCTGTAGTTCTTCAGGGTCTACAGAGAGCCCCCTTTGAGCCTTTGCAGTCAGCCGAGCTTAAGGCACTCTCCTTGAAGACTGCCCCCCTGACTGTGCTCACTTCCATCAAGAGGGTAGGTGACCTGCAAGCGTTCTCTGTCAGCAAAACGTGCCTGGAGATCAGTCCAGGTTACTCTCACATGATCCTGAGACCCTGACCGGGCTATGTGCCCAAGGTTCCCACCACCCCTTTAGGGACCAGGTGGTGAACCTGCAAGCGCTGCCCCAGGAGGAGGCAGACCCAGCCCTGTCGTCGCTGTGTCTGGTGTGTGCTTAACGCATCTATTTGGATCACACGCAGAGCTTTAGAATCTCTGAGCAGCTCTTTGTCTGCTTTGGTCCACAGCAGAAAGGAAGCGCTGTCTCCAAGCAGAGGTTGCCCACTGGCTCATTGACGCCATAACTATGGCATATGTCGCCTAGGACATGCCGCCCCCGGTAGGGCTACAAGCCCATTCTACCAGGGGTGTAGCAGCTCCCTGGGCCCTGGCCAGGGGTGCCTCTCTAACAGACATTTGCAGAGCAGCAAGCTGGGCAACACCCAACACCTGTGCAAGGTTCTACAACCTCTGGGTGGAACCGGTTTCATCGCAGGTAGTGGCATGCAACACAAGTGGATAAGCCCGGGATAGCTGGCCGGGTGTATCACTTGCACATAGCGCCTTCCATCTCCCTTGGAGCTGAAGACATGCGCCATTAATTCCCAGTAGTGTTCACAAACTTTGTTCCCTGGTTGACTTCCTCCGAGCCCTGTGGCAGTTGAGTTTTCGGAGAGACTCGCTGCCGGCCCAGTACACGGTTCCCTGTAAGGCTAACCCCATGCAATATATATCTTCTGCTAGTTCGTTTCCCCGTTGGCAAACATTTTGTCTTCCTTGGGCAGAGCCCCTCTGCCCCAGTCTCCATGTTTGTAGTAACTCCTCCCCCATTGGCCAGGATCTACCTTGAAGACTCTCCACATGGTTGGAAAGACCATGTGATGTATTTTTACACTTAAATATCCCCCCCCCCCCCCCCCCCGGGCGATGTATGGTCTCCGCGGTGTCTTCCCCTTGGGAGGGACACCCCCCGACTAAACCTGGTAAATCTGATAATCCCCTTTCTTTTTTAGGGAGTGGAAAAAAAGAAGGGGAAAAGAGGCCACGACTGGGTTAAGCCTGTCTCTATCTTTTGGGTAGTCGACTTGTCCCCAAAAAGGGCCGTTCGACACTCATAACTATGTTGGGGGAGGTTAGGTGTCGACCTGGTGTGCTGGCTATGAGGCACAAAGTAGTCTGCCCACCACACACTGCCAGTTCACGTAACACAGTTCAGCCAGTTGTGGCGTTTCGTATAGGGACCCCTAGTGTCACTACATCGACACCAACATCGAGTGAGTGACAGATAGGGAATGTCATGGTTACTTGTGTAACCTCCGTTCCCTGATGGAGGGAACGAGACGTTGTGTCCCTCCTGCCACAACGCTGAACTACCCACTGAAATGGCTGGACCTTATATCGGCTCCTCAGCATAAAACCTGAATGAGTGGTTGCATACCAGCTCCTTTTATACCCGTATGTCCGGGGGAGTGGCATGCAAATACCACTCGCCAATTTTCATTGGCCTTTTATCAAAGACCAGAGGTGTCTCGGGCTCCCAAGAGTGACCCCTAGTGTCACTACATCGACACAACACCTCATTCCCTCCATCAGGGAACGGAGGTTACACAAGTAACCATGACGTTATCTGTGCTTTAGGATCTTGGATGGATGGACCCTCAGTATGTTTACTCATTTGGTCTGGTTCACATACTGCCAGACCAAATGAGTCCACATACATGTCCAGACTGATACTGTACATTTTCAGTTGAAAACACCTTGATTTTACAACATTTATGCCTCTAAACCACACTGGAACAGTGTTTTCCTCCACCGAAAACAGAGACTTTTGAAAGTGCTCTCTAGTATCGCATACTTTGGAAAACAATGATACTAATTGAACAAATTTCAAATTTTCAACAAAAACTTGTTAAGGTGGTTATGGCTTTATAGTAAGCTACAATGTGTCATTGTTTTATAGGGAAGTGATTAACAGTTTTTTAATCCTACATTTAGAGGCCGTTTACACGACAACGTTTTCAATTAAAAATGGAAAAATTTTATGCGTTTTGGCTGTTCGTTTACACGACAATGTTGTTTTGGTGCCTGAAAACGCAAACTTTTAAAAACGGGTTTCAAAACTATGCTGTTATCGTCTCCGTGTAAACATACAAAAAAGCGAAATTGTAAAAAACGATGACGTCATGCGTACGCATATTACATGTTCAGTCTATAGGCGCGTGAGTACTTCAAAACAACGCGCGAGACATTCAAAACTACAATGTGGACTACAGGACTGTGTTTGTGCTGCTCATGTTTTTGAGTTTATTGACGCTTCTCCAGCAAAGTGTAGATTTACTGCATCACTACTACGACCAGCGATCGCCATCTTCATTGTTTGTGTTCTCCACTCTGTGGAAGAATGCTTATGTGCGCAGGCGTGTAGTGTTTCTTTACAAAGTGACATCGCCAACTACTGGCCTGGCATGCATAATACAGCGTTTTTAGTCGTTTTCATGGATCCGTGTGAACAGGGATCATTTTGTCTGTACGCGAAACTTTTCAAAAACGCAAAGGAAAAACTTTTCTGTTTTTAGTACATCGTTGTCATGTAAACTTACCCTTATTCTTTATCTAAAGGCCCGGGTACACTTCGTTTTTCCACATTCCGGATCAGATCGGATCACACCCAGCCGACCGCATTGACTATCAAACTTTTCTGACTGAGAGTGAATACGAACGTGTTCGACACATGCGCACTACAACTGCTTTGTGATCCTCTTTTAGTACAGCCAATGGCCGACACATGTGCCAACGATGCGCACAGATGAGGACCATGTCTGCCAGTTGAGAAAATCTTACCCACGTGCGGTCAGGACTGTGTGTGCTGATGACAAAATGTGTGTCACGTATACTGTGCACAGAGTGATCAGCACCGCGGACAACCGAATTATACACAGGCCTCAAGTTTTCCGGTCACACTTTATATTAGGTGGCCTTATCTACCATGTACTAGGGATGTAACAGTTTCAAGGTTTCACAATATACCTCGGTTTTAAAATCATACCGTTGAAATATTCTCATTGACGGTATTGAATGATATAAAGACAGCTTTTTATTTTTTTAATTAAGACGGAATCGGCGACATTTACAGCATCATATAAACTTGGCGAGATAAAATAAATCTTTTAATTGCGCCTTCCTCATGTTACTGTAATGTTTAATGTGTGTGTTCATGTATTTCATGTCTTTTATTTTGAAAGTTTATTTCCTGTATCATGTCATGTGTCCTAGTCAGGTGATGTCCTGTTTTCCCTCCATGTTCATGTGTCTTGTTTTCATTGGTTTATTGTCTTGTTATCCTGTTATCAGTTCTGTTTGTTCATTGGTTATCTTTGTCATGTGTTCTCCCATGTCCATGTATTTAAGCCCTCATGTTTTCCATTGTCCTTTGTTAGGTATTGTATGTTTGGTAATGTTGTGATGTCTGTTCATGCTAAGTCTATGTCAAGTCGTTTATGGTTTTTTTATGCTTTGGATTCACGTTTTGGATTTCACTTTTGTAAATAAATTGCACTTGGGTTCTTCACTCCATCATCATCGTCTCTTCGTTTACCTCATTGCTCAGCATCGTTACAGTTACATTCAACTGTCACTCAGTTTTAAAGGTGACATGCAGGTGTCGCGAGTGCAGCGCATCAAGAGCACATCAGAAGTGCGGCACAAGCGGAGCGCAGCATACAGACATGTCCGAGCCTAAACCTTTATTTCCACCGCCAAAGTGCTGTTGATGGTTACCCAGTCTGTAAAGTTTGTCACAAAAAAGGATCGGTTCAGACGGGAAACACTTCAGACCTTAAGCACCATCTCCGTGAGCACCATCCCATGGAATTTGCGGAGATGATGTAAGTGGAAATACAGTATACAGGATAATAAATTATAGCCCCTGTTTCACAAAAACACCAGATTCAATGTAGTTTTACATGATATGTAATGACTAGGTAGGCTAAAGTTATGTTTATGCTTTCTGTCACATTCACAAATGCAGCAAACAGTTTTAAGCACTCGTTCAACATTACAATGTGCCAACTGTTTGTTCATTTGCTTGAGTGCAGCGCAACAGTAGGCCAACAGTGTGTTTGATACTACTACTAATATGTTTACTTGTAAAACCTAGTAATAAATAGGGTTTACAAAGTGCATGGCTTTTGGTGTGCTGGGAATTGACAGTGAAACTGTGGCAGAAAATAAACTGCAAATGAATAATAGTTTTTCAGTAGGTATTGTTTAGAATTAAATTAAATCACAAATGCAACAAATTACAGAATGCATACAAATTCATATCTGAAGTGTTAACCTAAGCAATAATAATTAATATTTTAATTTAATAAATGATAAAATAACAATTACAAAATATTTTTTCGTTATAATCATCTGACAACTATACATGTTGCAAAAATATATAAATATATTTAATGTTTTTATTGTTTTACCTGTTTGTGATTTTTTTTCTCTCTTTTTTTACCTTGTCGGATTAAGAGTGTCCTGACGTTCAAGATCAAAAGTTTAAGGATTAACGTTGAAGAAATCCAAAATAAAGTTCAAGAATTGGTTATAACTGAAATATATTTATCTGTGTGTTTATCAGACATATTTCATAACCAAATATTAAACTGCTAATAATATCATCAATGCACCTCAATACCGTAATACCGTGGTAATATTTGTGATGTTATCATACCGTGAAAATGTCATACCATTACACCCCTACTATGTACTTACATTAAATACATACAAGACTATCTATTTACTGTGTAACTACATGTTGTTCTGCAAAATTCCCACATTTGCTGCTACTGAGGTTGAGGTACAGGTAGGTTTAGGAGTAAGGGTAGGGTTAGGATTAGGGTTTAGAGTTAGGTTTTGGAGTAAGGGAGGGGTAAAGTTAACAGTGTAACTACAAATGTAATTAAATGCAAGTACTTTAAATGTAATTACAATGCAACAACATTATGTACATAATAAGTACATTGTATCACATGGTTAAGTACATAGTAGTTAAGGCCACCTAATATAATGTGGGTCCAGTTTTCCTAATTCTGCTCCTATATTCCTTTTCTTGACAACCATATTAACTTGTCGTGGAAGGTAGATAGCTGTTCAAAATTTTGGACAGATAAATAAAAAATATATATTCCTGAGGGGAAGTGCAGGGAAATCCATTCCACATGTTCTATCAATATTGAGCTTGTTTGTTTGCCACTTGTCACATGCATTTTTAATCCAAAGCAACTAACTGCAGAACAGTTCCCCTGGAGCAACTTGACGTAAAGTGTTTTGTTCATGAGAACAAATGTGAAAGTAAGTACTTTCCGATTCACAGGACACTCCTTCCTCGAATGAAAACTGCCACCTTTGAGTACCAACTCAATACTTTACCAATAGGCAGTATGGTGGGGTAAGCAAGAGACAGACATAGTGGGTGTAGTTTCAGGCCTCGGAGAGGCGTTTATTTAAAATAATAAACAACATAAAATGTTCAAAATGGGGAATAAAAATGTCCAAGTTAGTAAGTGTCCAAACAAAGGGGGGATCTGGCATCCTCGTGGTGATATAGGGCTCAGTGTAGTTTTGGGAGTATCCATGGGATGGTCCAGGCATTGGCCAGGTCTGGCTGTCGCACGTGTTCCCCCTCCTATGTTTTGGGTCAAGTGGGGCGGCAGCTTCTGTGGCAGCCTGTCTTCCCAGGGGCCGCGGCATGTGAAAGGAAGTGTGGCCCGGCATCCTGGCCCGTTGGCCGCGACGCATGCTGTCACATGGCTAACTCGCGCCGGGGGTCCAGGATATGGGTCTGGTGGTGCATCAAATTCGGCCAGTACCCTCCCCACTCCATTCATGGAGCTGCGAGGACACCAGTGTGTGCACACAAGGAGACAGAAGCTGGCTTCCCCAAGGAGAGGCACACTCTATGTTTTAATGGCAGCAGTAATAAAATATTCACATCAGGTGTGCCTCATCATCCTCTGCCCAAACAAGGCTAATTAAATTGCACCTCTCCTCTCTCCTGCCCACTCTTGCTGTGAGCCTGGTTGAAGGACGGTCCTCAGAGGCGGGGCAGCGATAACGAGAGGGAGGGATGGGTCGTTCCGCCACAGCAGCTTCACATGTAATCCAACATGATCTCACAGGAAATTGATATGTTGCTTCAGAAAGTTCATGTACCTTGAAAATATCCCCATTCTGCTGAGTTACTGACAAGCACCCTCCCCCATAAACCTTTTTTTTATGAATTTACATTGTGTTTACATTTTTCCTGTCGACAAGGGTTCTAGACAACCTCCGTGACACGGGTTCTGGTCCCGTGGGAACCAGGAAGTAGTTGCTTTCGCATAAACAAAGGTAAGTGTGATACAGGGGTTGCATTTTCACCCTGAAATTGCATTTGTACTCCACTGACAGTTAGGTTTAGGATTGGAGTTTGGGTTAGGGGGCAGAGATTAAAATTTTCCATTTCTGATTTCAGCTGTAGAACTTTCAACCTACTTTCTCAGAATTTAGAGTAAGATTAGTCTAAAACCGGCACATGTTCCATCTGGGCCAGGTAATAGGCCACCACTGTTCAATAATTATTTAAGTAAGGTGATCTCAAAAAGCACTGTAGGTTTGTTAATGTCATACAGTATTACGAGTTTATGTTCATATGTCCTACAAATTTTAATAAAGGACTTTGCATTGAAAAGGATTTATATATTTTGCTTAAACAGCATCTTTTGTGGATGGCTGCTTTTGTCAGGCACACCTGTTGTTTTTAACTATTTACAGAGAAATACAATTTTTATTTATTTATTTTATTTTTTATTCTACTGTAAATCACTGAAACCCTGTTTCATTTCTAACTGAGGATCAATGTATATGCAATTTTGCTTTCATCTTTGTTAATTTAATTTCTTTGCTCTCCAAAACAAAGTACTGGCTTGCTAGGCCAAGATTCTTTCATTGCTGGCAAACCATGATGCCAATAAATGACAACTAGGGACATGATAAAAAAGAAAGCATTGTAATGAATTTTTATGTACCGATGCAGTGCATTGTTTGTCCTTCCTTTAAAACAGAAGTTTAAATAGATGTTATAAACAAAGTACCCTGCTCTTGCTGTATAGGCACTGTACAGCTGAGACAGCTGATCCATTAAAAAGGTTTACGGCATTGTAGAACTGGCATGGATGTTGACAGCAAATGTAAGGGTGCCACTGACAAGCTGAGGCCAAGACAAACAGCAGAAGACACAAACTTACTCTAAATAAATAGTTCACTAATGATTGTGACTGCTCTGCATGTATGGTACATACCTGAAGGATTATTTATTCATACATGAGAGAATGGTGAACTCTTCTTGGCACTGGTGAACAAAATCAATATTTTGATGGGTAAATTCACTAAACAGCTGTGCCATTTTAGTGGGTGCCATTTCAGCAAAAAAAAAAAAAAAAAAAAAAAAAACAATAATAAAAAATTTGCAAATAAATGAGACACTATAAGCAGGAGCAGTTCACTCTTAGTGAATTCCCCCCAAATGTCATGCAAATAGGTAGCAGGTTTGGAATAATGTTAGTAGCTGTTACATACTGCATATTTCCAAGTTGAATCAGAAGGAAGGAACATCTATTTTTCAGTCTGAAATCACTTTTAGTTGCTTATCATTTCTCATTAGAATGTAAATATAAGTGGAAGAGTGAGTGGTAAAGCAAACAATGCAGTCATCTATTTTGTAAACGAGGCTCCACGATATCGTTCTGTTGCTGGAAAAAAGTCTTAAATACTTGGACTCGCCTCTTGACTACTTATTCATCTCATTAGAAGAAACCTGTGTGAAATTTCAACTTGCTGTCTTCTCTCATAAAGCTGTGAATGCAATGCTAATCCTGAGGATTAAATACTGTGTTAACTTATTCTTTTTCCAAAAGACAACAAAACTCAAGGTGCAAGTGCCTCTTCCTCCCACTCATTTGGAGATGCTCTCAGTCTCTCCAAATCTGAATATCAGAGCCCACACAATGTCTAGCACAAGGCAAGCTGTCAATAAGAATGAAATTCAAAGGTTAAAGTGACCCAACATTGTTGCAAGAAGTCAAAGAAACCTATCATAGAAAGTTTTGTAACAGTATCAGCATAGTTGAAGGCATAGAACCCATTTGAAAAGTGCCTTGAAGGCATAAGTTAAAAAAAAAAAGTAATGGGACCAATGTCAGAAATTAACCTGGGCTCAGGGCAAAAATTACATCTGATATTTAAAATGTAAAAAAAAAAAAGAAAATGCCTTGGTTGTGACTTACAGTTTTGTTCTGTTGTTTATAACTTGTGCATTATTTACTTTTTGTGTGTGGTTGTTTTGATTTTAAAAGTAACAGCCATATTTTTTATTTTATTTTTATTTTATTTTTTATTTCACTTTTAATTTGAAATAAATCATTATCGTTTTTTTGTTGTTGTTTTTTTGTTTTTTGTTTTTTGTTTTTTTTTACTGAATTATTTCACATTGAGAAATTCAATTTAAACATCTGACATAAAAGGATGACATGCTGTGTGTGAATAAAAAAATGCCCTCAAAAGGGTAAAAATGTTCCTAAAATCAATTTGTGGGGGCAAATATTGCCTTTTATGTAAAAACTGATGTAATTTTGTCCATTTTCAAAATACTTTCTCCTATACGAGCTTAATATGCAGAGACAACTATAAGTAAACTATTTAAAAGTTGATTTTCCTGAAAAAATTAAACACTGTGTCTCTATGGCAAATTCAATATTGCTATAAAATGGTTTTGAACTGCCCATCCAGCCCTACACAACAACACTGTCTTGACCAATGGCATGAGTTTGGGGTGGGATTATTTGTTAGTTCAACCAATGGCAGTGCAAGGGTGTATTCATAAGGCTGTTTGAAAACAATGTTTGTTTTTGCTATTCCATTTGGCAGTGCCAGTGCACTGAAATTAAACAAATACTGTATGAAAAGTAGTAGTAGCAGCAGTTGTTATGGTAGCAGTAGTAATATTGATGATTTTATTATTATTATTATTATAAATCCCTGTTATAAATCCTAAGAATATGCAATATGTGAGGGTTTCTTGTCTCCACAAGACTTTTAGACTGAGCTCTCATATTGTCAAAACCAAAACATGATCTGTATTCTAGCTGATAAAATGTGTGATTAAATAAAAAATGACCTGACACCGGCCGTTCTGACTGTTAGACTGGATTCTCCATCCCTATGATGTTTGGTTTATAGCCTCAAGTCAAAAGTAGGTGTTTATTCTAGACAGAGAGGAGCAAAACCCAAAGGCTACAAAATGTCATAGATGTAGACAAGTTCAGACATTTGGCAACAGTATATATATATATACCACAGGTCTGTTGAATGCTTGATTTTGATTGGTTAACGGACGTTCTAAAGTGTGCAGTTATTTTCCAGTAAACGCACGGCTGTGAAGTAGTTCCAGGTCTTGACCGCATAATGGTTCCTTATCACTTCGCCAAATTATTTCAGTTATTTCAAAGAGCCGTACAGGCTACCACAACAAAATAACCAATAAAAACAAAGACATTGGTTAAGTACATCGGATAAAAATTACAAACAATGTCTATATATGCTAAATTTAGAATAAGTGCCCTTGCGCTCCCTATCTCGTCTCACCCACACTTACACACGCAGACACACATACATATGCACAATAAAAGTGATTTGATTTGATATGCACGCACAAACACATTGAGACTCAAGCCTCACCCCCACGACTTGATCACTACAACAGTTTCTATATTATCTGAAATAACTTTTAATATATGCAACTTTAAATGTTTCAATATATTTTGCCCTAATCAGCCTCCCAAAGCTATAATGGAAAGCATCATCGCACTCCCCCTCTCTTTCGCTCTCACACAAACTCTCTTGGGAGCAAAGTTAGTGCACCCCCGCAACTCAGTGGGATTGTAAACAGTTGTTTAGCCATGGAAAAGCTGTACAAGAATGGCGATACTTGCTGCTGCTGAGAAGTATACTTAAACTTACACTTTGGCAATTTAAAGCGATGTTATTCCTGACAAGAGCTGCTTCAAACACAGGTAATTCAGCAATCTCTCTGAGTTTCTCTTTTCCTCTCTCTCTCTCTCTCACACACACGCACACTCACTTCCTTGTTACTTCGATGCCAAGAAGCAGTGCATCCTCTGTTGCTAGTTCTAAAGTGAGTTTTAGAACTAGCAATGACAACGAAGGCTTGAGATGTATCAAAGCTAGATACACACACCCCTCTCACACACAAAATCCCACATACCTGGACACACATACATATACGCATCACACACACACTTACTTGCGAGTGAAAAACAGCCGTCACGTCAGCGCACACCTGCATCTCAGTGGGGCTGAAAACAGTTGTTAAGTTTTACAACGGGAAAGCTATATACAAAAATGGTGACACTCACTGCTGCTGAGAAGTGTGCTTAAACTTACATCTTGGCAATTGTTACTTCTGACGAGAGCTGCAACAAATAAAGGTAATCCCACACGCGATCTTCCTTAGTTTCTGAGTTTCTCTCTTTCGAGAATTCAAACACAAACTCAAACACAAATTCACACACACGCACAAGCACATTACCTTGTTACTCCAGTAAGTGCTCCAGTAAATCAGCACAAGCATCGCAATCCTCCGTTGCTAGTTCTAAAGTGACGTATTCGAACTAGCAATGAAGGCTCGGACTGTATTAAAGCAAGACGCTGAATCCATGGCAGAAGAAAGTAGTTCCACTCACAAGAGCGTTTTAGGGACGAAAACCAGAAAATGTCTTGAGATAAAACCCTGATCGATGTCTTAAGGTGTGGTAACCGTGGAATAGGTGGAATAATTGACACTGGCCCGTTGAATTATTGAAAAATAATGCACACCCTATGCATTATCACCTTGAGTGTGCATTATTTTTCAATAATTCAGCTGTCTGTCGTCAATTATTCTTTACATATATATATATATATATATATATATATATACACTCACTGACCACTTTATTAGGTACAGCTGGACATCTACTTATTTATGTGATTAATCATGTGGCAGCAGTGCAATGCATAAAATCATGCAGATATGTGTCAGGAGCTTCAGTTAATGTTCACATCAACCATCAGAATGGAAAAATGTGATCTCAGTAATTTCAACCCTGGATTTTTGGTGCGAGACGGGCTGGTTTGAATATTTCTGTAACTGTTGATCTCCTGGGAACAGTCTCTAGAGTTTATCAGAATGGTGCCAAAAACAAAAAACATCCAGTGAGCGGCAGTTCTGTGGATGGAAACACCTTGTTGATGAGAGAAGTCAACAGAGAATGGCCAGACTGGTTCAAGGTTCCACTTCTGTCAACCAAGAACAGAAAGCTGAGTCTGTAGTGGGCAAAGGCTCACCAAAACTGGACAGTTAAAGACTGGAAAAACATAGCCTGGTCTGATGAATCTTGATTTCTGCTGAGGTACATAGATGGTAGGCCCACTGCAGTCTCAGCTTTCTGTTCTTAGCTGACAGAAGTGGAACCCGACGTGGTTTTCTGCTGTTGTATCCCACCCGCCTCAAAGTTCGACGTGTTGTGTATTCTGAGATGCTATTCTGTTCACTACAATTGTACAGAGGGGTTATCTGAGTTACCGAAGCCTTTCTGTCAGCTCGAACCAGTCTGGCCATTCTCCGTTGACCTCTCTCATCAACAAGGCATTTCTGTATGCAGAACTGACACTCACTGGATGTTTTTTTTTTTTTTTTTTTGGCACCATTCTGAGTAAACTCTAGAGACTATTGTGCATGAAATCCCAGGAGATCAGCAGTTACAGAAATACTCAAACCAGCCCGTCTGGCACCAACAATCACGCCACGGTCCAATTCACCGAGATCACATTTTTACCCCATTCTGATGGTTGATGTGAACATTAACTGAAGCTCCTGACCAGTATCTGAATGATTTTAGGCACTGCACTGCTGCCACATGATTGGCTGATTAGATAATCGCATGAAAAGTTAATGTACAGGTGTCCCTTATAAAGATGTCACTGGGTGTATTTTGTGTTGTTCATCCATCATTGATCTCAGTTCTGTCTGTCTCATGATGTGCTTAGAAGTTCTAATGGCATATTTTCATCACAGTGTACAGTTGCCCTGGCTTCCACCTGTTAGATAACAGTCCAGGTAGAGGACTCTCTCTGCAAGACAAGCAACACGGGGGAAGGACCAAGATGCTCCATTCGTGGTCTTATCAAAGATCAACAAAGTTTAAAATGTCGTTTATGCTATATTCTCATCCTCTCTGGTTCTGAAACTTGGCATTTCACTGATCTTCTGCTCTAATTAAAAGAAGAGGAGAGGGAGAAGGAGAGAGAGAAAAAAGCCAGAGAAAAAGTGTGTGTGTGTGTGTTGGGGGGGGGGGGGGGACAAGAGAAACGGTTGCCAAGGAATCCATCAGTGTATGAAAGCCTGCAGTCACAGGGATGAACATTTCCTTCCACACTCTAGAAACATAATTAGGAACTCCAGATACACTGCATCACCACATAATTAAATGTGTTTCAGTCCTGTCTTTGCATCAACAAGTGAGAAAAAGAGGTAAACACTGTGCCATGTGCTCCAGTGATTTCTTTTACCACTGGCAAGAATAGATGAAGCAAGAATAGACCTAAATAAGATGACAAGTCAGACTGATCTCACAGTGACATCGAAAAAGGTAGGTAGACATTTCTTTAGCTGAAATCGGTCTGTGCTTACTGAAATGTGAATCACTGCCCCCACTGGCCAAAGCTGTAAGTGTTGTTGGCCGTATGGGCACGTATCACCTCTATTTTCCAGGTGTAATGTTCACAGAGAAAACCTAAACCTAACCATCAGTGCCATTAAAATGCAATGTTAGAGGAGAAAATGCAACTGCCGAATCGTGCTCGTCACGATGCAAACACGATAACTTCCTGGTTTTAATGTGGAATCTGAACTTGGATCTTCCACGCTGCTGATGTGACGTGCATCCAGTCACGGCACAATGGAAGGTAAACACTCTGGAGCTGATGCAAACATGTCTGATAGGTGATGCCACTTGTCAGTGAATCGGCATAATGTAGCCGATCCTACGGTACCGGAATTTTCGGAAACAACATGCTGACATCCCGTGTGATCATGTTGGACAAGTTGCTACTTGACTGTAGAAGTTTAACACAATATCCAAGAAACACAAGGTTTTTTTCTTCAACCAACAGGCAAGTTGACGTTAAAGGAATAGTTTCACGCAAAACTGAAAATTCTGTGATCATTTACTCACCCTTATGTCATTCCTAACCTGTGTGACTTTCTTCTTCTGCAGAACACAAAAGATGTTTTAAAGGATGTTCCGTTTGCTGATTTCCATATAATAGGAGTTGATAGCAACTCACTTTAAAGCTAAAATAAACCATCCAAAAATGTCATAAAAGTAGTCTATGCAACTTGTGCATCATATTCCAAGTCTTCTGAAGGTATGCGGTCACATTTTATGATGAGCAGACCAAAATTTCATTGATAATTTCTTGTAAACCAGACCGACACAGCAACATTTGCTCTACCATTGGTGTGACATTAGGGTGGGACTACAGGTTGCCAAACAATGGCAAACAGGAGGAATGTTCAAGTAACCTGTTTGAGAACAGTCGTTATTTTTGCAATTCCGTTTTTGACGCTAGTGTTTCTTAAACTTTAAGAAAGTCAGTGGTGAAGTACTGCATATCATTATTTGAAAAACTAATACAATTATTGTGATACGCAATAATAGGTGATAAAGAGCCTCTGGCCCACTCCGTGTGTGGGCTTTAAAGTCAGACAAACTGAACAGTGCATGTGAAATTTGGCTGTACAGGAGAACTACCTCTCAGCTGCATAAACTACTTTTGCATGTCCAGAGATTCATGGTGGTCCCATTCCTCCATATTACAGAGCGGTATGCGCACCAGATTGGGCAGCTGTTGATCTTAGATTGCCAGACGCCAGCTGGTGCTCATCCTCCCATCTGAATGTATATATTCCTCGACTGTAGACCCTTTGCCTGGCCTGTTCACCCTCTCAGTTCACTGTGCTCTGGGTGTGCACATTGCTGACCATCTGTGGACAGCTCCATCTCAAGCTGCTCTTGGAATGGCATGATCTGAATTCAGTAATTGATGCCTGCTATTGAGAAAATTAACAGTTATTAAGTTATTTATGTCAGTGTTCCAGTTTGTCTGAGCCTGGATCTGTCTGCTGCAGATTAAGAGCCATAAAGATGTGATGTATTTATAAAAGATCAGGCTCTTTTTAAACATAATGTCATATGTTGTATAGAGCTGCTTGTTTTACACAAGGCATTTTCACATAAAGGCATACATCATAGACTGTAAACTTTGTCATAAAGGACAACTAAATTATCAATATTTCAAGTCACTCTGCCTTTTATAGACATTTTAAGAGCCATGTATTTGAACATTACTTTAACCTGGAAACTGGAGCTCACACGTGTCCATACTTTCAGCAACACTTCCAGTTTTGGCCATTGGGGGGCAGTGATTCCAATTTCAGGAAGTGCAGACTGATGATTTTAGCAGAAGAACTTTCAACCTACTGTTGCCGAACTCTCGGTGTGATCAGCAACTTTCTCTTTTGCATCTTGCAGTGTAGTCTGACTGAATAAAATGTCAGTATAGTCTCTAGTGAATCTTATTTTGTGTTCCACGGAAGAAAGGGTTTGGAACCAAATGATCTTCCCTTTAAACATGAACAACATTTGGTATATTATAGAAAAAAGAAAAAGAAAAAAAAATGTTTTTTTTTTTTTTTTGATGTGCTGTTCTATCTCAACACTCTTTTGAATCTAGCAATATGGTCCAGCTGCAAAAACAGAAAAGCTCTTTTGGGACTAGATGATTCTCAGCTGAAAACACAAATCCACACTTTATTGAATGAATTTCCAAGAATGTCCCAAGATGAGTTCCTTATTTATTTTGTCTGTCTTTATGCAAGGATAATGATATTCCAGTCACACTTGTCTCTGAAGTTGTGTGACTAGAAGCTGCAAAAGAATCTTCAGAATGTTGTGTGCAATGACAAAGATTTGGACTGATTTATCATCTGGACTCGAATGAAAAGGAGAGAGTAATTAAAAGAGGATGTGTGAGACTCTCATGCAAATCCACTTGTGAATCTGGTTCTGATGTTTCTAGTGGTTTTTTAAACCCAGTCCAGTTGGAAGAAATAAGGAAGGAGATGCGTGGGCTGGGATATGTTGAATCGTCTTTAATATTGTGGGCAATGCACGATCAGTGCCCATCTCCGGACGTTGTAGCAATATCGGGGGTGTTGATCTATCTCTTTTGGGCCCCCCTCAGTGGCTGGGCCCCTGAAAGCTGTCCCCTTTTTTCCCCGTTATGGGCGGGGCTGCAGGACCAGCATAAAACAGTCTGGACCAGCAAGGAATTTCATGCTGATCAAAGCTGGTCTTTTTGACAGAGTAATTACAGGTGTAGTTCATCACATTAACTATGGACATGTTCAACCAGACAACATGTCTGACAGCCAGAAAATGTCCAAATACTTAAAGGGATAGTTCACCCAAAAATGAAAATTCTCTCATCATTTACTCACGCTCATGCCATCCCAGATGTGTATGACTTTCTTTCTTCTGCTGAAAACAAATATGTTTTTAAAGAATTTTTAGCTCTGTCGTTTTATACAATGCATATGTATAGTGACCAAAACTTTGAAGCTCCAAAAAGCACATAAAGGCAACAAAAAAGTAATCCATTCAACTCCAACTCCAGTGGTTAAATCCATTTCTTCAGAAGTAATATGATTGGTATGGGTGAGAAACAGACCAATATTTAAGTACTTTTTTATTATAAATTCTCCTCCCTGCCCAGTAGGTGAAGATATGCATAAGGAATACGAATCACCAAAAACAAAAGAAAAGAAAGGAAAGAAAAGCACTTAGGAGGGCTGGTGAAAGCAAAGGTAAAAAAAAGACTTGAATATTGATTTGTTTCTTACCCACACCTATTATATTGCTTCTTAAGACATGGATTTAACCATTGGAGTTTTGTGGATTACTTATATTCTGCCTTTGTGTGAATTTTGGAACTTTAAAATTCTGGCCTTTTACTTTAATTGTATGGACCAACAGAGCTGATATATTTTTCTAAAAATCGTTTGTGTTCTGCAGAAGAAACAAAGTCTTATACATCTGGAATGGCATGAGGGAGTAAATGATGAGATATTTTTTATTTTGTGGTGAACTATTCATTTAAGTGTCTTAATTTTGAACAAATTTCCTTTTTAAAAATGTTTTATGTGAAATGTGTTTGTTTAAAAAAATAATAATAATAATAATAAAAAAGCCAACTGGTTTGATAAAATGCCATTGAATTTTATTGTACCTGATATAATGGCATTACAACAGTTATGTTTACAGTCATTTGCCTTGTCACTGATCACAGATACACATGTCTGGTTGAGTAACAGGGTAACCCATCATCTCTCGATGTCTGAATTTCTTGGTATCTTAAACGTAGACAAAAGGGGAAGGGGGGTGGAATATCATGGAATGTAAATATGAGGAATGAAGGTAAAGTACATGAAGAGATTGCAATTCCTATTTAAATGATCTGTGATCATGAAGACTGATTCTATATTTGCAAACTGTTGACAGTATCATTTTCTGCAAAAGGAGCATAGACAGGGAAGATCAATTTGGAGATAGAGACTTCGACATTGTGTAGGCTTAATGATTCTTACATCATCTTTGTTTGGGTGCTCATTAAATGGACTGCTAAAGCTTTTGACTGGACCTACGGTGTGATGTACCCACAGATGTCCGACAGTCTGACAGGGAAGCTGCTTGAAGTGGATTCAATAGTTCATGTTTATGGTCAATAAAATACTTAAATTATCCCAATGACAAAATGGAAAGATTCTTAAATCTTTAGAACATGTGCCCTATTGTCTTTGAAAATTGACTGCCACCCCCATATCTTGATCAAAACGGTCACAAACGGCTTGTGTTCTTGCGTGAGGCGTTCATGGCTAGATTCTGTCAAAGACGTTCAAATAAATACTGTATTATACACATGCTTCTAGTTAGCAAGACACATGGTCAGGCGACTCAATAAAACTCAACCTTATATACACACACACACACACCCTCGCTCCACAAAAGTTACCACAAAAATGCTGATGTGCCTCAGTGAAACTAAAGAGGCCTGCATGCAAAAGTTATTTTTGGTGATCGTCCAGATGCACACATTATTTGTAATAAAAGATCCCAAAGAAAAATTGCTTCAGGTTTTAAGAAAGAGGAGAAATGTGCAGCTTTTGGTTTTTATTTGAAGAGAGAGAGACAAAGAGAGAGAGAGAGAGAGCGATGGATAGATGGGTGGGTGGATCGGTGAATGGATGGGTGGATAATTTTTTTACAATTGTTTCCCTTTTCATTATTTCTTTTCACAGTACGATCCATTCCACCTGGAGTCCATTTCACGCTTTAAGTGCCCTTCAAAAAACTGGTCACTGCCAAAACATCAACTACATCAAATGAGAAAGATGCTTTTTGCTCCTAGAATGGTGTTGTTACAGCATCTTCCAGCAGGGGCTAACTGGACCATGCTAAACAGGAACTATAAGGGAAACTTGAGTACTGTAAACAGCAATCCCACATACAACAACATTGCAAGGTAAAGCTGGATCAAGACTTGCATTGCCTGCATAAGCGCCACCCACACACAACTTTCAAGCACATGTGCTTTCAGTCAGGCCACAACTCCGACAGTAATCCAGTGTTTTAGCAATTAATCCAGCCTCAGGCATCAAACCATCCCCCCCAAGCCTTGTCATTTTCTGTCACACCATCATTCCTGCACTATCCAATCCAGGTTTTTCAGTGCACTATTAGGACTCCAGCTCTCTCTGTCTCTTACGAATAGGGTTGGGAATCGTAAGGAATTTTACGATTCCAGTTCCGATTCCTCTTAATGATTCTGGTTCCAGTAACGATTCCAGTCATTCTTTTAGTACCTTTTTTTTCCAAGAATTATTTAGAAATGAGAAATGCAATTTTTATTGCTTTTACTACCCTCTGCTGTCTGTTACCAAATAATGGGTTCATTTCAGATTTGTACAGAGCAGATATAACAAATCAGAAATACATTTAATACAGTTCTTGTAAAAAGTGTGTTTGCAGACTTTTTAGGGACATAAATACAATCCAATAATAGATCCTTAATCTATTTTAAATAAAGAAATATAAACCAACATGAAATGTGATGGCATATTTCATTACTTCATTTATTATTTATAAAATTCCACTTATTACAACATACTCATGTATCTTTAATATACATTGTATTATGAACAACCAGTCAGTAACTGTCCTGCTTGATTTAATAGAGAAACGTCCTGGTTACTTTCGTAACCTCCGTTCCCTGATGGAGGGAACAAGACGTTGTGTCGATGTAGTGACACTAGGGGTCACTCTTGGGAGCCCCAACCACCTCTGATTTTGAAAAAATGCCAATGGGAATTGGCGAGTGGAATTTGCATGCCACTCCCCCGGACATATGGGTATAAAAGGAGCTGGCTCGCAACCACTCATTCAGGTTTTGTGCTGAGGAGCCGAGACAAGGTCCTGGCCATTTCAGCAGGTAGTTCAGTATTGTGGCAAGAGGGACACAACGTCTCGTTCCCTCCATCAGGGAACGGAGGTTACGAAAGTAACCAGGACATTCCCTATCTGTCACTCACTCGATGCTGTGTCGATGTAGTGACACTAGGGGTCCCTATAAGAAACAGCACAATGAGCTGAACTGTGTTATGTGGACTGGCAGTGCGAGACGGGCAGACCGCCGTGTGCTTGTAGCCAGCGCACCAGGCCATCATGTAACCTCCCCCAACGCTCTTATGAGCATCGAACGGTCTTTTGGGAACAAGTCGACTTGCCCAACAAATAGGGACAGGCTAGCCCAGCCGTGGCCTTTTTTCCTCTTTTTTTCTTGGGGACAAGGACAGGCCGAAGGGAAGGACCTTGTACTGGTAAGCCCGGCCCTCAAAAGCAAACCACAGGAAGGGTTTGTGTTGAGATAAAACCGAGACGTGGAAGTACGCGTCCTTGAAGTCTACCGGCGCGAACCAATCTTGATGCCGGACGCTCGCTAGAATGCGTTTTTGCGTCAGCATCTTTAATGGGAGTCTGTGCAAAGCCCGGTTCAGTACTTGCAGGTCCAAGATTGGCCTCAACCCACCATCTTTCTTCGGTACGATGAAGTAGGGGCTGTAAAACCCCTTCTTCATCTCGGCCGGAGGGACAGGCTCTATCGCACCCTTCCGTAGAAGGGTAGTGATCTCCGCATGCAAGGTAGCGGTGTTCTCGCCCTTCACCGAAGTGAAGGTTCAGGGGAGAGTGGAGGGTTCCACTCTAGCCCAGTGCTCGCGGCCGCCTGGGAAAGCATGTCCGTCAGCTCCGCATCGGCCTGAGACTGGGCGACCATACCTGAAGGAGGAAGACCAGCCGAAGCCTCCATGTCAGACTGGACGACCCCACTCTCCGATGCTGCGATCGAGAGCTCATCGTCTTCCCGGGCTCCGAATAAGAGGTCGAACTCACCCTGAGACGAGCCGGCGGTCTCATCTGAGAGCCCAATCGGGGAAAGCGAGCGTGCTGAGGAATGGGAGGTCCATGGGGGGTTACCCGGTGGAGGTGCTCCCATTGAAGTCCTCAAATCGCCCCCAGTGCTAACCGACATGGCCTCATACCCGTAGGTAGAAGGACCGAGGCAGGGAGCTGCTGGGGTGGCTTGCCCTCTTACAAAGGAAAGCCACGACCGCAACATTGCCATAGTCATGTTTTCGCAATGAGGACATGACCCATCCACAAACGATGTCTCCGCATGGGCAGCACCAAGACACATAAGACAGCGATCGTGGCCTTCAGAAGAGGAGAGATAACGACCGCAACCAGGAATAATACACAAATGGAAAGGCATCTTTAAAAAGACGTTCCATGAGTGCCACTCTTTTAAATAGAAAATATACTCTTTTTGTTCTGCCGAAGTGCCCAGGGGCGTTCTCTGCACTCCAAGGGTGCAGAGGGGGAGAAGCCGCTGAAATGCGCCATAGATCCAGCAATTTGAGGTGAGTATTGGAGGGATTGAATTCAGTGCATTGAATGCAACCGTTCGGCTCCGAAGAGAAAATCTGAATGAGTGATTGCGAGCCAGCTCATTTTATACCCGTATGTCCAGAGGGAGTGGCATGCAAATTCCACTCACCAATTCCCATTGGCCTTTTTTCAAAATCAGAGGTGTTTGGGGCTCCCAAGAGTGACCCCTAGTGTCACTACATCGACACAACGTCGATTGAGTGACAGATAGGGAACAGGTCATCATTAAATAAACAGTAACATTTCCAAAGACAGTTTAGACTGTGTCATGTAGCCTAATGTTGTACTTCAGGCTTGTGAGACTTCAACAATTCTTATTTAATTTCGAGCTGGACATTCATAACTTGCGGTGGCAATGTGACTCGCCTCCGAGTGGCGGAGGATGGAGGACGAATCTCAGTTGCCTCCGTGTCTAAGACACTCAATCCGCGCATCTTATCACGTGGCTTGTTGAGCGTGTTACCGCGGAGACATACGTAGCGCGAGTGGGGCTTCACGCTATTCTCCGCTGCATCCAAGCACAACTCACCACATGCCCCACCGAGATCGAGAACCATATTATAGCGACCACGAGGAGGTTACCCCATGTGACTCTACCCTCTCTAGCAACCGGGCCAATTTGGTTGCTTAGGAGACCTGGCCGGAGTCACTCAGCATGTCCTGGATTCGAACTCGCGACTCCAGGGGTGGTAGTCAGCATCTTTCTTGACGCGCTCAACAAGCCACGTGATAAGATGAATGGATTGACCGTCGCAGATGCGGAGGCAACTGAGATTCGTCCTCCGCCACCCGGATTGAGGCGAGTCACTACGCCACCATGAGGACTTAGAGCACATTGGGAATTGGGCATTCCAAATTTGGGAGAAAAAAATTTAATTAAATAAAAATAATGGAATGGTTCTCGGCTCCCAACCCTACTTACTAATACATATATATGCACAGCAACCAATCCCTATACTGCCCATCTATGATTTTAATACATCACATAGCCCTGAAATCCTTGCCAACACACTGGGTTTTACTATGTATTTAAAAGGCATTCCAGTTCAGTGACAAAGGTCTCCTGGACACATAAGTGTTAAACACACATATGGCTCAACTTTAAGAAGCATCAGTCAAAAAGAAGCCCTCGGAGAGTGCAGGTGTTGTAAAAAAAAAAAAGAAAGAAAAAAATGTGCACTTTTATATTTCCTGCTGTACAGAGAGGCTATTATCTTGTGGCTGGAGGGGCTGTGGAACTGGGAGCTTCAAGGCTCTTGGGAATGCTGTTTTAGCCTGTTTGAAACATGTGATCGCATTCTTATGTCTGGCTAAGAACTCTCATATCAGCCTTGTGAAGCCACACAAAAACAGGCCCCACAAAATAGAAAATAAAACACAAGAACTCCACAAGAATATACAATATGCAGCCCAGCATTGTTGTAGCAGTTTGATGGTGGTGGGTATATGCATGCTTTGAAAGGGACAGTAGAATCTGTGATTCAGTGAGCTCTGTGCAGATGAATGCATAGGCTGTGATGCACGCTTTATGGCTCAAGAAACATGATGACCAGCAAAACAAAATCTGGCATTTTCATAGCATCAGTGGTCACTGCCATTAATGCATGGTGTTACTTGACTTTCACATATTACATTGTTTGAAATAGAAATACATTTTAAATTGACTTGAAATGTGAAAACATTGGTCAAAAGCATAAATAACTGAAATGGCACTATTTTATATTACTGTATATTTGTATTATATGTACCTTATATGGGTAGTTGGCCTGCAATACTTTTGGAAAGTTGACAGGTCCTGTAGTGTTTCATGCTATACTCACTGTAAAGCGATTTCAAACAGATTTTTTCAAATCAAATCACTTTATAATTATTATGCAAGCTTTTATGATCTCATATAAATTGAGAGACTATTTGTACTATTCAAATTGTATTTTTCAAACCTCAGGACAATTTAAAATGAACTAAAGGTGATTATAAATTGTGGAAAACTTGGAAATGGAGACCAGTTACAGAAAATAAGATTCAATTTCCAATTCAATTATACTGTACTTTCATATAAATTTAATCTTAAATCTTGATATTGATTTAAAAAATGTCCACAGACATTTTATGCATCAACTGCCCATTATACTGTACAGTATATAACATCTTTATTTTAGGATATTGACTGTTATGCTGAAAAGTGTAACAAATATATAAATGTATCATGTTATTGTATAAATATTTAATAATAATAATACTAATAACTAAACTAAAACTACTTCATCTCATATCTTGCTTTATGTCTATGTGGTCATTTAATCTCTTTTTAAAGTCTTTTTTTAATTGAAAATAAAGGAGAATATTAAATGAAATGGCAAGTAGAGGGGAAGGCAATCGCTCATCCCTCTCTCTTTCTTAATCCAATAATCCTTCTATTTTATTTGTCGAGGGACTGAAATAAACCTTACACAGACAGCCCTCAACATACGTTTGTCATCCGGTAAGCCATGCAGGGAATGCAGAGGAACGTCTGGAGTATTTGGAGCTGAATCATTTTCAGTATGGACAGAATGGTATAATTGTTATAGAGAGATTGTTTACATATTGTTTTGGTGGAGAGCCTTCATGTTGACATAATATCTTGTGAATTAATAGCCGAGAAAATAGTCTGTAATACAAATATTTCATTAAAGATGTAGTCAAAGGGAGCCAGACTGTTTCATCCAAAAATATGTGAGACAAAGTGTTAACACTACAAGCATAAGTTAATATCCAAATATCTGCCATTCTTGTATATGGTTGTTCATGTACTTGCTAATGTATTTCTGTACTCCTGTTCTATTTCAAGTACTATTCGTAGTTTTAAGGAAGTGATGTCTTTGTCCCAAGGGTGTAGCCAGGAAATTACTTGGGTGGGCCTCAATAAAAATGGATGGGCCAAGTTTTCACCCTATATTATAAATATATATTTGAACTGAAAGTATAATCTCTTATACTCTGGGTGGGTCTCGGTCTAATCTGGCCCAACCTTGGCTATGCCACTGCTTTGTCCCTTGAACATTGTAAGGGAATCACACAGTATGAGGGAAGGAGATCACTGGGACAGGAAGGTTCGGGTCTCAGGTGAGCGTTTAATCACAAACTTAGGGGTAACACAGTCACAACTGTAACAGTAACTTCTTCAGCTTCACAAACTCTTTAGCATCACAGGCTCCTAGTCACAGCCTTTTAATCATCACAAAGTCTTTATCACAACTGTGTAGCGTCACAAACTCAGTAGCTTCACTGTGAGACTCTCGTGCCAGACTCTCTCTCTCTCTCTCTCTCTCTCTCTCTGCTGGTGGCGTGGCTGCTTATATGCCGCTCTCCCCATGCTCACCGGAATTAGAGACAGGTGTTAGACATAATCTAGCTCAGGTGTAAGCGCCCTTACCGCTTTCTCTCTCTCCGGACGGTTGCTCGACCATGCCCCCGCTGCCACAAACATTTCCTGCTAGTAGTCGAACTAATTCAAAACAACAGCAGGAGGTGCTTCATTCATAGTGACTTTAACACGATTAACGTTATCACGATTGTCATAAAATGTCATTATTAAAATGTGGACCATGTTGTTTGGTGTCTGGTTGCTGTCTGGATGCCTGGAACTAACGGAAATTAAAGTGTTTAGATCTCCGAAAAAGCAACAACAAACGGAGGCATGAACCGCAGCAGTGAAGCAAGACAGCTTGATATGTGCAGTACTAACTGTAGCACACGTCTTATCTCTGATAGATAAAAATTATGCCAACTAATTGTAAGTTTGATAGGTAGAACTCTAAAAGTGACCAAAGATTGCTCCCATTACAATGAATGATAGTATTTTACTATAACATTTAGTCATTAAGCAGATGCTTTTATCCAAAAGGACTTACAAATGAGGAACATAAGCAGTCAACAATATTGAACTGCTTAGTTCTCAGTGTAGCTGGAGTAGCAGAAGTTGACAAGAATAGTATTTTTATATTAAAAAAGATATTGTTATCTTGTCCGCAGGTCACACAGAAAGCTTAATTGAACGGCTTCATTGATTATAGTAGGAGCGATCCAATATTCCCGATCTTTCCGCTGTGGAAATTATTGTGAGCATCTAAACTACGATACAATTTCATCGCCTCTCTCGCGTAGACGCTCTATGGCAAGCTGTTTTGACATTTATTCCTTAAAACTTATTAGTATCTATTTTTATGTTACTAGTACTTATTTTTTAGAGTCTAGTAACTATTTCATTAGATACTAGTACTTATTCATTAGGTACTAGTTCTTATTCAAAAAGTACTAGTACTTATTCATTAGGCACAAGTACTTATTCAATAGATACTAGTATTTATTCATTAAGTACTAGTACTTATTCGACAGATACTAGTACTTATTCATTAGATATTAGTACTTATTTATTAGATATGTAAGGAATAACTGATGACAGACTGTTGAATTGTTTAAAAATAATGCACACCCGAGGTGGTAATGTGGTCATGACGCGCAGCGGAGTGTGCATTATTTTTAAACAATTTAATGGGCCGGAGTCAATTATTCCGCTTATACCACAGTTACCACACCTTAAGACATTGTTCAGGGTTTTATTTCAATAAATTTTCTGGGTTTTGTCCCTAAAATGCTTTTATGAGAGGAACTAATTTCTTTCATAACAGATTCAGCGTCTTACTTTAATACAGTCCAAGCCTTTGTTGCTAATTTTAACCAAAATTGAAATAAATGTAGGATATTTTAGACATTGTTTTGATGTGCATAACCAATTTACTTTAACCAGTGTCTTTGTTTTAATTTGTTATTCTGTTATTCATATAATTCGAAATGGATCATTTTGATATGATTATAGGCTATAGCTAACCTGCTCTAGGAATGTTAGCATAGCAGCAATGAAAACACAAAGAAAGAGAAATGAGTTGAATTTGGCTGTTTGTTGCATCAGTTATATCATGTAAGATGTAGTACCCCTTTGGAATGAAGGGCAAGACTCGACTGACATTTGATTTTGAAAATATGGATGTTATATCATTAACGTAATCATCAAATTAAACTTTTACCCATCTCTGAACAGAGGACGGGGAGACACTTCAAAATAAGAGTCTCTACATTTGTGCAGGGATAAAGGGGTGCATTCAAACAAAAATATATAAACACAACATGGCATAAAAAAGACAACTATTAAAGGTCTAAAACTAATTTTTCCCAGTGGGTCATTTACATAAAATGTGCTATATACTTTTTTAAAGAAATTACATTACATATTTGAAGGTTAAGGTTGCATAAATTGCTAAGTGATAATTAATTGTGTGTAATACTGTTTCTTTTCTCTACTCTTTATATTTCCTTTAATACTGCTATAATAAGACATAAAAATGAATATAAAGGTTGATTGTCTGGCAGTGGTTTGGTCAGTGTGAAGGTCAGGGAGTTGAGAGGAAGGGATGATCTGGGTCAAATTAACCATGGTTTTCTAATAATATGGTAGTAACCATACTTTTTGGCAGAAGCCGTAGTTTTCATGCAATTAACCATGGTGTTACTACAGTAATATTATAGTGACCATGCTTAATTTTGTGGTTACTTTGCAATAAAATACCATGGTAATATATGGGTACTGCAGTAAAACCATGGTTAATTTTTGTAAGGTTAAGGTTAGGTTAAGGAGTAGGGGATGGTGTGGGGCTCTAAATAAACACAATAAACACGCTGCAGCAATGCCCATATTCTGCATGTTAGTATTTAATTAAGAGTGCAAATAATATCTAACACTATTAACACTTAGTGCAAAGAAGATGCTTTTTGTTGCTATTTTGTGTAAATAGCATCTAGCCTATCTCTATTTGCACTTGGATGCCTTTGTATTATTATTATTATTATTATTACTTCATAAAGAAAACACATTACTTTAGTCTTTTATTCTTTTTTTATTATTCTTTTTTTTATTTTTTTTTATTGGAGCATGACAAGAATAGGGAAACTAGAGCATGACATGACAATTAAATATAGTAAAACACTGAAAAAAAAAAAAAAAAGATACATATACAGCAAATTAAAAGGAATGGTAATAAGGATAAAAATGGACAGACAGGAGGAGTAGTGCTTTATTTAGTGCAGGGCCAGGATCAAGTAAACACTGAAAGAGAAATATTTAATCAATGTTAATGTTACTTACTACTGGTTTAATTACAAGTTGAAAGACCTAAAATCTTCACACCCAATAATTCCCAAAATCTGCTTTAACTGTGTGGCTGTTCACAAAATACGCATTCTTGCATCCAAAACAGAAAGACGGATCAAACCAGAATGGAAACCCCTCACAAGTTAAACCACTTTCAGTTTTTACTCACTGTCTTAAAAATGCAATGCTCATTAACTTTGACAGCCATTGTTTGCTTTCATTAATTATAAAACGGAGTTCTAATCCATGTTAAATTTTTTTAAAAACAATTTACCACTGTTAACATCATAACAGATTTATTCTGTTCTGTGTGATGTCTAAGGACTGGGTGGAAGAGCAATTCAATATGCAACGGTGCCCCCATTTATAACTAAATGATGGATGAGTTAATAATCAGTATCTTTATTTCTACAAACGTTACTGAGAGTTCCATGAGAGGACAGCAGCGGCAAAAACATCTGTAGGCTACAAGAATGCATCCATATAGTGTAGAAAACCTGTCATGGCTATTAATTATGATACGGGCTCAAATTGTGCCCCTGCAGAGTGCAGACCTCTAACACAGATCTGACCAGCACTTAAAAAACTATGCTGATGAAAAGCAAGAACGCGTCCTGTGTGAACTGCCCCAAACTACAATTTAATCATTTCAGTGATATCAAATTTTTTTCTTATAATTCCATTTAAAAAACATATTTAATTATCATCTTATTACTGCTTGCACGTACCTAATTTGACATAATCGGCACAAATGCAGATTTCCTCTAGACAGCTGCACCTTTGTCGGCTTGTACCTGATTCTGAGGTAAATTTGTCTCCCCTGCCGGGGGTGGAGGGAGCACAGAGAGAGAGAGAGAGAGAGAGACTTTTTTTTACTTTTAAAACTCTTTTAATCAAACAACTAGTTAAAGCATATCACCATTTAAACCATAACTCTCCAGACTCATCTCTCAACACAAGAGCATCCTTCACACTCCACCTTGCATAAAAATATATATATATATATATATATATATTTTTTAATTTACAATATGCATGTTCTACAACAACCCGGTACTCTACTAAGGATTTAAATATTCCAACCAAATCAATATTTTCCCCCTTATTTTTACATTTGTGTGATTTTAGGATAGCCAACTTTGCCTGCCCTACTAGAAAGTTACCAAGTGTACACTGTGCTTTCCATTCTCTCTTATACTTCAAACCCAAAATAAACAAATTATTTGTAAACATAAAACCAAGCTCAGTGAATATTTTGTTTAAGAATTCAAACAAAGGAGTTAATCTAAAACAATCACAAAAAAAGATGAAAAACAGTATCAAGAATATTACAAAAAGGACATACAGATAAAACCATTCCACTGAATTTTGACACAAAACTATTTGTTGCCACAGCACAATGGAGCACTCTCCACTGGAGATCTCCAGATCTCTTGGGAATAGGGGGTTTATACAAACACCTCCATGATGGAGTTATTTCTGAAGACATTGATAGATATTCTCTCCATTTAATATCAGTACGCCTCTTCAGTTGAGTATAAAACAAGGATTTCACACACATAAAATACATCTTCTTTTCAACATTTTGAAACAATACATTTTTAAACCCCTTTAATAACAAAGTATTATTTAAATCTTCATCCAATTCAAAAAATATTTTTACTCTAAGATCCAGAAAAGTCAAAGACGTTTCACTATTCTGAATAAAATTGTTTACATAGGTCAAGAAAGATTGAGGAAAGGATTTTTTAAGATCCTAAATTAACCCTTCAACATATCTCTCTGATCTAAGCCCAACTTGATCAGCTATTGATCTAGTCGCGTGCCATTGACCTTTTGTAAAATCAATTAAGTCCTTTACATTAGCTATTCCTGTCTTTAAAAACATATCAATCACTGAACTTGAAACTGAAGAGTTTGTTTTAAAAAGAGGATTAAAGAACAATGGTTCTAAAACACCATAATGTTCACTATCCTCTAAACTTCTTTAACAATTGCCAGGCTTGGAAGACAGACACATAAAAATTAAAAAGAGTACCACTTACTTTTGAAACAAAACGTTTTTCAACCAAGAACAACTGCTTATCTAATCCAATTCCCCCAGTATTTTGTAAAATAGACAAACTATTTGCAATCCAGGGTATCTTATCTGAACAGTATAGCAATTTTTGTAATGTTTGAAATCTCATTGTCTTAACTCTTGCCTTCAAATGTATAAGTCCTTGTCCTCCTTTAATCACTGGGAGATAAAAAACTCCAGGAGGAAGCCAATGGTAACCATCCCCCCAAAAAATTAACAAAACCTTTTTGAATTGTAATAAGTAGCTCTTCAGGAGGATCTAACACTGTAAATCTACACTGTTAAAAATTTTCCCATAAAAAAACAGTAAAGAACTGGCAGCAGGGTTGCCAGCAAGTTACTGTAAAATTAACAGTATCTTGCTGTAGCTGAAATTTACAGCATAAAGCTGTTATTTTACTACATTTACAGTAAAATACTGACAAAAGGATTAGCAGTTAATTACTGTTTATTTGCACTTTTCACAAGAGGTATATTTGCAGGATTTTACTGTAAACTACAGTAAAAATACACTACATGCTACTGTATAAGCTATTGAGTAATGGACTGCTAGCAAAAAGGACTACAATGTGTTTACTTTTTTTCTAAACCTTGTGATTTAATAAATTATTCCTTAGTCTTGCAATAAAAAATACCATGTTTTAATAGTGTATAAATGTAGCCTTTGAAATAGAGACTTAAACTTTTAAGACAAATAATACAGCTTCAAAGTGTCTTTTCAAAACGTCTCTTTATTTGCAAAACACTATTCTTGCAAAATATCTGTACAAAATTATAAGGCAATTGGTAAAACAAAGCCCAAAGCTGATTTGGGTAAATAAACTTACATTTCAGCCATATAAATAATAAATACATATTATAACAAATAATAACAAATCTCTGTCTGTCCAAACACTGAACTCTGGACACAAACATTCAGTAAATAACTTAGAAAGTGGCTGAATGAATGACTAAAACAGTGTGTGTGAGTGTTTGAGAAAGTGTTTGTGTGAGTGTGTGAGTGTCTGAGAAAGTGTTTATGTGAGTTTGTGTGTGTGTCTGAGAAAGTGTTTGTGTGAGTTTGTGTGTGTGTGAGTGTCTGAGAAAGTGTTTATGTGAGTTTGTGTGTGTGTGTGTGTGAGTGAGTGTCTGAGAAAGTGTTTATGTGAGTTTGTGTGTGTGTGTGAGTGTCTGAGAAAGTGTTTGTGTGAGTTTGTGTGTGTGTGAGTGTCTAAGAAAGTGTTTATGTGAGTTTGTGTGTGTGTGTGTGTGTGTGAGTGAGTGTCTGAGAAAGTGTTTATGTGAGTTTGTGTGTGTGTGTGTGTGTGTGTCTGAGAAAGTGTTTATGTGAGTTTGTGTGCGTGTGTGTGTGTGTGTGTGTGTGTGTGAGTGTCTGAGAAAGTGTGTGTGTGTGCATGTGTTTGTGTGTGAGTGTTTGTGTGTGTGTGTGTGTGAGTGTTTGTGTGAGTTTGTGTGTATTGAGCGTGTGTGTGTGTGTGTGTGTGTGTGAGAGAGAGAGAGAGTGTGTGTTGAGTGTGTGTGTGTGTGTGTGTGTGTGTGTGAGAGAGAGAGAGAGAGAGTGTTTGTGTGAGTTTGTGTGCGTTGAGTGTGTGTGTGTGTGTGTGTGTGTGTGTGTGAGAGACTGTTTGTGTGAGTTTGTGTGTGTTGAGTGTTTGTGTATGTGTGTGAGAGAGTGTTTGTGTGTCTGAGAAAGTGTTTGTGTGAGTTTGTGTGTGTGTGTGTGTGTGTGTGTGTGAGTGTCTGAGAAAGTGTTTATGTGAGTTTGTGTGTGTGTGTGTGTGTGTGTGTGTGTGTGTGTGAGTGTCTGAGAAAGTGTTTGTGTGTGTGCATGTGTTTGTGTGTGAGTGTTTGTGTGTGTGTGAGTGTTTGTGTGTGTGTGAGTGTTTGTGTGAGAGAGAGAGAGTGTTTGTGTGAGTTTGTGTGTGTTGAGTGTGTGTGTGTGTGTGAGACTGTTTGTGTGTGTGTGAGAGTGTTTGTGTGTGTTTGTGTGTGTTATAGTGTGTGTGTGTGTGTGTGTGTGAGAGAGAGTGTTTGTGTGAGTTTGTGTGTGTTGGGTGTTTGTGTGTGTGTGTGTGTTGGGTGTTTGTGTGTGTGAGAGAGTGTTTGTGTGTGTGAGTGTGAGAGAGTGTTTGTGTGTGTGTGTGGGAGAGAGTGTTTGTGTGTGTGTGTGTGGGAGAGAGTGTTTGTGTGTGTGTGTGTGTGTGTGTGTGTGAGAGAGAGAGTGCTTGTGTGAGTTTGTGTGTGTTGAGTGTGTGTGAGAGAGTGTTTGTGTGAGTTTGTGTGTGTTGAGTGTGTGTGTGTGTGTGTGTGTGTGTGTGTGTGTGAGAGAGAGAGTGTTTGTGTGAATTTGAGTGAGTTGAGTGAGTGTGTGTGAATGACTGGGTTCACTGACTTATATAAAGTCCCACTCAAAGTCCATTCGTTTCTTTAGTAGACTGGATACACGAGGGTTGACTGATGTCATCTTTTTCTGGGCGACTTTCCCCGTACGCTTTGACAGGACTTTGCCTCGTCCAACCTTGGTGCCTCTCTCAGGATTTATCCCGATGAAACGCCTGAAAAACAAATGTGTGTATTCATGATTAGTGTCAGGAGAGCTTTCTTAAAGGAATAGATCACCCAAATATAAAAACCTTAATGCCATGCCAGATGTGTATGATTTTCTATCATCATCAGAACACAAACGAAGATGCCTGTCAATTCAGCACGCTACAGAGACAACAATGGAACATTATTTAAATACAATTTGCAACGTTGTTTGAAGGCTGCACTTCGCAGAATAAAAAGAAGTTACGTTATGAATCTCACCCTGTAATATGGAAGATCCGTTTCAGAAATCCAGCTGCACTCGGTGTCACAGTTACAGTTGGTTTCCCACTGAAACAAGTGTTTAAAAAGTTAGATACAATTCCAGTATCACCAATGTTTTCAGATTAAAAGAGAAGGAATATCATGCATCCCTGCATAAAACTTAACATTATCAGCTGTACAGCTGCGTTTCCCAAAAGCGTTGTATACTTCGACTTTGTCGTAAGTAGATTGTAGAAAGTATTGTCACCAATGGTTTCTACAACCTATTTAAGCTTACAATGCTTTTGCGATTTGCAGCCCAGATCTGAACGTTAAAGTTGTTAATGTTATTTGACCACACTGACCGCTTGAGTGAGGTGTTTCTGCACTGTTTTGTGTGTCAGCTCAGACTCCAATCTCGAATCTGATATGCAAATTAACAAATTAACCCAAATCCAGTGCATTATTCAATCTGACAACAAATCACTTAAAGAAAACATTTTTAGTAAAAGAAACAAAGATCTTGGGCTTAAAGACAGAAATATAACGTTACAAACAGCTTATTTAGTTGATATTGGGATCTGATGGCATGTAGGCTACCAAAATCATTATCACAGCACAATATGAGTTGAACATAAATGTAATGTTTTATGGCGATGCTAAAAAGCAAATCAAAAGGGTACTCACCTATTAATTCAGAAGAAGAAGATGGGTGAAAAAAAAAGATCACCCCTTAAACACGTGTGGGCTCACTGTAGTCTTGTGTTCCCAAAATGCAATGCAAAAAATACTGTAAAGTACTGTTTTCTTTCCTTTGAGCAATCAATACTGTAAAATACCGTAATATTACGTCTGTCATTTAACCAACCAAAATTAACAGTAATGTACTGCATTTAAAAATAACAGGATTATACTGTTGATATTTTGAAGTAAATTAACAGCAATTTGAGTGTATGCCATAACATTGAGGCTGCCAAGTTATTAACAATTAAACATATCCCTCTAAAAGATAACTTTGGAAGGATCCACCTCCACTTCTGTAGTCTCCCCGTAACTTTGTCAGCTAGGCCTTCCCAATTCTTTTTCATAGAAGAATCAGTTCCTAAATACAGTTGTGCTCAAAAGTTTGCACACCCTACCGTCTTTTTCCAGAGCAGCCTGTATTTCTTCTGAGGTTACCTGTGGGTTTTTCTTTGTATCCTGAACAATTCTTCTGGCAGTTGTGGCTGAAATCTTTCTTGGTCTACCTGACCTTGGCTTGGTATCAAGAGATCCCCAAATTTTGAACAGTACTGACTGGCATTTTCAAGGCTTTGGATATATTTTGATATCCTTTTCCATCTTTATAAAGTTCCATTACCTTGTTGCACAGGTCTTTTGACAGTTCTTTTCTGCTCCCCATGGCTCAGTATCTAGCCTGCTCAGTGCATCCATGTGAGAGCTAACAAACTCATTGACTATTTATACACAGACACTAATTGCAATTTAAATAGCCACAGGTGTGGGAAATTAACCTTTAATTGCCATTTAAACCTGTGTGTGTCTCCTTGTGTGTCTGTAACAAGGCCAAACATTCAAGGGTATGAAACTTTTGATCAGGGCCATTTGGGTGATTTCTGTTATCATTATGATTTTAAAAAGGAGCCAAACAACTATGTGATAATAAATGGCTTCATATGATCACTATCCTTAAATAAAAGACCGTTTTTTTTTTTGCATTATCAGTAATATTTTCAAAATCAGTGCCAAAATTTCACAATTTCTGAGCACAACTGTATATCCCAAGAACTTTAAAACCATCTTTAATCCAAGTGCATTGTTGTGGAAGCCAAGGAGGTTCCATATTACGCCACTCACCTAGCAGCAGGGAAGTACACTTATCCCAATTAATTTTAGCATATTTTCTTTTCTAATAGCTTTTTGAAAGATTTTCAAACTAGAAATCAAAGCAGTCATATCATCAGTGTTTCTAATAAAAACAGTTATATCGTCTTCATCTGCTGTCAGTTTTACAGGTGGAATTTCTGGAAACCTAGGAACATCAAGTCCATACAATCGTTTCCTTAAAGATAACAGTAAAGGTTCAATAGATATTGAATATAAAAGTCCTGAAAGAGGGCATCCTTGCCTTATGCCTCTCATTACTGCAAAAGGCCTAGTCAGGCAACCATTAATTCTAAGCATACTAGATGTTTCACTATATAACAGTTTAATACAAAAGACAAATTGTGGACCAAAGCCAAAGGCCTTCAAAGTCTTTAGTAAGTATAAATGGTCCACTCTGTCAAAAGCTTTTTCTTGATCTAGAGATAAGAGCCCAATATCAGTTTGATGTTTTCTGGCAACTGCAATAATGTCTCTTAACAAAAATAGGTTGTCGAAAATTGTCCTTTTGGGGATACAGTATGACTGATCCTCATGAATTATAGTTTCCATACATTTCTTCAACCTATTGGTTATAGCTTTTGACAGTATTTTAAAGTCAGTACACAATAATGACACAGGATGCCAAATCTTTAAGTATACAAGATCCCCTTTTGTGGGTATTAGTGTCAGCACTGCTCTTCGGCAACTCAAGGGTAGGATACCTTGGTTAAAGGACTCTAGAAAAACGTTATACAAATCTTGTCCAAGCACATTCCAAAAGCTTTTGTAAAACTCAGAAGAAAGACCATCCAATCCAGGTGAATTGCCACCGTTCAACCCCTGCACAGCATTTGACAGCTCAGAAAAAGTCAGAAATCTCTCCAGCTCCATCTTCTCTTTCATAGACAACTGTGGAAGATCTAGAAGAAGTTCTTCAACTGCTGCTTCATCACAATGTTCTGACTGGTAGAGTTTCTCATAAAAAGAAATAGCAGAAACTTAATTTCTTGTTGATTAGTTGTTTCGTTGCCATTAGAAAGTTTCAGTTTATGGAAAAATTTCTGCTCTCTTGACTTTTTCTCTTGTCCAAAAAAGAAGGCAGTTGGAGCATCCATATCGTTGTACTTTATATATCTTGTTCTCACAAGAGTTTCCTTCTCCTGTTCTTCCAGTAAATCCTTCAAAAGGCATTTATTCGCTTTAATGATATCAGTTGATGATAATCTGCCTCCGTTGTTATTGTAGCTTTGCTGAAGAATTTCTTTCTCCAATATCTTCATTTTCATTTTTTCAGTACTATGTGCAGTATATTGTTGGCAAAAAGTCTTTATCTGCACTTTTCCCAAATCCCACCACTGACTTAGAGATGTAAAACTAGATCTCTCTTCCCTCCAAGACTTCCAAAAACAGTCAAAAGAGTGCACAAAGATGTGATCTTGAAGTAATCTATTATTAAAGTGCCATTGTGACTGATAGGGTTTAGGTGACAGGACAGACATAGACATGGAAGTATAACGATGATCTGACATAAATGTTGGTGAGATACAGCTACCAAAATATCTTCCTTTGTTACACTCCTCAACATAAAGACGATCCAGTCTCACAGCAGAGACATTATTTGAATTCATTTTTAACCAAGTATACTGTTTAACATGAGGGTAAGCATCCCTCCACAAATCTACCAGATTATGTCTATTAATTAAAGATTTAAAAACATCTGCTGAACCAGGATGAGGTTCCTCATGGTTCCTATCTGATTTATGATCTACAGTACAATTAAAATCACCACCTATTACAAAAATCTTATCTTGAGAACATTTCAACAATTCTTCAGAATGTTTTACAAACAAAATCACTATGCTCACTTCCTATATTAGGAGCATAAATGTTAAAAAAAGAAAAGCAATTATTGTCTATCATTATATCAGCTCGCAACAAGCGTCCTGATATTATTATTATTTTTTTGAGCAACCATATTTTTTGATTAACATTTTTTTATTGATTCAACCATTAAATATATACATAGCAGAACACACATATATAGAATCAATATACAACCCCCACCCCCAACAACACCCCAGTGGTCACACAACCATAGACACACAACAAAAATAAATTTATTAATTAATAAAAAAATAAAAATAAAATAAATAAAACAAATCACACACATAAAACCCCTACACCTCTCTCTCCACTGTCCCTCCCCAAGAGCCCTCCAAAAAAGACAGATATCTGCCTCACTTCTTCTCAAACATGTCCAGACTCCCCAGTCTTCTGGATACCCCCTCCTCAAAAGCTGCCACTCTGGCCATCTCTGAACACCACTCCCGAAAAGGGGGCGATCCAGCCGACTTCCAACTCCTCAAAGTGATCTGTCTGGCGATCATAACACTAGATAGGACCCAGTTTTTCACGTGCTTATTCTCCAAATTAATGACTGCCCCATCTCCCAAGATACAGAGTCTGGGGCAAAATAAAATCTGAGAGGCTAAAACCTTGAACATAAAACTTTGAATCCTCATCCAAAATTCCTGCATCTTAACACATCCCCAAAAGACATGGGTTGTGTCTCCATCTTCTAATTGACATCGCCAGCAGGTGGGTGTGTCTTTAAGACCAAGCCTATGCAATCTAGAGGGGGTCCAATAGACTCTATGTAAAATCTTAAATTGCATGAGGCGAACCCTTGCGTCTCTGGATGCAGATTTGACATTTTTTAGAATCCCAGCCCACTGTCCCTCCTCCAATACCAAATTTAGATCTTTCTCCCATAATCTCTTAAGAGAAGATGAAGTTCCGTCTCCCATACTCTGAATTAGTAGGGAGTAATACACCGATGCCTTGTGACCTTTTCCAAAAGCAGTAATCACCTCTCCCAGAGTATCTGCCACTTTAGGAGGGTGTAAACTACTCCCAAATACAGTACAGAGCAGGTGGCGCAGCTGGAAATACTTACAGAACTGAGATCTAGGAATCCCAAAAGTTTAACCAAATGGATCTCAACACTCCATTCTCATACAGGTCACCGAGTGTAGTAACCCCCCTCCCAATCCACTCTGACCAGCAAAAAGGGGACTTGTTGATGCATAGTTTGGGGTTCAGCCATATGCTCGAGGCAACATTTAAAAAAATGTCAGAATTAAACAGTCTGGACACTTTAGTCCATACCGAGTTCAAGTTCAAGATAACGGGATGTACTTTAGCTTCTCCGATTAATTTGATAGAAAGGCTCTGCAGTGGCGAAATAGGTGCAAGAACTTCCTGTTTTATACAGAACCAGGGAGGGGCTTTCTCAGGTGGAAGCGACCAATGAGCCAAATGTCTGAGACCGAATGCATAATAATAAAATAAAATCTTGGGTAGGCCTAGCCCACCTTTGTCAATCGGCCTATGTAACTTATTGAAATGTATTTTGGGATGCTTACCATTCCAAATGAAAGACTTTGCTATGCTATCAAATTGCTTGAAATAAGAGAGGGGGACATCTACAAGGAGAGACTGCAGTAAGTAATTGAATTTTGGAATACAATTAATTTTAATAACATTAACCTTCCCAATCATAGATAAATGTAATGAAGCCCACCTGCCCACATCGCTCGAAAACCGTTTTATTAAGGGATCAAAATTAACTCTAACTAAATCACACAAATTTGCTGGAAATAAAATATCCAAATACTTAATGCCCTGTTTGGGCCACTGGAAAGCACCCGGCTGGAAAGCCATTTCTGGGCAGTACGCTGTCAGAGACAAAGCTTTGGATTTAGACCAATTGACTCTATATCCTGAAAACTTAGAAAAGGAATTAATAATACTGTGGAGGCAAGGCATAGATCTACTGGGGTCAGAGACAAATAATAAAATATCATCTGTGTAAAGCAGAAGCTTATGCGCCACACCTCCCGCCAGCACCCCTGGAAAATCATCCTCCTTTCTTATCATGGTTGCTAATGGTTCCAGGGCAAGACAGAACAATAATGGGGAAAGAGGGCAACCCTGCCGGGTGCCCCTATGCAAAGTAAAATAATCTGAAATTAGTCCATTTGTTTGAACCGCCGCTACTGGCTGTCTATAAAGTAACTTAATCCATCCAATAAACGTACTCCCGAACCCGTATATTTCCAAAACCTTAAAAAGATAATCCCATTCTACCATGTCAAATGCCTTTTCGGCATCAAGTGAAATGGCAGCGACCGGCGATTGATCATTCACTACTGACCACATGATATTGATGAGACGGCTAATGTTATCAGAAGAGTTAAGGCCCCGAATAAACCCCACCTGATCTATATGTATAAGTGATGTCATAACTTTACTTAATCAATTAGCCAAAATTTTGACAACATTTTTACATCTAACTGGATCAGGGAAATTGGACGGTAACTTTTACACTCGCTTGGATCTTTGTCCTTTTTAAGAATCAGACTAATCCGGGCTTGTGTCATGGTTGGAGGAAGCTTTCCGTTCTTTAATGATTCAAGCCTTAATTACCTCGTCAAGCTCCTCCAAGGTTATCTCAGAATCAAGACAATTTTTTTGCTCAGTCATCAGTTTAGGAAGTTTAACGGTTCCACAAAGTTTCTAATATCTTCATCAGTAGACGAAGACGTAGAACTATAAAGATCGATATAGAATTCTTTAAAAGCATTATTAATATCAGTGGCCAAGGTAAATATTTCACCACCAGCAGATTTCACTGAGGGAATCGTAGAAAAAGACTCTCTCTGCTTTATATATCTAGCCAAAAGCTTCCCTTCTTTGTCCCCTGACTCAAAGTATGACTGTCTTGCCCTGAATAACCAAAACTCCACTTTCCACGACAAAATAGCATTCTATCTGTATTTCAATCTAGTCAATTCTCTGAGGCTATCAGACGACATTCTGCGCTTCAGCTCTGCCTCTGCACTTTTAATATTCTCTTCCAACTCCACAAGTTCTCGTGCTTTGGATTTTTTGGTGAATGAGGCATACTGTATGATCCGACCCCTAAGAACCGCCTTAAGTGCCTCCCAAGCCACGACCACAGAGGATACTTAGGACCAGTTGGCCTCCATATAAACAATGATTTCGGTCTTTAACATTACAGTAAAGTGCCAACTATATGATTTCTTTTTCTCCGTATGTGGCAACATCCCCAAACTCACCAGGGCAAGATCTGAGACTAAGATGTTTTCAATTGAGCAGTCCGCAACAGATGAAATGAGGGCCTTAGATATCAAAAATAAATCTATTCTAGAATAAATCTTATGGACTGATGAAAAAAAGGTATAGTCCCTATCAGATGGGTTCAAAAGTCGCACAAATATCTGCAAGACCAAGATTTTTACACATCTTGTGAAGTGTCACCATTGCTCTAGGGGGCTTACACACTTTTGCTTCACTATGATCAAGGACTGAGTCCATCAATAGATTAAAGTCTCCTCCCAATATTATATCAAGAGGGGTGCCAGCGGCTTGCAACATCCCTTCAAGATCTATAAAAAAAGCCCTGATCATCAGTGTTAGGCGCATAAATATTAGCCAAAATCAACCTTTGCCCCTGAATTTCAGCTAAAACAATAATGACTCTTCCTAATTTATCTTTAATCTGTTTGAGAAATTTGAATTGTAGATGTTTATTAATCAATATAATGACTCCCCTACTCTTACTTGAGCCAACACTAAAGAAAACATGTCCACCCCATATCTTCCCAAATGTTTCAGCTTCCTGCGGGGAAAGATGTGTTTCTTGAAGAAACACAATATCATATTTCTTACATTTAAGAAAATAAATAACCTTCCTTCTTTTTATGGGGTGCCCCAACCCATTCACATTCCATGTGGAGAGAGACAACTTATTCATATTAACATTTGACATATTGATATAATAAAAATAAATAAATTGTGTGTCAAAAACAAGATTACACAGACCACATTCCCCATTAATACAACAATCAAACCCTGAACTTCCCCCCGAACAAAACAAACAGAAAAAAGAAAAACGTGCACATTAACCCCACACACAACAGCGCCAACCGGCGTCAATCCCTTAAAACTCAAAGAGCCCATGTACGCCTACGAGAGCCCCCACGACAACTTTGCCATCAGATTGCTCAAGTCCGGTGCTTCTATACAAATTTTGTAAGGCAAAATTACATAACAGAAAATACTTTGTAAAACAGACCCCAGCCAACAGGCAGAATAACAGAAAAAACATGTAGATTCATTCACAGAACCGTCTCAAAGGTGTGTTCCTCCACAAAATAAACTCCAGCTGATATAAAGCCGTTCAGTTTCCTCGGACAGACAAGCAACTGTTCAGTGAGCCAGCTGTTATGAGTTCAGCGGATGACATAATCATTCCAATGTCCCGCAAAAATACTCAACAAAACATACTCCAGCCAGCAGGAGGAATAAGCACGAAGAACAAACAGATTTATCCACAGCTGTTCCAAGGAGTGATATTCAACAGAACAAGCTCCAGCCGCTAGGCAGAGCCAGCACGAAAAACAAAACCGGCATCCTGGTTCCTCAGATGATCAAGAGCCAAACTAACTGGGAGGCCGAAAAAAAAGAAAAAGAAAAAAAAAGAAAAATGAAAAATACACCATAACTTACTCAGCCCGTCAACTTTATAAAAGACGTACTTTATGTGAGCATGTAGATATTTTGCTGTCATCCATAGTGTCCATTCTCGATCTGGCCGGAAACTTCAGTGTAAAAAAGATCTTCTGTCAATGCAAAAGTTTCTTGGAGTCATGCCACAAAACAAACTCCAGCCGCTAGGCGGAGCCATCGCAAAAAGAACAAAAATGGCACCCAGCTTCCTCAGATAATAGAGTCCCTAAACCGTGAGTCAGTCCACTAATATAAGAAACATCAAATGGCTTACTCATTCCAATGTATTTATGAAGGAGAGTGCCAGTTTTGGACAAGTAAATACTTTGCGACCATTCTTCGTTTCTATTCTCAGTTTGGCCGGAAACATCAGAGCAAACGAGATATTTTTCTTATGTAAGAGTTTCTTACATTCCTTGAACCGATCACATTTCTCTCTTGTCGAGTTTGCAAAGTCTGGGAAAAAGAAAATATTATGGTTCTTCCAAGAAAGCTTCCCTTTGCTCCTCGCCTGGCACAACACGAGATCTTTATCGGATGATCTCAGAAATTTGGCCAAAATCCATCGGGCCCTGTCTTCCTCAGCAGATCTGTGAGCTGGGACTCTGTGAGCTCGCTCGATTTCCAGCTTATGGCCTGTTATGTCGAGCAGACTCAGGAAGAGCTCATTCAGGAATTTCACCATATCTCTGCCCTCTTCATGCTCAGGAATTCCAACAATTCGTATGTTATTCCTTCGGCTCATATTTTCAAAATATTCCAGTTTTTCCTAAATTAATTCTAAATCTGTTTTGAACGCGGGTGGATTAGCGGATAATTCCCTTTCCGATGAATCAAGATAATCGATTCATTTTTCAACTTCTGTCACTCTTGTAAACAACGAATTTTGTTTCCATCGCCGTAATCGATCGACGTATTACAGCGAGATCTTCCAAGTCAGCAACAACCTTCATCAGCATCACTGACATGTTGGACAACTGACGCTGAATTCCATCTTCCGACGTGCCGTCCAAATTGAGTCCCTGTCTCGCAGTCCTGTCAGAGGCCTCAGCTTGAACACGTAAGTGTCTTTTAATGTCTCCAGAGTCTGAGGATTTTGACTTCTTTGCCATGTTTACCTCAAAGAGCAAGTATGTAATTGCGTGTATCGAATCTAACCAGATTATAACATGAAAATAATTTAAAAACTAGCAAAGTTCGCAGAGCTCATGTTTCACACATCTGCTTCTCACATGGTGTCCCCGGAAACTCCTGTCCAGGTATTATTTCTAAAAAAACTGGATCATACTTTACACGCTTTGAAAATAAAAACGCAACACCAGCACTCAGGTTTGTACCATGACTAAGGTTAATGTTGCCCTCCCATTCATTTATCCACTCTGCTTGATTACAGGCATCAGTATGTGTCTCTTGTAACAAAATTACATCTGCTCTTTTAAGGTGCAAGTACTTAAATTAAGTAGCTCTCTTTCGTACATCCCTACAACCATTTATATTTAAGGATCCAATGTTAAAGGATACCATCAGGATTAAAAAAGAGAAGAGATATATAATCCAATACTGATGTAATTTATTGTGCATAATAACTCTTTAGGGGCTTTTCTTTACTCTTTTTCTGACAGCACTCACAAACTTCTTTAGTCGATAACACTTAGGCTGATCCAGTTCTTCTAATGATGTTTCTTCATGGCCATTACAGAAGATTCAATAAAAAGCCTTAATTCAGGAAAGAACATTTCGATCTTTGGCTTTCTCTGATTTTTTGTAGCATTCAAAAAGTAATTTAGTTGTTCCACAGTATAATAACGAGACTTCGCAAATTTTCCAACAGTAAGTTCCTGTGAATAAATTCAGCCAAGTCATCAGCAATTAATTCCAAACACTCACTATCCGAATCACTATCAATTGTCTTTTCAGTCAACAAATCAGTATCAGTGTAAGACATGTTACTACTTGATGTGTCATTCGAGACATCACTGACTTTAGGCCCATCTTGTTGTCTGGGTTGCTGTAACTCACCAACAGCCTCCACACTGTCATTCATTCCACTCTGTCTAGCATCAGACATTTTCACATCTGTCTCAGTGATCTCAACACTACAACCTGGACGCAACTGTTCTCCGACTTCAGTAAGCGCAGACTGTTCAGCTTTCGAATCAGCTGTTGAGCTTTCATTAGTCACTTTAGCAGGATCATTATTCCCCGGAACATTCGGATTCTGCTCTGAATTAAATTCAGAATGATTCCTTGCATTTTGAGTCTCTTTAATCACAGGACAGACTGTTTTAATGTGACCTTGTTTTCCACAGACAAAGCATTTCATAGACTTAGTGCTGATAAAGATCGTATAATCTTTACCAAGCACTGTTAATTTAACAGACACCTCAAGCGTTGCGAATTCAGCATGTAGTATCATGATAGCCTGACATCTGAATGACATGACATGTTTCAATTCTGCGGTTTTCAAACCCAGAGGAATCATTTTGATTGGCCCAACCAATTTTCCATAATGAGCTAAAATAGACTTGAGCGCTTTATCAGAGATAAACGGAGGTACGTTTGACATCATCACCTTTTTCTAGAGGTTAGATAAGGGTAACACTGGAACAAAAACATCCTGGACAGTCAAACCAAATTCCACTAAATGATTAACCATTTCAACTTCTTTCAGGAATACAACCATTGCTTTATTCATTCTAGAAGCAGACATGATGTTTTGTGCACCTATTTCTCTGCTAATAGCAAGCAAAACACTCTCAATGGATATTGATTAATCTGCCAGCATGCACTTGCACGCATGCCGAGCAGACAAACAGGAAAAACCATCGGAATTTGAGCCCATTTCTATCAGCTATGCCGACAAAAATCAGCACTCTAACGCCCTATCTTCTAATCCAAAGCAATATTCAGAAGAAATAAACCCAGAAAAGAAGAAAAAAGTTTGAAACTCACACAATACCGCCACACACTCTTTCCACTCACACACTCCCCACAGTCACTCCGCACATGCGCACAAGAGAGAGAGAGAGAGAGAAAGAGAGAGAGAGAGAGAGAGAGAGAATAGAGCCAAGATTACTGTTCATTTACGTTAAGTATACCGTTTATCTACCAATACAAAACTGAATTTAGAATAGAATAGAACCAAAAAAAATTTAACTTACTTGCCATTGTATAGGCCTACTTCATTATGGACTGAGCTCAACAACAAGCACTGACTGACTGCATATAATTCAAAGAGGCGCTGATGCATATAGGCAGATTTTTTTCCTCCTAGGAATGATCCGAGGTCATATGGAGTGCAAATAATTATCGATTTATGAACGGAAAAAAAAACATGATTATGAACACAGAAAGAAGCATTCTCCTCAGAATGTTGGTTCCATGCCTATACAGTCATAGTAGTTTGTTGTAATTAGTTTGTTGCTGTAACCATCAGATAAAGTGTAATTTACTGTAATTTATTGCACATAATCTTTAAGGAAAAGTGTCATCATGGATTAAAAAATAAGACAATCTACAATAGAAATATAAAGCAACTGACTACAATTGTCATGTATTGTATTACTGAAGTATGTGTGGGATATATAGAAAAAACATGACACCTTTTTTAATTTTATTTATTTATTTCATCATGCTGTTCAGTAGTTCTGTAATTTCTATGCCATTTGTTCATTCAGCAGCATTAATGTTTCAGTTTTCTACCACTAGGTATCAGCAGGCACACTGGGTGTAAAAGTGATACTACCCTATTAAGAAAGAGAGAGGTTGCTTTTATATTCAACATACTATTTGCATAGTATGCAAATGTGCTCTGAGAATAATATTAGTACCTATTACGTCCGGGATATCTGTGGGCTAAATAGTTACTAATAATAAATATTAATACTTATGTTTTCAAGGATATTAACATTTAAATAGCTACTAGTCATTATTAGAATAAGTAATAGTATTTAATGAATAAGTACTAGTATCTATTGAATAAGTACTAGTGCCTAATGAATACACACTAGTAATTGTTGAATAAGTACTAGTATTTAATGAATAAGTACTAGTATCTAATGGAATAGTTACTAGTCACTAAAAATACAGTAAGTACTAGTAACATAAAAATAGATACTAGAAAGTTTTAAGGAATAAATGTCAAAACGGCTTGCCATAGAAGCTCAGTACCAACAACACGTCTGGATAAGTCACTTCAGGTAAACGTTTTATGTTCTTTGACAATATATGTTAACTCAGAGCCTTATTTAAAGGATTGGTAATAACACCAGAAATGGACCAGCAGCATTCTAATTCCTTTGTTATTGTTTACATCCTTGTCTACATAAGTATTCATGAAATACTTAAAAACATTTGACTTCCTTATAAGGTGGAATCAATTCAAACTAAATTTCATTTATTACAAAACTATAAATGATTATGCAATAGAGTAATTGCATCTCTGGTGGGGTGAGCAAGAGACAGACACAGTGGGTGTGACATCAAGCTTCAGAGAGGCATTTATTGAAAATAATAATAAACATAAAATGTCCAAAAAATGGGGAAAATAGCGTCCAGGGTGAATGGTGTTCAAAACAAAAGGGGATCTGGCGACCGCGCTGTGGATAGGGCTTGTGTAGGAAGGGGCAGTGTCTACAGGAGGATACAGGATGTGGCCAGGATCCGGCAGCTGCACGTGCTCCCCTCGTTGGTCCGTGGGGTGGGCTTCTTCTGCGGCCTGTCTTCCCAGGGCTGCGGTGTATGAAAGGGGAAAGCGACCCGGCATCCGTGCCCACCGGCCGCAACGTGTGCTTCAATCCCCCGGCGTTGCATCTAATTCGCGCCGGAGGTCCGGGTCCGGCAAGCATTTAATTCGGCCGGAACCCTCCCCGCTCTGTTCCGTTCAAGGATCTGCGAGGACGCCAGTATGTGCACATAAGAAGATTCAAAGCAGGCTCCCCGACAAGCCTTAAAGACAACCTCCGAAAAACAAACTCACTACTGTTTATGTGAATGGGAGTATTTCCTGGTTCCCATGGTAAAAGAATCCGTGTCTCTGGAGCTACTCAGTCAATGTGCTATCAGTAATGCTTGGGAAATGTTTTCGTGCTTGTCACTTATTTGAGAGTATGGGGTCAATTTCAGGGTACATGATTGATTTCTCATGTGATGTTGCAAAATTTACACTTAGGAGAAAAAATATCACAGCTTAAATGTCTGACTCATAAACTTCAGTGTTTCTTTTTTTTGTTTGTTTAGTTTTTTATCCAAACTGGACCATTTTTAATGGAACTGACAAGAGTAAGGGCTTCTGTCTACTTCACGCAAAAATATGACATGAAATATGACATGATTCAAACTTCTGACTATGATTTTCTGTATGACGGTAATTATAGATAATGTATTTGGAAACATATAAGTACTATAACAAAAGAGTATTGTGGTGAGTAGGGTGAGGCCAAGCGATAAGTATGGATGGCTGGGGGAGAATTATCGCAAGAGAGGTAATGAGGAGCCAGAGCCGCAGTTGGAGAGTGAGAGAGAGACACACACAAAGCTGTTTGTGTGTGTGTGTGTGTGTGTGTGTGTGTCAGTTTGTTTAACGTGACTGCTGAAAAGCAGCGCATGTATTTTATGTGATGCTGAAAAGCAAAGTTTTGTTGTACAAGAGTCATTAAATGTCTTACGTTTGGATGTTTACCCGGCTCCCGCTTCCTCCTTCATTTGAAAGGCAGAGGCCTGCCACAAGTATCTTTATGTCTAGGGTGCTAGAAGACCTTCATAAGTTAACATCTGGATTTAACAACCCTTCCAACAACCTGGGATTTTGGAGGAAGGATGCGCTGTCATGGAGTCCACGCCGCTGGATGAAGATCGCGACACCGAGGAGTTGCCCGATCCGGTGGTGCTGGAGCAGTTCATCAGCTGGTGACCGAAAGGGACAGCTGATGTTAAAGTGTCATTAAAAGTGTCTTATGTTGGATTGTCCACCCCGGCTCCCACTTCCTCCTTCATAAGAATGGCAGAGGTCTGCCACAAGTATCTTTATGTCTGGGGTGCTAGAAGACCTTCATAAGTTAACATCTGGATTGCTGTTATGAGGGTTAGGTGGAGTCCAGGTTAGGGATTGGTACTCAGGGCTAATAAAGGCCTTGATTCCCTCTTCACGGATCTCTGTCCTGTCACACCACCAACTCTCCACCCTCCCTCCGACCAACCAGTGTGCTGTTGCTCAGCAACGTGTAGTCTAGTGTTGGCGAGCATGGCTGTTTTTTCCCGCCAAGCTGTGCTGAGAAAAAGGGAAAACACAAATTGGTAAACGGCAGCCACAGACCCAAGAGGCTGTGGATCAATGTCTGTACAAACAAACCCGGCGCGCCCTCTCTCTCTCTCTCTCTCTCTCTCTCACTCTCTCTCTCTTTCTCTCTCACTCACTCACTTACTTTCCTTCTCTTCACCCTTTCTCTCACCTCTATCTCATCAAACTCTATGTTAATGATTTTGTTAGCCTGTTTTAATAATTCAGTTCAGGCAAATTAAGTTTTGATCTCTGTAAAAAAAAAAAAAAAAAAAAAATCTACTTCACATAATCTATAACAAACAAATGTAAAATGAAAGGATATACAAGAACATCTATACCTTTACTTTGGGTTTTAAGTACATGCTAACAAACTCCCAACTACACTGATCAAACAGATGCAAAAAAAAAAAAACAAATCTTCATTTTCTTTTTAGTTTTGTGTTAAAATATGACTATTATTCTAGATCAGAGATTCCCAACCAGGAGATCTTGTGCACTGGGGGGTACTCAAGAATGTTTCAGGGCGTACTTAGAAAGATTTAGATTTTACATTGTTACACCTATAACACTGAAATGATGATAACATAATATTTTGGATATTTTAGGGCTGTAAATGATTCAAATAACCACAATTGATCTTGTGATTTATTAATTTTTTGTAGGTAGTGCCTTAATGTATTCATGGAATACACTGAATCTTTCAGGAAAGAAAACAAGATGTGTGTTGGATTTGGGTTGCTCATAGGTGATATTTCATTCTTGATGAGGTTTTGATGAATAAAGAAATATTCCGGGTTCAGTACAAGTTCAGCTTAATCGGCAGCATTTGTGGCATAATGTTAATTACAACAAAAATATAATTTCGACTTGTCCCTCCTTTACTTTAAAAAAAGCAAAAATCGAGGCCACAGTGAAGAACTTACAATGGAAGTGAATGGGGCCAATTTTTGGAGGTTTAAAGGCTAAAATGTGAAGTTTATAATTTTATAAAAGAACTTACATTAATTCTTCTGTTAAAGCTTGTGTAATTTGAGCTGTAAAATTGTTTAAATCATTGTTTTTGTGACATATTACTAAATTACAGAGATTACAAGTTGTAATAATGTCGTCATGGCAACAAAGTTGCAAAATTGGATATAATTTTACACAAAAAAAAAGGTTAGTAAGTACTTTTGAAACAGAATATTTTAAAGTTTAAGGACTGGCCCCATTCACTTCCATAGTAAGTGCCTCACTGTAACCTCTAGTTTTGCTTTTTTAAAGAAAAGGAGAAAAGAGTCAAAAATCATTTTTTTGTGGTAATCAACATTATGCCACAAATGCTGCAAATGCAACTTGTATTGAACCCAAAATATTCCTTTAAATTCTACCATATGAAAACTGTAAATTACTTTTGTTAAATAAATCATTGTAATAATGACCATTTTAATCATATTAAGAATGGCAAATGTTATCCCGTATTTTATGATAAAGAACACATTTCCGTGTTTTGTTTGGTGCTGATGAACAGCCTTAAATGTAGGGCTCAAATACCTCTATATAGGGCTGTGGGGGTGCATCAGACAAAAAAGGTTGGAAAACACTGATCTAGACTGCAAACATGATTGATCAGTCTAGCTGAAATAACACTTGACCTCTGAATTTGAATTATAAATGGTCTTAAATCGAGCCAGGTCTAGTGTTTGTAACAGGGTTTAAAATGGGCAAGGAGGAGGTGGGAACCGGCTGAACAGTCAAAGTTATATTTAATGTAAACTTAAACAAAAAGACACAAAACACAAATGCACACATGGCAGCTGCGTGTGGATCTCTCTCTCCCGAACTGCCGCATCTGGCTGCCTTTTTCCCTCTCCTCGGCTGATTAGCCCGATTGGGGGCCGGGCGTGCGTAGTCACGGCCCGGCCCCACCCTCCTCCTTGTCACACTGATACTATCATTTCCCTTTTTAGAGTAATGAAAATAAATAAATAAAAACTCTGTACTCTGATGTGAACTCTTCAAGGCCAAGATAAAGTTTTCTGTTTTGCCACTTTATCTTATGTTTTGCTCTATCTATCAGTAGGGGATGATCTTTTGTCATCATCATATTTCCATTTTCCAGTCTGCATAAAGAAACAACATGATCAGACAGGAAATCTTCTTATCGTCCACCTAAATTCCGTATTCTGGACAAGCACCACCATGCAATGAATGTTCATGCCCTGAAAAATCGCCTACATTGCACCTTTGACATCGCATCCCTTTTGATCTTCGGCTAGCATCGACTACATTTTCACAGAATTAAGTGAAATGAACTGTTTTTGTTCTCTGTACTGTTATAGTATGGGTTAGGTTTAAGGTTTTGAGTATATTAATGTAATTATTACTCAAATGCTTCTGAAAATCAGATACGTGGTGCCTTTCGTGTCACATCCATTCAAAGAAATAAGTCAAAGTACGCAGTTTACATGACTGTAGTTCCAGCTTTGTCCACTGGGGCCAGTTCGGAACTTCAAACAGAATAATAGGCCAATATTAGATGACAAAACATTTGACCTCCTGTTGCCAATTTTTCCGTGAAATCAGTCTGGTGGTAAAATAGGATGTGGTTCTGTGATAGTTATTCAAAAAGGATGCCATTGTTATTGTCCTTTTGCTTTATTGTGGACGTTTGTCCAATGGAAAAGCACATTACTAGGTTCAAAATGATTTTACAGACAAACCAGAGTATAATGAAAGCACGTCTGAAATAGTACACATAAAACTTTCCACAACCTCAAGCCAAAAACTAAAACGGAGAGCAGGGTAACTCTACAGGCTGGGCCATGACTGGACAGAAATAGAATGAAAAAAATGTTGCTACACAGGGTGCTGCTATTTGTACTTCTGGTGATCAGAAATGTTTGTCCTCAAATTGTATTTAACTTGAAAGCCCATTCCAGGGAAACATGCAAATTGAAATTGCTATCCTGTGTCTGTTTTATTTCCCTTGCTTTTCTTTGTTCACTTGTTCCCTAAAAAGTTGATTACTCAATGCAAAAAAAGGAGCATCTTTAGTACACATTCATTGAATTCCAGACGTCTTTTTTACACCTTTGAAGGGCATGTCAAGAAACTAACACTATTTGCAGGGTCATTCTAAACAACAGTGAGAAACAGAATTCCTTCACGAAGGTGCCAAACACCATATGCCCCTGAACAGTAGACATGTAGACACCACATTTGATGCAAGTTTTCTGTCTTTGTTTGTAGCCGACTAGAGAAATTTCATGTAATTTAACTCTAGTCATAAATTGAACGTGGCCCCTTTAAGACCGGAGTTTTGTGACACCTGCTTGCCGGCACTCTCTTGTGTTGGAGATGTGAGAGCAGGCATTGTGCAAGAGAGCTCCTGTTTTTGTTCATCGTTTGAGAGTTCTTTGGGTAAATATCACATTTTACACAAAATGCTTATAAATTGCATTAAATATGTGTTCAGAATAGTTGTATGTTAAAATGTAGTGTTTGTTAAGAGTTTTTTTTTATTATTATCAATATATTTTTTTATCCCCTTTTCTCCCAATTTGGAATGCCCAATTCCCATTACTTAGTAGGTCCTCATGGTGGTGCGGTTACTCACCTCAATCCGGGTGGCGGAGGACAAGTCTCAGTTGCCTCCACTTCTGAGACCGTCAATCCACGCATCTTATCACGTGGCTTGCTGTGCATGGCACCGCGGAGACTCCCAGCATGTGGAGGCTCATGCTACTCTCCGCGATCCACGCACAACTTACCATGTGCCCCATTGAGAGCGAGAACCACTAATCGCAACCACGAGGAGGTTACCCCATGTGACTCTACCCTCATTAGCAACTGGGCCAATTTGGTTGCTTAGGAGACCTGGCTGGAGTCATAGGTTATTTTTTAAGGATGCATATGGATTGCATGTGTGGAGTTTGACTGTGTTTTCCACACATTTGAGGACTGGGTATGTACATTTAGAATTAATCATATCTTATTTAATGATTTATAGCCTAGAGTGTTTTCCAGTTTAGTGAATAAGTGTAATACGTGTTATATGTGAAAACATGTGTAATGATAATTCTATTGTTTTAAACTGTTATACATGTCCTTAAAGCCTTGTTAAAAATTCATAAAATGCTTTGTGATTTAAGCTTTTAATTTAATATTTTTTTAAACGAGCTTTTGATTAATCTATTTTATGTTTTTTATTGATTATCATTATATTATTTTAATTTGTATGTTTTTAATTTAGATTACCCTGCATTTGTTTTAATTCATTTTATTTATTTATTGTTTTATCTTTGTACTGTTTTATTTTTATTGTGATGATTTGTTTTACTTTCTCTGAAATGTCGAATTCTATGTTTTATACTTCCAACTGTGAAGCACTTTCAGCTGCATTTTATGTATGAAAGGTGCTATACAAATAAAATGTATTATTATTATTATTATTATTATTATTAAACATGTGTTAAATGCATAAAATGCTGTGAATGATGTAAGCATGTATTAAGGTGATGTATGCTTAAGCATATGGGTAGGCTAATGCCCTGTTTGTATTTTAATTTGACATTAGCCTCTCTCTCTCTCTCTCTCTCTCTCTCTAATTCATACTTTATATATATATATATATATATATATATATATATATATATATATATATATATATATATATATATATATATATATGTATAAAATATGAATTAATGAAACATGTTCTGTTCCATGTTTTTGAAAAATGTGCAGCAATACCAGATGGTTTTGCAAAAACATTTTATTTATATCTAATTCCTCCACCTCCATCGTTATCAATCTGTCTTCTTTGAGTTGAAAACCTCATCATTATTTTACATTCTGTTCTTATTAGTCAACTTTTCATGTCTGACTTCTCCAATCTCCAATAACATGTTGTGATACTATGTGTTAGGCCAAACTGCCTGGATCCCATAAGCGCTGTATCAGCTTCTGAGTACTTCCATGTGTGTAGGACTGTGCCAGAACGAGGGACCGATATAAACACACAGAGTGAGAGTAAAAGGGACAGAGCACCACACCTCTGTCTTGCTGGCTGCGTCTGTTGACAGAGGCAGACAGCAGCAGCTGTAAACATCTGTGGAACACTAAAGGCCAGAGGTTCTAGATGTTCCTCAGAGCAACACAGCATGCCATAAACTGCAGCTTTGTAACTTCATAGCAATCAGCTTCAAAACAGTTGAGTCATTCTCATTTAACTCTAATTTAATTTATTGTAATTATAAAAAGATAATTCTGTTAGATAAAAAGTGATAAAAATAGGTGATTTTTAACAGTATGAAAGTGCAATGTGTGAATTCAAAATAACACTATACTGCTATCACCTGTAATGAAAACCCCATAGAAATAAGGTCTGTTTTTTTATTTTTATTTTTATTTTTTTATAAAAAGATGGCATGCCAGAAAGAATAACTACAACAAAAAAGCTGTCACATAACGTTAACAGGTATTGACACATTTATAGGTATATAGTGCTGACAGCACATGCACCATGCACACAAGTTCTCTACTAGCTTAAAAGGCAATTTGCTAGTTTAGTGCTATCACCTGTAAATGTATAGCAGTTGTATATACAGTACAGTCATCAACACACTCTCATAGCAATACATCCCAATAGCGACTTTTTTGGCTGCATCACCAAAGCATCACCCTTTGTCTGGATTTTAAATGTCACACTGATGCTGTATTTCACTCATTTCAGAGGACTTCAATACTTTTCCCAAGGCTTAATTTTAAAATGATATGAATTGAAAATTCTGTCATCATTTACGCATTTAAGTATTTTTACAACAATCAGCGTCCTCAGTTATTATGAGTCAGATATCGACCCACGCTCATTTAAACATAAAAAATGTGTCACAGCTCTTCTGTGTCTTGTGATCAGTGTGACATTCTAAAGTTTGTTTAAATATTTTTGAATGAGATGCGTTCATTGAGCGGAAGATTTGTTAGTGATTAAAACCTTCAGGAAAAATGCTTCCCAGGCAGGGACAAAATAGTCAGTTATACAGTTTAGCATTCAGTATACAAAAATATTTGACAGCAACTGTTCCAGAGAGCTGTGTATTAATGCATGTGATAACAATAAAAAATAGAGAGCTTAGTCCCCAAATTAACCCTGTGTCAAAAAATGCAAGGTTCAAATTAGTAAGTGTGAAATCGCTATCTCGACAATATAAATCAATTACAAAGCCACACAGCACAATTAAATATGCTTGTTTATAAAAACAGCAATGCTCCAAGGAATTTAACATGCCATTTGATCACTTTAAAAATGTATTTTAACTAATCAGATTGTCTCAGCTGTTTCATAATGTTCTCCTATAAAAAGAAATACGGAGGAGTTGTTAGTCCAATCATCTCCTGGTGTTAGCCCCTGATTCCTATATAACCCCACTTCATCATCCCTCCTGTCATTTCAAGCCCAATAAAAAAAGATAGTTCCATTGGTTCAGCCAATGTGTAATGAACCCATAGCTGGAGGCGGATTAGAATCCATGTTGCAGAGGTTCTTTATCGTCAAAGACAATCAACAGTCAAACTATCCAAGACGACAGGCAAAAGACGTAACCAAAGTCCAGGCAAGGTTCTAAACACAGCAAGGCAGGCAAACAGCAAACAAAATCCAAACGAACAGACAAAGGGGTAAATCCAACAAACAAGCTAAAGGGTCAATATACTAGTAACAGACTTAGGCAAAAGAGAACACTTGGTAAGGCAGGTGAACTGGCAATAATTCACAACGTGTTCAGTGAAGCACATGGCTTATAAAGCTACAAACAGGAAGTGAGAATACAAACAGGAAGTGCCACTAAAACTCAGGTGACAGCTCCCTCTGGTGGAGGGATGAACTGTTCATACAGATTCCCTCCCTCTAGGAACACCTCCAGGTGTTCTCCTCCTGGGCCGTCCCCTTGGTCTGGGTGCCGGTCGGTCTGGATGATCACAGTGGAAGTCCCTGATGAGTGAGGGATCCAAAATGTCTGAGGCTGCTACCCAGGATCTCTCTTCAGGACCGTATCCCTCCCAGTCCACAAGGTAATGTAGTCGATTAGCCCTCCTTCGGGAATCTAGGATCTCCCGGATGACATAGGCAGGGGATCCATCGATCTCCAATGGTGAAGGTGGTGTTGATTCAGTGGTTACATGTTCCAGTGCAGGGTGTGCAGGTTTCAGGAGGGATACATGGAAGGAAGGAGAGATACGATAATCAGCAGGAAGCTCTAGTCTATAAGTCACCGGGTTGATTTGTCTTAGTATCTTAAAGGGACCTATGTACCTTGGACTGAGCTACCTGCTAGGTAGCCTCAGATGTAGATCCCTCATAGAAAGCCAAACCATCTGGCCAGGCTGGTAATTGGGATGGGGACGCCTCCAGCGGTCAGCCTGAATCTTCTGTCTCCTGATGGCTCGCTGAAGCTGGACATAGGCGGTGCCCCACACCCTCTCACTCTTCCTAATCCGGTTGTCCAACACCAGCACCTCTGATGGTTCTCCAGACCAAGGGAACAGTGGTGGTTGATAACCCAGAACACAGTGGAAAGGGGTAGTCCTGTGGATGAATGTGTGAGGGAGTTCTGAGCGTACTCAGCCAATGGCAGGAAAATGCTCCAATGATGCTGTTCACGACTGCAATAGGAGGTTAAACTGACATTGATATTTAAATGATGACAAAAGGCCTTCCATGCCCATGATGTGAACTGTGATCTCCGGTCTGTGACAATGTTGTCTGAGAGTCCATACACCCTGAAAACATGGCTGAACAGGGCCTCTGCAGTCTCCATAGCTGTGGGTAGACCTTTCATGAGGATCAGATTACATGATTTAGAAAAACAATCAACAATGACACAGATGGCAGTGAAACCATTGGAATTAGGGAGATCGGTGATAAAATCTACTGCTAGGTTTGACCATGGTCGTTGAGGGATGGGCAGAGGTTCCAGTAGCCCTGCAGGGAGTTGACCGGGGGTTCTAACTTGTGCACAGACATGGCAGGCATTAACATAAGTAGTCACATCATGGAGAAGAGTGGGCCACCAGAAAGAGTTATGTACAAACGTTGCTGTTCTTTGAATTCCTGGGTGAGCAGAGCCTAGGGAAGTGTGCACCCACTGTAAGACCCTCTCTCTGAGATTTTGGGGTACGTACTGCCTATTGGAAGGACATTCTGATGGTGGTGGTTCATCTTGTTGTCCACGATGGATCTCCTCCATAATCTTCCAACGGATGGGTGCGATGATGACAGACTGTGGCAGAATGGGTTCTGGAAGAGGCAATGAATGAACTGGATCATGTCTTCATGACAGGGCATCTGCTTTGCCATTCTTGCTGCCTGGATGATAAGTAACAGTGAAATTGAATCGGGTGAAGAAGAGCACCCACCTGGCCTGTCGTGGATTCATTCTCTTGCCGTTCTTAATATATTCCAATTTCTTGTGGTCAGTGATGACTTAAAACGGGTGCCTGGATCCCTCCAACCAGTGCCTCCACTCCTCTAGGGCAGATTTAATGGACAGCAGTTCCTTGTTGCCTACATTGTAATTAGTCTCTGCAGAGGTGAGTTTTTTGGAGAAAAAGCACATAGGTGGAGTTTACCTGGATAACCATAATGCTGGGAGAGTACAGCTCCAATGCCACAGTCTGAAGCATCCACTTCCACTATGAAGGGGAGGTCTGGATCTGGGTGTTTCATGATGGGAGCAGTGGTAAAATGTCATGGTTACTTGTGTAACCTCTGTTCCCTGATGGAGGGAATGAGACGTTGTGTCAATGTAGTTACACTAGGGGTCACACTTGGGAGCCCGAGACACCTCTGGTCTTTGATAAAAGGCCAATGAAAATTGGCGAGTGGTATTTAATGCCACTCCTGCGGACATATAGGTATAAAAGGAGCTGGTATGCAACCACTCATTCAGGTTTTATGCTGAGGAGCCGATAGAAGGTCCGGCCATTTCAACGGGTAGTTCAGCGTTGTGGCAGGAGGGACACAATGTCTCGTTATCTCCATCAGGGAATGGAGGTTACACAAGTAACCATGACGTTCCCTATCTGTCACTCACTCGATGTTGTGTCGATGTAGTGACACTAGGGGTCCCTATACGAAACGCCACAACTGGCTGAACTGTGTTACGTGAACTGGCGGTGTGTGGTGGGCAGACTACTGTGTGCCTCATAGCCAACACACCTGGTCGACACGTAACCTCCCCAAACATAGTCATGAGTGTCGAACGGCCTTTTAGGGACAAGTCAACTACCCAAAAGATAGAGACAGGCTTAACCCAGTCGTGGCCTCTTTTCCTCTTCTCTTTTTCCACTCCCTAAAAAAGAAGGGGGATTATCCGACTGGGCCGCCAGCTCTTGTCGGGGGGTGTCCCTCCCAAGGGGAAGACACCGCGGAGACCACACCTTGCCCAAAGAGAGGGGGGGATATTTAAGTGGAAGAATACATCACATGGTCTTTCCGACCATGTGGAGAGTCTTCAAGGTAGATCCTACCCAACAGGGGAGGAGTTATTACAAACATAGAGACTGGGGCAGAGGGGCTCTGCCCTAGGAAGATGCAGTTTGCCAACAGGGAAACGAACTAGCGGAAGATATATATCGCATGGGGTTAGCCTTACAGGGAACCGCCACATGCGGAGCACCTACCCCAGAACAGGACTCTTAGTTAGCACGTGTACTGGGCCGGCAGTGAGTCTCTCCGAAAACTCGGCTGCCACAGGGCTCGGAGGAAGTCAACTAGGGAACAAAGTTTTTGAACACTACTGGAAATTAATGACGCACGTCTTCAGCTCCAAGGGAGGTGGAAGGCGCTATGTGCAAGCGATACACCTGGCCACCTATCCCGGGCTTATCCGCTTGTGTTGCGTGCCACTACCTGGGATGAAACCGGTTCCACCCGGAGGTTGTAGAACCTTGCAAAGGTGTTGGGTGTTGCCCAGCCCGCTGCTCTGCAAATGTCTGTTAGAGAGGCACCTCTGGCCAGGGCCCAGGAAGCCGCTACACCTCTGGTAGAATGGGCTCGTAGCCCTACCGGGAGCGGCATGTCCTGGGTGAGATATGCCATAGTTATGGCGTCAAAGAGCCAGTGGGCGATCCTCTGCTTGGAGACAGCGCTTCCTTTCCGCTGTGCACCAAAGCAGACAAAGAGCTGCTCAGAAATTCTAAAGCTCTGCGTGCGATCCAAATAGATGTGTAAAGCGTGCACCGGACACAGCAACGACAGGGCTGGGTCTGCCTCCTCCTGGTGCAGTGCTTACAGGTTCACCACCTGGTCCCTAAAAGGGGTGGTGGGAACCTTGGGCACATAGCCCGGTCGGGGTCTCAGGATCACGTGAGAGTATCCCGGACCGAACTCCAGGCACGTTTCACTGACAGAGAACGCTTGCAGGTCACCTACCCTCTTGATGGAAGTGAGTGCAGTCAGGAGGGCAGTCTTCAAGGAGAGTGCCTTAAGCTCGGCTGACTGCATGGGCTCAAAGGGGGCTCTCTGTAGACACTGAAGAACTACAGAGAGGTCCATGAGGGAACGAGGTGCGGTCTGGAGGGATTCAGCCTCCTGGCACCTCATAGGAACCTGATGATCAGGTTGTGCTTCCCTAAGGACTTACCATCGACTGCGTCGTGGGGACAGGCCGAAAGGTAGGACTTTGTACTGATACGCCTGACCCTCGAACGCGAACCGCAGGAAGGGTCTTGTGTCTCACCCATCTCGACCAGGTTGAGCCAAAGGTGGCTCCTGGACCACTAGTGTGGCCATCGTCCGCCCGAGAGACCGCACCGTGACCTTCGTCGCTCGGAGAGTGAGGTCGGTTGCTGAGCACAGTTCCTGCATCAAATCTGGGGTGGAACTACCCTCGTGCAGTTCTTTCAGTGCCTTGGCTTGGTGGACCTGCAGGAGAGCCATGGTGTGCAGGGCAGAGGTGGCTTGTCCAGCAGCGCTGTAGGCTTTAGCCGTCAGGGATGACGTGAGCCTACAGGGCTTGGGCGGGAGCATAGGGCGTCCACGCCAGGTGGCGGCGCTCTGCGGGTATAGGTGCACCACGAGCGCCTTATCCACCGGGGGAATCGCCGTATAGCCCCTGGCCGTCCTGCCATCGAGGGTAGTGAGAGCGGGGGAACTGTGGAATCGGGGCCGGGCCAGTAAAAGGTGCCTCCCACGACTTCGTCAGCTCCTCATGCACTTCCAGGAAGAATGGCACTGGAGCAGGGCGTAGCTGCTTTGAGCGGTGCCACGAGCCCAGAAACCAATCATCAAGCCGCGAGAGTTCAGGGGAGAGCAGAGGGTTCCACTCTAACCCGACGCTCGCGGCCGCCCGGGAAAGCATGTCCGTCATTTCGGCATCGGCCTGTGACTGGGCAATCTTCCCCGAAGGGGGAAGCCCAGCTGAGGCTTCTGCGTCCGACTGGACAAGCCCGCTCTCTGATGCTGCGCTCGAGAGCTCATCATCTTCACGGGCTCTGAACAAGAAGCCAGACTCGCCATGAGATGAGTCGGTGAACTCATCCGGAAGCCCGATTGGAGCAGATGAGTGTGCTGGGGAATGGGAGGTCTGCGTGGGGATACCTGGCGTAGACGATCCCATTGGGGTCCCCAAATCACCCCCAGTGCTAGCCGCGCTGGCCTCATACCCGTAGGTATAAGGACTTCTTACGAAAGCAAGCCACGACCGCAACGTTGCCATGGTCATGTTCTCGCAGTGAGAACATGAACAATCCATAAACACTGCCTCTGTGTGGGTCATGCCCAGACACGAAAGACAGCGATTATGACCATCCAAAGTTGAGAGATAACGACCGCAACCAGGAATAACACACAATCGGAAAGGCATCTTTAAAAAGACGCATCTTTAAAAAGACGTTCCGTGTGTGCCGCTCTTTTAGAGAAATATATACTCTTTTAGAGGGGAAAAGGCTCTTTCAGAAAATATAGAAGCGCCCAGGGGCGTTCTCTGCAGTGCACCAGTGCAGAGGAGGGAGAAGCCGCTGAAATGCGCCATCAGATCCAGCAGAGGTGAATGAACAGTAGTATTCAGCTCAATGAGCATGACCATTCTGCTCCGAAGAGAAAATCTGAATGAGTGGTTGCATACCAGCTCCTTTTATACCCGTATGTCCAGGGGAGTGGCATGCAAATACCACTTGCCAATTTTCACTGGCCTTTTATCAAAGACCAGAGGTGTCTCGGGCTCCCAAGAGTGACCCCTAGTGTCACTACATCGACACAACGTTGAGTGACTGACAGATAGGGAACTAGACTCGAGTCTTTTAAAAGCATCTTGTGCACTCTCGGGCCAAGTTAACTTCCTAGGTTTTCCTCTGAGTAATGCAGTGAGAGGGGCTGCAATGATGCTGTAGTTCCTTATGAATCGCCTGTAAAAGTTTGCAAACCCAAGAAATCGTTGTAGTTCATTGATGGTTGTGGGGGCTGGCCACTCAGTGACTGCCTTGATTTTGGACTCATTCATCTCTACTCCTTTGGGGCTGATGTTGTATCCTAAGAAGGTGTGGTGGTGGTGTGAAACTCACATTTTTCTGCTTTCAAAAATAGCTGATGGTGGAGTAGACGGTTGAGCACTGTCTTGACTTAATGAATTTGGTCATCCCTGGTCTTCGAGTAAACAAAGATATCATCAATGTAAACAATTACACAGCTGTTGAGAAGGTCTCTGAAAATGTAATTGACAAATGACTGGAAAACTGAAGGTGCATTGGCAAGGCCATAGGGCATGACCAAGTACTCATAGTGCCCCCTAGTTGTAATAAATGCAGTCTTCCACTCATCCTCTTCTTTGATACGGACCAAGTTGTAGGCACTTCTGAGATCCAGCTTAGTAAATACTTTGGCTTCTCTTAGTTGTTCTAAGGCAGATGGGACTAATGGCAGGGGATAGCGGTATTTAACTGTGATGGCATTCAGACCCCTGTAGTCTATACATGGCTGGAGTCCACCATCCTTCTTTTCCAAAAAAAAAAAATCCAGCTGCGTCTGGTGACGTAGAGGGACAGATGAAGCCCGATGCTAGTGTCTCCTCGATGTAATCCTCCATAGCCTGTGTTTCAGGGAGGGATAGAGGGTACGCCTTGCTTCTAGGGGGAGATGAATTGGGTAGCAAGTCTATGGCACAGTTCCAAGGTCTGTGGGGTGGTAATTGGGTGGCTTTGTCTTTGCTAAATACCTCTTCGAGTTCAGAATATTCCTTGGGGATGTGAGTGTGGATGTTAGTCTGGGGGCTCTCCACACTCGTGGTCAGGCATGGTACTATTAACTTGGTGGTTAGACAATGCTCTTGACAGAATGGAGACCAACGCAGCAATTCCCCTTTTCTCCAGGAGATCAATGGGTCATGGAGTAATAGCCATGGGTATCCTAGTATAATGGGGTGGCGAGGAGATGTGATGACATAGAGTGTTAAGGTTTCGACATGGAAAAGTCCTAATTGAATCTGGATAGGGATGGTTTTATGGGTTATCTGCACCCTCGCACGCCCGATTTGCAATGCTTCATTCGATTCGGCTGACAAAGTAACAGGAGATGAGGCAGTAGCAGAGAAATGCTTGAGTGCACTGGATCGTGGCTGATTGCGCATGAGATTGTCGGTTGTCAAATGGTCAAGGTAATGTACTCAGACAAAGTTAACGATTCATCCTTGCATGCCAGCTCAGCTTGCAGTGTGGGATTTAAACCTTCTCGGAATACTGATTTGAGAGCAATATCGTTCCAACCGCTCTGCGCTGCTAAAGTACGAAATTGTACTGCATAATTGGCAGCACATAATTTCCCCTGGTGTAGATGCAATAACTGCACAGAAATGTCTCTTCCCCCTGCAGGGTATTCAAAAACATCCTTAATCTGTTGCGAGAAATACGTGAAGGACTTGCAAATTTGTTCATCATTATCCCAAACTGCCGAAGCCCACTCTAATGCTTTTCCAGTAAGTAAACTCATCATTAAAGCACATTTAGCTGTCTCTTGATTAAAGGAGTCAGGTTGGTGAGTGAAATATATTGAACACTGCCTCAGAAATCCCATGCATTTGTCGGCAAATCCATCAAACTTTTCAGGCAGTGCCAGTCTTACCTTGTCAGGGCGTGGGGAAGGCATCGACTGGATATAGCGTGTCAAATGTTCATTAGCGGCTCGAAGATACACAAGTTGTTCTTGAAATCCCTGTAGTACATCACTTTGATAAGCAATCGTGGCTCTGAGCTGTGTAACCTCTGCTGGATTCTGGTCTGGCGAAGTATTCTGTAATGAACCCATAGCTGGAGGCGGATTAGAATCCATGTTGCAGAGGTTCTTTATTGTCAAAGACAATCAACAGTCAAACTATCCAAGACGACAGGCAAAAGACGTAATCAAAGTCCAGGCAAGGTTCTAAACACAGCAAGGCAGGCAAACAGCAAACAAAATCCAAACAAATAGACAAATGGGGTAAATCTAACAAACAGGCTAAAGGGTCAATATACTAGTAACAGGCTTAGGCAAAAGAGAATGCTTGGTAAGGCAGGTGAACTGGCAATATTTCGCAACGTGTTCAGTGAAGCACATGGCTTATAAAGCTACAAACAGGAAGTGAGAATACAAACAGGAAGTGCCACTAAAACTCAGGTGACAGCTCCCTCTGGTGGAGGGATGAACTGTTCATGGGCTGAGGTATTACACAATGTTGCTGCATTAGACTAGCAATGTTTTGATAGTACCACAGTGATTACACCTTTCAGGGCAATCAACCTATGAATGGCTTACTTATAATTGACTTTGTGGAACCGGTCCAGTCTTACTGCCATTATGTGCCTTTTGGGGCTTTTCCACTGTGGATAGTACCTGGGACCTGATACTTTTTTTAGTACCACCTCTGTCGAGGTTCCAAGCGAGCCGAGCCAATACTAAATGTGACATCAAAACCCTGCAGATCACTGATTGGTCAGAGAGAATCGTCACTACCAGCGTCACTGGATTTGCGACACGGGACATCAACCCGCTAGTTTTAAAGTTAGCAACAGTGACAGCAATATAATTTATTCATGTGACTTTCAAATTGTAAAAAGAAAAGGCTGTGCGCAAAACCACGCCATGGTCAATAAACGAGGTTCCGTTTCATTTGTTAGCGACAAACGAAACGACGTGAAAGAAAAAGTCTTTCAGGAAGTGTCTCAGCTGTTGGCCGCACACGGCTACCACCGGACCTACCAACAGTATAGGGAAAGTTAAAAAAAACTTAAAAGTGACTACAGAACCATCAAGGAGCTGGAGTGGTTCAAACAGAAGAAAGTGGAAGTGGTTCGACTAAATAGACGCTATCTATGGCAATAGACCAGCGAGCAATGGGAGTGAGAGTGCCCTGGGCTCGGTGTTGTTGGAGTCCACGATGGAGGATGGTACGTTTTGTTACGTTAACTCTATATTCTGCTTGAAAGCTTCACGTTATTTAGTTGACCAGCTACTGGAAAGCTTGCTTCTAAAACAACCAGGCCAATTTAACTGTTACACTTGTGTAAAATCACCATGCAACAACTGCTTTATGCAACACAATGAGCTAGCAGCTAACAGCTAGCGGTCGTGTTATTGTTTATGGTCAGTAATGTTTGTGTCGCGTTTAAGATGATGTCACGGCAGTAGAGGCGGTGCTACTATGACGATCAGCCTATAATCCCACCCACGTTGAGGCGGCACTAAACTGCAGTGGAAAAGCAAGCTCAGAAATGTAAAGCGAGCAGAGTCGAGTCGAGTCGAACCGTAACTTGCAGTGGAAAAGTGTTTCATTGTTTGGTCTTTAAGGGTTTTATTTGGTCTATTTGAAATAAAACAGTGCACGGTACAGTGCATTTAGTACATCTATCAATACAAATATCTTACAATATGCATGACCTCTCCTTAAACAGCCTATTGCAGACTCTGTATAAATTATTATTTATTTTACAATTTTAAACTTCTATAATAATGAATGATTGGAAATGTGTAACAATATCAAAGGTTATTAAAATAAAGGCAAAAAATCAAAAGCAAATCTTTGTCCTGGAAAATACTGCAAATTCACTGAGAATATTTCCATTGATTTTCCCTCACAAATCAAAATTTAAGAAATGCTCAAAATGGCCTGAACAGAGCACAGCACAGTGCATGTAGATGAATGTTTTTTCATATCATATACATTGCCTACACAAAGGGCAGACTTATTATAATTGAGTATTCAGCTGACATTAGAAAAAATGTCAGAAAAAAACACTTAAAATAACGTGAACTGTCTAACAGAAAATAAACGCAGATGCTATTACAGAATCAGAATAAGCTTTATTTCTAAGTATGCTTACACATACAAGGAATTTGTCTTGGTGACAGGAGCTTCCAGTACACAACAATACAAAACAGCAACAAGACTGTCAATAAAGAATAAAAAATTGAATAGAAAATAAAAAGAAAAAAAATATTGAAAAGAAAATAAAGTATATATAGAATACACAATAGACATATAGAGATATATACACACACACACACACATATATACACACACATACATAGTGCAAATCTAAATACAAATCGTTTATATACAGTGCAAGGGAATGCAATGGCAGAAGAGGTTGGATGTGTTGGTTAATATAAAAAGACTAAGCTGTATATATATATATATATATATATATATATATATATATATATATATATATATGTATGTATATATATATATATATATATATATATATATATATATATATATATATATATATATATATATACAGTACATACATACATACACACACATACATACAAACACACACACACATATATATATATATATATATACACACACACACTATATTGCAAAAAGTATTCGCTCACCTGCCTTTAGACGCATATGAACTTAAGTGACATCCCATTCTTAATCCATAGGGTTTAATATGACGTCGGCCCACCCTTTGCAGCTATAACAGCTTCAACTATTATGGGAAGGCTTTCCACAAGGTTTAGGAGTGTGTTAATGGGAATTTTTGACCATTCTTCCAGAAGCGCATTTGTGAGGTCAGACACTGATGTTGAACGAGAAGGCCTGGCTCACAGTCTTTGCTCAAATTTATCCCAAAGGTGCTCTATCGGGTTGAGGTCAGGACTCTGTGCAGGCCAGTCAAGTTCTTCCACACCAAACTTGCTCATCCATGTCTTTATGGACCTTGCTTTGTGCACTGGTGCGCAGTCATGTTGGAACAGGAAGGGGCCATCCCCAAACTGTTCCCACAAAGTTGGGAGCATGGAATTGTCCAAAATCTCTTGGTATGCTGAAGCATTCAGAGTTCCTTTCACTGGAACTAAGGGGCCAAGCCCAGCTCCTGAAAAACAACCCCACACCATAATCCCCCCTCCACCAAACTTCACAGTTGGCACAATGCAGTCAGACAAGTACCGTTCTCCTGGCAACCGCCAAACCCAGACTCGTCCATCAGATTGCCAGATGGAGAAGCGTGATTCGTCACTCCAGAGAACGCGTCTCCACTGCTCTAGAGTCCAGTGGCGGCGTGCTTTACACCACTGCATCTGACGCTTTGCATTGCACTTGGTGATGTATGGCTTGGATGCAGCTGCTCGGCCATGGAAACCCATTCCATGAAGCTCTCTACGCACTGTTCTTGAGCTAATCTGAAGGCCACATTAACTTTGGAGGTCTGTAGCGATTGACTCTGCAGAAAGTTGGCGACCTCTGCGCACTATGCGCCTCAGCATCCACTGACACCGCTCTGTCATTTTACGTGGCCTGAGTTGCTGTCATTCCCAATCGCTTCCACTTTGTTATAATACCACTGACAGTTGACTGTGGAATATTTAGTAGCGAGGAAATTTCACGACTGGACTTGTTGCACAGGTGGCATCCTATCACAGTACCACGCTGGAATTCACTGAGCTCCTGAGAGCGGCCCATTCTTTCACAAATGTTTGTAGAAGCAGTCTGCATGCCTAGGTGCTTCATTTTATACACCTGTGGCCATGGAAGTGACTGGAACACCTGAATTCAATTATTTGGATGGGTGAGCGAATACTTTTGGCAATATAGTGTATATATATATATATATATATATATATATATATATATACACACACACACACATACATAGTGCAAATCTAAATACAAATCATTTATATACAGTGCAAGGGAATGCAATGGCAGAAGAGGTTGGATGTGTTGGTTAATATAAAAAGACTAAGCTGTGTATTGCACATTAATTATTGCTCAATGGGGCAGATTTAACTGTTCATGAGATGGATAGCCTGAGGGAAAAAACTGTTCCTGTGCCTGACGGTTCTGGTGCTCAGAGCTCTGAAGCGTCTGCCAGAAGGCAACAGTTCAAAAAGGTAGTGGGCAGAGTGAGTGGAGTCCAGAGTGATTTTTCCAGCCTTTTTCCTCACTCTGGAAGTGTATCGTTCTTGAAGGGAGGGCAGGGGGCAACCAATAATCCTCTCAGCAGTCCGAACTGTCCTTTGTAGTCTTCTGATCTCCGATTTCATAGCTGAACCAAGCCAGACAGATATTGAAGTGCAGAGGACAGACTCAATGACTGCTGAGTAGAACTGTATCAGCAGCGCCTGTGGCAGGTTGAACTTCCTCAACTTGAGAAGGAAGTACAACCTCTGCTGGGCCTTTTTCACAGTGGAGTCATTGTGGGTCTCCCACTTCAGGTCCTGTGAGATGGTAGTGCCCAGGAACCTGAATGACTCCATTACTGCCACAGTGCTGTTTAGAATGGTGAGGGGGGACAGTGTTGGGGTGTTCCTCCTAAAGTCCACAATCATCTCCACCGTTTTGAGCGTGTTCAGCTCAAGGTTGTTTTGACTGCACCAGACAGCCAGCTGTTTAACCTCCCTTCTGTATGCAGACTCATCATCATCTTGGATGAGGCCGATGAAAGTGGTGTCATCTGCAAACTTCAGGTGCTTGACAGAGGGGTCCTTGGAGATGCAGTCATTGGTGTAGAGGGAGAAGAGTAGTGGGGAGAGCACACATCCCTGGGGGGCACCAGTGCTGACTGTACAGGTGCTGGAAGTGAATTTGCCCTGTCTCACAAGCTGCTGCCTGTCTGTCGAAAGCTGGTAATCCACTGACAGATAGACATGAGAACAGATAGTTGGTGTAATTTAGTCCGGAGAATAGCTGGGATAATGGTGTTGAAAGCTGAACAGAAGTCCACAAAAAGGATCCTTGCATATGTCCCTGGTCTGTCCAGATGTTGCAGGATATGATGCAATCCCATGTTGACTGCATCATCCACAGACCTGTTTGCTCAATAAGCAAATTGAAGGGGATCTAGAAAGGGTCCAGTGATGTCCTTCAGGTTGGCCAACACCAGTCTCTCAAATGACTTCATGACCACAGACGTCAGGGCGACAGGCCTGTAGTCATTAAGTCCTGTGATTTTTGGTTTCTTTGGGATGGGGATGATAGTGGATCATTTGAAGCAGCATGGGACTTCACACTGCTCCAGTGATCTATTGAAGATCTGTGTGAAGATGGGGGCCAGCTGGTTAGCACAGGATCTAAGACATGCAGGTGAAACACCTTTCCTTATCCTTTGTTTTCGAAAGACACGGCACACATCATCTTCACAGATCTTAAGTGCAGGTTGAGGAGCAGGAGGTGGGAGGAGGGGGGTTGCAGGAGTTGTTGGTGTTTGTGTGAAGGTCAGAGCGGGTGTGGGGTGTGAGATTGGGACTTTCAAATCTACAGTAGAACACATTCAGGTCGTCAGCCAGTTGTTGATCCACCACAGGGTTGGGGGTAGGAGTCCTGTAATTCACAAGTTGTTTCATGCCACTCCACATTGATGCAGGGTCGTTAGCTGAAAACTTGTTTTTCAGCTTCTCAGAGTATCTTCTTTTAGCTACTCTGATTTCCTTAATCAGTGTGTTCCTGGCCTGATTGTACAAGACTTTATCCCCACCCCTGTAAGCATCCTCTTTGACCTGACGAAGCTGCCTGAGTTCCACTTTAAACCATGGTTTGTCGTTGTTAAATGTTAAATAAGTCCTAGTAGGGATGCATATATCCTCACAGAAACTGATATATGATGTAACAGTATCTGTGAGCATGTCCAGATTGGTGTCTGCAGCCTCAAAAACACTCCAATCAGTGCAATCAATGCAGGCTTGTAGTTCCAGCTCTGCTTTATTGGTCAGTCTCTTCACATTCCTTACTACAGGCTTAGCACATTTTAGTTTCTGTCTGTAGTTTGGAAGAAGATGAACCAGACAGTAATCAGAGAGTCCCAAAGCTGCTCTAGGGACAGAGTGATATGCATCCTTTATTGTTGTGTAGTAATGATCCATTATATTACTGTCTCTGATGGGGCATGTAATGTGCTGTTTGTATTTGGGCAGTTCACGTGTGAGGTTTGCTTTGTTAAAATCCCCAAGAATAATAATAACTGAGTCCAGGTGTTTTTGTTCCGTGTCTGTGATTTGATCAGCCAGCTGTTGCAGCGCGGCATTCAAACATGCATTTGGCGCGATATAAACACTCACCAGAATAAATTAGGAAAACTCCCGTGGCGAGTAGAAAGGCTTACAGTTAATAAAGAGTGCTTCCAAATTAGGACAATGTAATCCACTCTGAACAGCTGAAAGCCCGGCAGATGTAACGCGCTGTCCGGAATGGCTTCACTCAGCCAGGTTTCTGTGAAGCACAAGGCAGCAGAGGTTGAAAAGTTCTTGTTTGTACGGGTGAGGAGATGTAGTTCGTCCATTTTGTTAGGAAGAGAGCGGAGATTTGCTAGATGAGTACTCGGCAGCACTGTTTGAAAGCCGCGCCGACGGAGCTTGACCAGCACGCCTGCTCTTCTCCCTCGCCTGCGTCTCTTGAACAACACAGCCGCGCCTCCAACTAAAATGTCCAGCAAAACGTCTGAATATTCAAAAACTGGGAAAAGATTGACTGGTATATGCTGTCGAATGTTCAGCAGTTCGTCTCTGGTAAAAGACTACTGACTGGAAAAAGATTACTAAACACAGGACAAACAAACAAAAACAACAAAACAATAGGAGAGCTCCACACCGAGGCAGCCATCCGCGGCACCATCATGATGTAAAGTTACTTGATGCTTTAAAGGAAAACCTCACCCAAAAATGAAAATTCTCTCATCATTTACTCACCCTCATGCCATCCCAGATGTGTATGACTTTCTTTCTTCTGCTGAACACAAATTAAGATTTTTAGAAGAATATTTAGCTCTGTAGGTCCATACAATGCAATTTGAAGCTCCAAAAAGTATATACAGGCAGCATAAAAGTAAACCATAAAACTTAAGTTGTTTAATCCATGTCTTCTGAAGTGATCTAATCGGTTTTGGGTGAGAACAGACCAAAATAGAACTATTTTTTCACTCTAAATCTTGACATCAGTGTAATCGAGCTTGAAATCATTGATCGAGTTATATTTTAGTCCGATTATATCACTTCAGAAAACATGGATTAAAACACTAGTGTTGTATGGATTGAAATGATGAAAGAATTTTCATTTTTGGGTGAACTATCCGTTTAACAAATGTGTAACAGGGTGTTTAATGCCCAAAGTGTAAATAGACCACAAACTACATACCGCTCCTCAGAATGTTAATTCATTGCAGAGTGCAGACTGAGAACTGTTGCTTGTGTTCACAATGTTGTCATCATGGTGAGACAAAATGAAAACACCAATAAATAGTACAAAACACTCCAAATTATTTTCATAACTCTGTAATATCTATAAAACAATAACAAAATGTATAAAAGTAAAAATAATATGGATTTCAGTTAAATTAATACAATATAATATCCGTCATCTGCATATTAAGCTGGGATCAGAAGAATCACCTTTAAATGTTTGTTCATCTAACTGTTTTATGACTACTTATGCTTGTATAACTTTTTGTGTACATTTATATCTTCTTTAGTACACTGCAAGAGTATAAAAATGTCACGAGGGGAGAAATAATATGTCGGAGATAGCAGGGAAAAACTAATGCTTTATTAACATTTAATTAACAATTAACATCAGTAATAATGCAAAATACACTCACCATACAAGGTATAATTGAGTCCTCTACCTCATCCCAATATAATGTAGAGTATCGATCAAAACAGTAAGTAAAAATGTCTTTCATAAGTTATTTTCGGTTTGAGATTTATGAACAATAGGCCTAAATCAAATCACACATCATTTTAAACAGTAATTGTTGTTTTAGGGCCTATTTGTTATCAATAGATGTTACAAAAAATCAGCAATAAATGGAAATGTGGGTCCAGTGCATTAAGAATCTACAGAAGGTAACCCAGCATCAAGGGTGTAGATTTGGCTTGAACACTGGGGGGGGGGTTACAGTGTGAAGAATTTACATGTTTCCATTGATCATTGTATAAATATCTGGGGGGTTGTACTTGCTTGTTTTGATAATTGCAGGGTTCTATTTTAAATTAAATTGAACTGAGTACTCTTTAACAGAATTAAATAATATTTTAAGTGTTATTCATTTAATTTTGTTGAAGACACAATTAAATTTAATGGAAATCGTCCTGGTTACTTTCGTAACTTCCGTTCCCTGATGGAGGGAACGAGAAGTTGTGTCGATGTAGTGACACTAGGGGTCGCCCTTGGGAGCCCCAAACACCTCTGATCTTTGAGAAAAGGCCAATGGGAATTGGCGAGTGGAATTTGCATGCCACTCCCCCGGACATACGGGTATAAAAGGAGCTGGCTCGCAACCACTCATTCAGGTTTTGTGCTGAGGAGCCGAGACAAAGTCCCGGCCATTTCAGCGGGTAGTTCAGTGTTGTGGCAAGAGGGACACAAAATCTCGTTCCCTCCATCAGGGAACGGAGGTTACGAAAGTAACCAGCACGTTCCCTATTTGTCACTCACTCGACGTTGTGTCGATGTAGTGACACTAGGGGTCCCTATAAAAAACACCACAATAAGCAGAACTGTGTTATGTGGACTGGCGGTGCAAGACGGGCAGACAGCTGTGTGCCTCATAGCCAGCACACCAGGCCATCACGTAACCTCCCCAACGCTCCTACGAGCGTCGAATGGTCCCCTGCAACTCGGTGACAAGTCGACTGCCCAAAAAAATGGGGACAGGCTAGCCCAGCTGTAGCCTCTTCTCCTCTTTTTTCTCCCCAAAAATTGGCGCGATCTGGGGGGATTCAACCTCCTAGCACCTCTAAGGGACCTGACGATCAAGTCGTGCTTCCCCAAATACTTACCGTCTACTGCATCGTGATATGCCGATATAGCGGCTACATACACCTTCAAGGTTGAGGGGGACAGCCGCCCCTCCAGCCTCTCCTGCAGGAAGGAAGCACCAATCCGACTGCGCATCTCTGGGGGCCTTCGCGTCGGGAAGAACACCACTTTACGAACAGACGCCACTTCAAGGCATACAGGCGTCTCGTAGAGGGAGCACTGGTCTGAGTGATTGTGTCTACCACTTCAGGTGGTAGGCACTTAGGTCTTCCACGTCCCTCCAAGGGCCAGACATGGAGGTTCCAGAGGTCTGGTTGTGGGTGCCAGATGGTGCCCCATCCCTGAGAAAGAAGGTTCTTCCTCAGGGGAATTCACCAGGGAGGGGCTGTCGCGATGAGCGTGAGGTCCGAGAACCAAGTCTGGGTGGGCCAGTAGGGTGCTGCTAGGATGACCTGCTCCTTGTCCTCCCTGACCTTGCACAACGTCTGTGCAAGTAGGCTCACTGGGGGGAACGCATACTTGCACAGCCCCAGGGGCCAGCTGTGTGCCAGTGCATCTGTGCCGAGGGGAGCCTTGGTCAGAGAATACCAGAGCGGGCAGTGGGAAGATTCCTGGGAAGCGAACAGGTCTACCTGCACTTGACCGAATCGACTCCAAATCAGCTGGATCACCTGGGGATGGAGTCTCCAGTCTCCCCTGAGCATGACCTGCCACAACAGCGCATCCGCTGCACTGTTGAGGTTGCCCAGGATGTGAGTGGCTCGCAACGACTTGAGCCGTGGCTGACTCCAGAGGAGGAGACGGCGGGCGAGTTGCGACATTGGACGAGAGTGCACGCTGCCTTGGCGGTTGATGTATGCTACCATCGCCGAGTTGTCCTTCTGGACCAACAAGTGCTTGCCCTGGATCAACGGCCGAAGCCTCCGCAGGGCGAGCAACTCGAGGCAGTTGATGTGCCAACGCAGTCGCGGGCCAGTCCAAGGACCGGCGACTGCGCGCCCATTGCACACGACGCCAATCAGCCAGTTGCCTTCGGGCATGCGGCAAATCAAAGAAAAGGCAAAGGATTCTCCTCCAGGCCCTCCACGTGCCTGGGTCGCCCATCTCAGGGGTGCTTCGAAGCCTTCCTTGGGTTCTTGGTGGCCGGCCGTGAGATGGCCAGTGTTGATGTGGCAGGAGGACGCCCTTGGTGACGAGCAGGCAGGGTGTGGCGTCTTGAACCTCGCCGAGGCAGGATGTGCTAAATAGCCTCCGTCTGCTGTTTCATCGCCGAGAACTGCTGGGCGAAGTCCTCAATGGTGTCGCCGAACAGGCTGACCTGGGAGATGGGGGCGTCAAGGAACTGTACCTTGTCAGCTTCCCACATCTCGACCAAGTTGAACCATAGGTGGTGCTCCTGGACCACCAGGGTGGGCATCGCCTGCCCGAGAGTCTGCGCCATGACCTTTGTCGCTCGGAGGGTGAGGTCTGCGCCGAGCGCAGCTCCTGCATCAATCCTGGGTCAGAACTACCCTTGTGCAGTTCTCTTAGCGCCTTGGCTTGGTGCACTTGCAGGAGAGCCATGGTGTGCAGGGCGGAGGCAGCCTGTCCAGCGGCACCGCAGGCCTTAGTCGCCAGAGATGACATAATCCTACAGGTGCTGGACGGGAGTCTCGGGTGGCCCCACCAGGTGGCGGAGTTTTGCGGGACAGGTGCACCGCAACCACCTTATCCACCTGGGGAATTGCAGAGTACACCCTGGCAGCCCCACCATCGAGGGTAGTGAGAGCGGAGGAGCTAAGAGACCGGGTCCGGACAGTGAAAGGTGCCCACTGCAGTCTCGTGAGCACTTCATGCACCTCCGGGCTCAGGAACCAATCATCAAGCTGCGAGGGTTCAGGGGGGGTGGAAGGTTCCACTCCAGCCTGTCGCATGCAGCCGCCCGGGCAAGCATGGCTGCCAGCTGCGCATCAGCCTGCGACTGGGTGACTGCACCCGAAGGTGGGAGCCCAGTCGAGTCCTCAGCATCAGCCCGCTCTCTGATGCTGCAATCGAGAGCTCATCCACTTCGTGAGCGTCGAAACGAAATCGCAAACTCGCACTGAGACGAGCTGGCAGTCTCATCCCAGTGGGGCAAAGGAGCGTACTGGGGAATGGGAGGTCCGTGGGGAGTTAACCGGCGGAGTGGCTCCCACTGGGGTCCCCAAATCGCCCCCAGTGCTAACCGACGCGGCCTCAAACCCGTAGGTAGAAGGACTGAGGCAGGGAGCCGCTGGGGTGGCTTTTCCTCTAAGGAATTTAAAACTGTGACTGCAATGTTGCCATGGTCACGCTCTCGTAGTGAGAACATGACCTGTCCACGAACGCTGTCTCAGCATGGGCAGTGCCCAAGCACGTAAGACCGCGATCGTGGTCATCGGAAGCGGAGAGGTAACGACCGCAACCAGGAAATACACACAAACTGAAATGCATCTTTAAAAATACGCTCTCGGTTAATGCCACATCTTTTAGAAGGGAAAATATACTCTTTCAGTAGGAAAGCGGTGTAATAGGGGGAGAAGCCGCTGTAATGTGCCGTAAATCCAACAGCTTTTCGAGGTGAATGGAACGGCAGAGGATTCAGCTCGCTGAACACAACCGCTTGGCTCCGAAGAGAAAATCTGAATGAGTGGTTGCGAGCCAGCTCCTTTTATACCCATATGTCTGGGGGAGTGGCATGCAAATTCCACTCGCCAATTCCCATTGGCCTTTTCTCAAAGATCAGAGGTGTCAAGTGAGTGACAGATAGGGAACTGTTATTACATTTAAATGTGTACATCTTGAAAGTAGGCTAAAATATTTTTTGAGTGAATGGAAAAAGACTGCTGACATTTCAAATATGTTCGAGGCAAAGTTTAAACTAAACATTTTCTGCATAAATGAGCAAAAAACAAAAAGTGCTACAATTATCCCTGCTCTCCCCTGAAATTTTCTTAATCATCACTAAAATATATTATAAAAAAGAGTCACTATCTGTTACTTATTTTCATAAGGAACTGATGAGATATACATTGTTGCGTCCAATTTTTCCTGTGAGGTGTGCAAATGAACAATACAGCAGTGGTCCGAAAATTAATGCATTCATTATTTACAACAACAAAACAAAAACAAAGCCATAATTTTGAAATAATAATGATTTTATAATTAAGATTATATATGACAAATTCTTTAATTGAGTATTGTTGCTTGCTCACACTGTCCTCGAGTAGGATAAATAGTACTTTTCCTGCATGCTGTGTATACAAAGATGACCTGATGTTCCAGTTTACACATGTACCTGTCCTTGAATCTTCTTTTCTTTCCTGAGGAGTTTCCATAGAAACAAGTGGGATAAGACTAGGTGTGTGAAAACAGCAGGTAAGAAAGCTCTGCCACCATCCTGAATATTTCAGTCCTCTTCAGCCACTCATCTCAGATTAGATTTACTGAAGTTTCAATGGCAAGTGTAGCGTGTGTCACACACGTAGTGAAATAACTGATTTGTATTGATTAACTTGATTAACATAAATGTCACAGATAAAAACAACAGACAATACAACAATTCGATATTTAAATTCACCAATAGACTTAGTTCTGTTTCCTTTTCACAAATGTATCTTTCTTTTAGTTATTTCAATTCAATGTTCTTTCTCTTCAAATTCTGTTAATCTAATCACGCCTATTTAGTTTAGTGGAAGCTAATAAAATGGTTTATCGATTAGTTCCTATCTATTATAAAATTTAACACTTTCATAACTCTTTTTCCAAATAAACTCAATAAAATGTAATTAAAACCAACAAATAAAATTACAGTTACCTATTAATTACCTATACAATTCAAATAAACAATTATACAATTAAACAAACAATAATCAATCAACTGAATTACCAAATGTACTAAATTCAGAGTTCTTCAAGAATAAACATTCAATAAATGTCCAGATTCATAAAATACCTCAACCTTTTCATTGTCGAATGAATTCAAAGTAGAGATGAATTGAAGATTATTCGGAAATCCACGAACAGAAGATATTCACAGTTCAGATAAGACTCTGAACTGTGAGGGTTTTTGGCTCGCCATCAAACTTTCCAGAAAGTTTGTGCAGAAACATCCACGATGAAATGTTCACTATCCTTGTTGAAAACGTGGTCCAACTTGAACAAAACACATATATACAAAAACTGGCTGATTTCCTCAATAATTAACTAAACATTTTCTTTTCTTCCAGGTTTTATCCGGATGAACAGTGAAATAAATGACTTCATCACTCAGCTTTATCTCGATTGGACATCAAGATTCACTCTCAGGTAAGTATTTTTTTCTCTTTTTCTAGAGCTTTAGTTTAAGATTAAACTAATCTTTTCTATTTTTCAGACTTTTGCTGCTATAAATTCCTAACAGCGCAGTTGATCGGCATCTCGTTGCTCTTCGCTTCTTCATCTGTTCTGTGTCTGTCTGCATTAACTCTAGGGTGGAGTCAGCGGCGATTTTACATCTGGGTTACACCCTCCCCTCTTACAATTATGCAAGTCCCATTGCATACCAACCAAAGGCATGTATCCATGGACTGCAGGGTGAACCACTCGAGAATATTCTGCAAGGATTCTGAAAAAGCAGTATTCAGACCTTGGAGAAGAGTTACCATGGGATTTCCTAACTCAGGATAAGTTAGAATTTTAGGCTTCTCCTTGTGTCTTACTGACCTTCTCAACTCCACATCATCAGTGTTGCCTTCCCTTTCAGGTGTTTCTGAAACACTTAACACCTCTCCAGAAGGATTAGATTCAGGTAAGGACATTTCTTTAGTTCTACCTGGACACTGCGTTACCAAGGTAGGTGAATGACTGTCTCCCACAGGCTTTTCTTTCACAAGGTTTCTTTTACAGGTTGAACTTCAGAGATTTCAGGAAAGTGAGTTTCAATACCTTCAGGTTTTTCACTGAAATATTCCTCAGGAATTTCACACTCAACAGCAGGTAATCACCTGGAATTCTGTTTCAGGCAGATTTTTCAAACATTTCTGATAAACTAATGAGACTGGATCAGGTAAGCAAACATTTTCCTTATTCCGATCAGATTTTGTTACATCAGCAGTATGAACTGTGTAAGTCTCACTCACAACGTCGAATTGAGGTTGTGAGTAATATACTTCCTCACCATCAGAATTAGAAAATTCAGCACTCTCCTCAATTTCAGGATTTTTGCAAGCTGTTACACTACGAGTCTTACGTTTTGTGACTGAGCATTGAGACTCAGCATCACTCATTTTTGATGAAAGTGTTCCACAAGGAAGTAATAAATCACGGTGCAGTGTGCGGGTAGGTCCTGCCTGTTGCTCAGGATGAACTTTATACACCGTCAGTTCTCCATGTTGGTCTACAACCACATGAACAATTCTTTCCCATTTATCTGCCAATTTGTTTTTCCCTCTAAGTCTGACATTTCTGACCAAAACTCTGTCTCCTTTTTGTAACATGGATGCGGTTACTTTCTTATCAAAATGAGTTTTGTTTTTTTCAGCCATCTTTTGAGAGTTTTTAGTTGCGATACGGAAACTTTCCTCAAGGTTTTCCTTGAGATTCTTCACATACTGTGAATGTGGAACTTCTTTATCTTTCAAAGGTAAACCAAAAGCTAAGTCCACTGGAAGTCTAGGTTGTCATCCAACATGAGTTCATAGGGACTGAACCCAGTAGTCTCATTTTTGGTGCAGTTGTATGCATGTACCAAGGGTTTTACAAATTCCTTCCAATGACTTTTTTGTGTGTGTGTGTTCAAGGGTTCCTAACATGCCTAGTAAGTTTCTGTTGAAATGTTCAACAGGATTTCCTCTAGGTGATGAGGTGTTGTTCTGATTTTTCGCACTCCTGCCATCTCACACAACTTTTTAATTAAGTGAGATTCATAATCAGGCCCTTGATCACTGTGCAAGCGCTCCAGATAGCCGCAATGACAGGTAAACTGCTCCCAGAGACACTTTGCTACAGTTTTCGCTTTTTGGTTGGGAGAAGGAATGGCAAGTGCGTATTTCATGAAGTGATCGGTTATCACTAACACATCCTTGGTGTTACTACTGTCCGTTTCTAACATGAGAAAATCCATGCACACTAGTTGCAAGGGATGAGTAGTTGTTATGTTCATGATTGGAGCTGGAGGAACTTTTCTCTGGATACAGCGATCACAAGTTCTGATTTTGTGCTCAATGTCTGAAGCTAACTTGGGCCAATAGAACCTTTGTCTTACCAAGTCATGGGTTTGTTCAACACCCATATGCCCAAGATCGTCATGCAGATGCTTTAGGACTTCCTCATGAAACTTTTCTGGTAGAACCAGTTGGTAAGTATCTTTGTCAGCTATGCTTCTCTTTCTGTAGAGAATCCCGTCATGGAACTATGTCCTTCTCCCAAAGGAGGTAAGACATTTCTAACTGTACTTGAAGGAGATTCTCCAGTTTGGAGTAAAGCAATAACTTCACGGATACAAGAGTCTGCTAATTGCGCATTTCAGATTTCAGAAGGTGAAAGGTGAGTAATTATAGGTAAACCTCCACATTGCTCTTCCTGAGCACAGACATCAGGCACAGCAGTTGCATGCATTGCCAAGGAACCGATGAAGGGAACAGGTAAATCACTCAAACCTTCAACCCACTGAACGAGACGACTGTCACAAATAGCTTGTACCACATCATCCTGAATTTCCTGACCATCAGGATGTGTCATGAGCTTTTCGGCAAACTGTAAGATACGACTTTGCTCTTCTTTAGAGACATTGTCAACTGGAACTTCTGCATGGGGTCTACGGGATAACCCATCAGCATCAATGTTATGTTTTCCTGACTGTTACTGCAGCTTAAAATTATAAGTTGACAGAGCAGCTAACCACCTATACCCTGTGGCATACAGTTTGGCTGTGGTAAGCATGTAGGTAAGGGGATTACTGTCTGTTACCACAGTGAAAGTGCTACCATACAGGTAATCATGGAATTTTTCTACCACTGCCCATTTCAATGCCAAAAATTCCAGTTTATGAACTGGGTATTTGGACTCACTGCATGACAATCCCCGGCTAGCGTATGCTACGACCCTGACTTCCCCATCCTGTTCCTGATACAAAGCAGTGCCTAAGCCTGACGTGCTTGCATCCGTATGTAAGATGTATGGCAGTCTTGGATCGGCAAAAGCCAACTCTGGCGCAGTCGTGAGTTCCTTGATGATTAATTCGAATGCTTCTTGACAAGTGGCTGTTCACCTGCTATCAAAGGGATCTTTAGGATTTCTGTAAAGAGCATTATTCGCTACCTTAAAGTTCCGGCGGGTAGGGAGATACCCTGAGGTTAACTCATTCAAGGATTTTACTTTCTTTGCTAAATATTTGATAAAACGACGGTAGTACCCAATGAATCCGAGAAAGGAACGGAGTTCTTTCAAGTTTTTAGGAACCAGCCAGGTTTTGACTGCGGCTACCTTCTCAGGATCAGTTTGAACTCCTTTGTCAGACACTATGTGTCCAAGGTATTTGACTGAAGTCTGTGCGAAAACAAATTTTTCTGTAGCAAGTTTGAGACCATATTTCTTGAGCCGGTTTAAAACTTGGAGCAATCGGTCCTCATATTCTCCAAAGTTTTGGAAAAAAACGATTATGTCATCAGTAAATACAACGACCTCACGAAGGTTTATGTCAGCCATACACTTTTCCATTAGCCTCCCTAAAGTGCTTGGAGCGTTTGTGACTCCTTGTGGCATAAGGTTAAATTTGTAGAAACCTAAAGGACACACAAAGGCTGTTTTGTCTTTATCAGTCTCTTCAACTTTGATCTGGTAGTACCCAGATTTCAGATCAAGTACGGAAAACCACTTGGACCCAGTTAAGGCCATGAATGTGTCCTCAAGCTTAGGAAGTGCGTAAGCATCTTTAATTGTCTGATGGTTTAGCTTTCGGTAGTCAATACACAACCGAATGTCACCGCTCTTCTTCCTTACCACAACTATGGGCAAGGAAAAAGGGGATTCGGATTCATGAATGACCTTAGCATCAAGTAACTCTTGGAGGTGTTTCGTTACAGCCTCTAGATCCTCAGGATGGATGGGTCGGGATCTGTGCTAGAAAGGGGTTTTATCCACAAGATTAATTCAGTGTTTGAGTTTATCAGTGTGTCCGTAATCTTGGGAATGCAGAGAGAATACCTCTGGCATTTCCTGAAACATTTTTTGTAAGTCTGCCCTTCCACTCAGATGGAATGGGTGAATTCCCAAAGTCGAATTCTAGAGCTGTTGTTACAGCTCGGCTGTTCACCAGGAAACATGGACTGTACTGCCTTTAACTCAGCAACCATGCATCTGGGAGGAATTTTGACATCATGCATTACTACAGGTAAGTGACAGTCCCAAGTTTCTCCCAAAGTGACGACACACGCCTCCACCATTAAGCCGCTAGGTAAAGGAGAAAGAGACGGATGTTCAACAACTATCCACTTATCAGAGTGTGATCCGTGGACATGAGCTGTACCACATAGAACTACGCATTCACACCAGTCCAACATTTCCTTCTACACTTTGCTTCTGGTGCAATTCCAGGATTTTAAGAACTTGTTTATACCAGTAAGTAGGAGAGAAATAACGACTTTCTTGCTGTGAGTCATCCTTGTACAACTCATCCAAAGTGTTCGTGCCAATCAGCACGGATGGCTGAAGAACAGAAGAAAAGTCAGGAACAATCAGAGCTAACATGGTTATTTGCATGTCAATTCCCATGAAGTCTCTTGGGAAAGTGATGGTTACTTCCACGTAGCCAAGGTAAGGAACGTTTTGACCATTTGCTCCCTCAATTTCCAAAAAGTTATCCAAAGAGTGAATATGTTGGTCATAAAAGTTCTTATTGTAGAAGGACTGCATAACTGTAGTGACCTGTGAGCCTGTGTCAAGCAAACAGTTACATGTCACTCCTGCGATGTCTACTTGCGCAGTACATTTTGTTCCAACGAGTCCTTTTGGCAAATAGGAAGGTTTCAGCTTTGTTTGTGCCTGAGCTGATAACACTTTGCTGGGTTTGGGATGTTTATGTGCAGTCTCAGTCCCTGTTTGTCCCTCAACAGGAACTGCTTTCAGTTTAATTGCGGTTTGGGGTTGCTATTTCGCAAGTCCCACTCTCTCTGTCATTTCAAAAAATGCTTCCGCTTTTCCGCTACTAGTGCGGGGATAGGATCATTGGTGCACGATCGAGCACAACTTGTGGTTTATCTGGGACTTGGGGATCCTCTTCAGAACTTTTCGAACTGTGCTCTTTCCGAACTTTGACAGCGTGAACTTGGGCTTTGACTTATCTTTGGGTTGCTTTGTAGCTAACACGGCAAGTTGGTCGCGAAGCATAGCTACCTGACTCACTAGTTCCACTGTAACTGAACTGAGCGAAGTTTCTTGATCATTTTCCACGGCTGTTTGCAGGTGCATCATAGAACGCGGTTTAGCGTTCCCCAAGTTCTGCCTCATTCGAGCACTTTTGGAAGCTTGCATACTCTCCTTAGTTCGGCGTAAGGTCATCAGTTCTGCGAAGGATGGAGGGAAGTGTTTTCTCTGTTCTAGTTGTAACACTGAAATCAAAGAGTTCTCCCAACACCCTCTACAGAACTGCCTGAGCAAGTGCTTATCTACTTCAGAACTATCCACTCCGCCTCATTGCAGGGCGGACTGCAGTGTTACTTGTAGCCATTGCAGGTGAGTGGATGGCACTTCACTTGAGTTTTGCAAGGTATTCAGAAACTTAATGAACAACTCATCACCATCCTCTATCGGTGCAAAAGCAGAATCAAGAAACTGGAGGTAAGTGATTGGTGATGTCGTCGACCCTACTGACGTAATGATGTCGGAAACCATTGGATCTAAAAGTATTAAATCAAATATCAAAGTCAACTTTGTTGGAAGAACTAGGAACTCAGCCAGAAAACTTGGGAAGTCGCAACGGCGAGTTTCCGTGAACTGCCAGATCATTGTTGCGCACAAGGTGTTCCACTACAACTTTCTGTATTACAGGTGTGTTCAAGTTACTGATTGTAACAGATGGAACTTCTGAATTCGTGACGATTTGCGGCAACAGAACAAAGGGACGCTCTTCAGAGCTGGCTGTTCTTTGTGGCTGCTCATACGTGAAATCAGTCAAAGACTGCTCAACCGAGTCTGCAGGTAAAGTATCACTGACTGCAGTATCAACAGACACCGGACTTGGCGTCGGCACTACAACCTCATGAATATGCGTTAGCATGCCCTTTAAGACATCCTCAAAGGTTTCCCCACTGCGCTAAGCTAACTGTTTTAGCTCAGCGAGGTAAGTTTGAGTTGTGTCTTGTACCAATTTCTGAATATAAACTTTGGACAGAGCATCAACATAGTAAGAAACATCAGTGTTGCTCTCAGGCTGCTGGACATAAGGCAACATCGGCTGCAAAATTTTCACTGCTTGTCCAGATTTAAACTCAACTATCAACGAACCTTGTGACTCTGCACTGGGGTTTTCGCATGGTTGTAATTCTGCAATCAGTAATTCTGAAAATATGGTTGTTTTTGCAATTCTGTGAATTGACCCGTATTTTTTCACAAAGTTGAGTATATCCTCGTCAATGTCAGTTTCAGTGATGCCAGAAATGAAGATGGCATTCGGAATTTTCACGCTTCTCTTCTACAACATCCATTTTGTTTCGGATTTCTCAGATTTTCTTTTAATCCTTTGTTAAAAGAAAATCTGAGAATTCCCAAATTGAGCTGTTTACGCAGGAAAGTTCTAGATTTGCAAGTATTTATGTTGATTGTGTATGCCACTCTGCCTCCTGGCTGGCTCACCAAAGAATTCTTTGAAGCATGTGGCATGCACGTAGTATGGGTAGCACATGTGATGGCACCTGGGGTGGCAAAGAGTTGGGCAAATCAGAAGATAACCAGGGTACGTGAAGGAGGCAAAAGGTAAACATACACACTCAACAACTGACTTTAGTGAAATAACTGATTTGTATTGATTAACTTGAATAACATAAACGTCACAGATAAAAACAACAGACAATACAACAAATGGATCTTAAATAAAATAATACAATAAACAATTCAATATTTAAATTCACCAATAGACTTAGTTCCTAAGTTCCTAGCTTCCTTTTCACAAATTTATCTTCCTTTTAGTTATTTCAATTCAATGTTCTTTCTCTTCAAATTCTGTTAATCTAATCACACCTATTTAGTTTATTGGAAGCTAATAAAATGGTTTATCGATTTTAGATCCTATCTATTATCAAATTTAACTCTTTCATAACTCTTTTTCCAAATAAGCTCAATAAAATGTAATTAAAACCAACAAATAAAATTACAGTTACCTATTAATTACCTATACAATTCAAATAAACAATTATACAATTAAACAAACAATAATCAATCAACCAAATGTACTAAATTCAGAGTTCTTCAAGAATAAACATTCAATAAATGTCCAGATTCACAAATACCTCAACCTTTCCGTTGTCAAATGAATTCAAAGTAGAGATGAATTGAAGATTATTCAGAAATCCACAAACAGAAGATATTCACAGTTCAGATAAGACTCTTGGGTTTTTGGCTCGCCATCAAACTTTCCAGAAAGTTCGTGCAGAAACATCCACAATGAAATGTTCACTATCCTCGTTGAAAAAGTGGTCCAACTCGAACAAAACACATATATATATATACAAAAACTGGCTGATTTCCTCGATAATTAACTAAACTTGTTCTTTTCTTCCAGGTTTTATCCGGATAACAGTGAAATAAATGACTTCACTTCATCACTCAGCTTTATCTCGATTGAACATCAAGATTCACTCTCATGTAAGTATTTTTTCTCTTTTTCTAGAGCTTTAGTTTAAGATTAAACTAATCGTTTCTATTTTTCAGACTTTTGCTGCTATAAATTCCTAACAGTGCAGTTGATTGGTATCTCGTTGCTCTTCGATTCTTCATCTGTTCTGTGTCTGTCTGCGTTAACTCTTGGGTGGAGTCAGCGGCTACAGCAAGATTGGTTGATTGGATAAATCACATTTGCAGTGCTGATCCAAACTCTTATTGGTCAAGTTTATCTGCAATATGTTTTACATATATTTGCAAGTATTAATAATAAATATATAATTTTGCATATTTTTCTGACTCTTTGGTTTTCGTTCTGCATCTAGTTACTTGTCTTTAGTTTCTTCACATATTTTAGTTAAATATGCACTTTAGTAAGTTTTAAGCTTATAACTTAGAATACAATTTACTCTGATTTTTTATCTGCTTTACACTAGCACAAGTTTTATGAAGAATTAATATGACAATGAAACAGTCATTACACACTGCAGGATTGCACATTATCAAATACTACAATTATTTATAAATTTTTTAATCTATCTCTAATGTATGATTATTATGTGCTGCATAGCATGATAATTGAAATTGGTATTATCAAGATTTTTTACTGCACAGTTCTCACACATTGACATTCTGGGAAATATTGCACTTGTCATGCTCTTTGTAAAGCCATCACTGGGAAAGAGCTGTCAAAGTTTGTATCTGTAATTTCCAAGTAATAGTACAAGCTTTTTCATTTTTATATATCCACTTCCCATTTATATAACACCAAATATACCATTACATAATATACATAGCCTTATTTGTGTCAGAAGTTGCTTATGAAAAAAGCCAATGATAATTTTAGCTTACTATGAAATATCATATTATTCTAAAATAATTATAAAAGATTAGTCTTTTCAGATTTGTATTTGAAAGGATGTAACAAATTCAGAAGCATTTTCTCTACATTCTTCTTTGGAACTAAACCTTTCAAAAAAGAGATACTAGTCTCTGGGGTAGCAGTGTTTATGGTTCATGTTTTATAACTCTGTTTGCTTTAATTGGACTCTTTATATCTTTCAGGTTTCTACTGACATAAAAACACATTTGTGCTTAACTGGTTCAAGTATTAAAAGAGAGTTATTGCAAAGAAAAAAAAAAATAATTCTAACAATTTTATTTCGAGCTGTTCAACATGGGAAAAAAAAAAAACAAACACTTTAAGACAGTTACTTACCCTCATTTCACTCAAACCCATGTGATTTGTCTTTAATGGAAAAAAGATATTCAGCAGATTGTCCAAGCTGCCCTTTTCCAATTAAAGCATACAGGAATAGGTGGATAACATGAAGCTATGGCTTCATTAACTACTTCAAGCTGTCAGAAACTGCATAAGTTGAACTTTAACTTATTTTTACTCCAACTAACACTTAAAATGGTTGTTGTTCTCTGTCTGGATTGCTCGTTTTGGTAGTTTTTTTTTTTTTTTGCTTCTTATGGAGACTGGAATCAGAATCCTTATGGTGGCGCCCAGTGGTTGGTCAAGAAAATTGTGGATAGACAGACATTTATGCATATGCTTTCATCCAAGGTGACTGGCAGTGCATTCAAGGTTTACATTTTTTCAGTTTGTTTGTACCCTGGGAATCAAACCTGTGATCTTGGGATTGCTAGTGCCATGCTCTACCAGTTGAGCTACAGAAGCCTTGAGCTACAAGGTTGTTAATCAATGGTATGCTTCTGTTGAAGCAATCAGTCCATGTTACTTCAACTTTATTTAATAAAAAAAATATATAATAAATAAAATAAAATAAAAAAAAAACACATTTAATAATGGAATTTTGATGAAGAACTACACTACCCATAAGCCTTAAGACAAATATACCAATCAGAGAATAGTGGCAAACAGAGCGTACCAAAAGAACTATGCTGTGTTGCAATCCATTCGGTCTTCCTACACTTTCAAACTACTTATATCTTTGTTTGTATCTGAATATTTTGCAATAAACTTACAATATACAGTATTGTTTATATTCTTTAATTACAATCAACAACTTTAAATCAATAGTTTAATATTTTTCCATATTTTTTATTTGATTATGTCATTCTCAAAGCTTCATGGGTTTGTAGATCATTCCTTCATGAAAGACTGCAGGTACACAGTTTTTTTATTTCGTCTTTCTGTCCGATTTTAAAATGCTTTATTGCTTTAAATTAAAGGTTATAATGCTGTGATTGACAGAAAAGCACAGAAGAGACACAGTCACTCAAGTTAACTGAACATATGCCTTTAAGCGACCTCAACTTGGGTCGCTTAAAAATACTTTAGCATTATACAACAGACATTTTCGACTGTCTCTTTCATCAGGTAAAACAGTGCATGACCTTTTGTTCGGCACTGTACTGTTGTTGACTACAGGGCCATAGCTGGGTATTCTGGGGCCTTGGGCTAATACCGGTCCTTTGTTATCATCTTGAGCTTTCCAAGTGTTATTTCTGTTTGTATATTGCCTTCATCTTGAATAAACTCTACGTTTGGGTTCAACTGAATCTCTCTCCGTGGTTCATGTGTGTGATGGTACTTTACTTCAAACAAATACATTTTAAGATAACAAATAAGATGACAAAGAAGGAGGTGCAAATTATAAAAGCTAAAACACCCAGATCTCAGTGTCCAACATCTATGAAAGTGGCTCTAAACCGGTAAACTCAGATTTTACAATGGACAAGTGGTGACCCAAACTGTGACAAAGTTGTTATTTATAAATGAAAAAAATAAATCCATAAAATCAAACATTGAGATTTATTATCATGAACTGCACTGGCCAAACAGTATGTAAAATTGTTAACATGACATAGGCTGAATAGGACAAAACAAATTGTGGTCGCTATAAACCAAGTTTACCTTATACATCCCTTATATGCAATTACAATTTTAGGTTTGTCAAGAAATGTATACATACTGGTAGGCACAGTTTACCTGTCAACAAACTAATTTCAAGCATTTAAGCAGAAGCCTTTTCATCATAATATGTTAAAGTTCATGAGAAACAGATTTCGTCAACTGTGTCCAAACATTTGACTGGTATTTTTTGTTTGTGCAATAAATGCTATTTTTTTGTAATATGTGGGGGAAAAAAGACTCTTTCAAGGAGCTTCTCTAACATTTGAATAACAGGGAAACTGCACAATGTTACAGCAGTGTGCAAGGACCCAAAATAATGACATCTGTCTCACATTAAAAGAAGCCAGCTCCATGTTGAACACAGACAACAGTCTGGAGACATGCAGACAGAGCTGGAACTCAAACATTGTGGGCCCTTATTTTGAAAACACAGCTGATCCTGAAACTTGTTGTCTGTGGAAAGTGTAGGTGGTCTGTGATTTTGTTGACTGCTCTGAATGCTTAACAGTAGTCTATACCATCTTATACAGAATGAGCAAACCTGCTTTGTTGATTCTGTAGATTCTTTGCCTGCATTTTCACAGAAGTATTATAAGTGATCTGTGAAGGGACATTTACACTGATTAGCCACAATATTAAAACCACCTGCCTAATATTGTGTAGGTCCCAAAACAGCGCCAACCTGCATCTCAGAATACCATTCTGAGATGCTATTCTTCTCACCAAATTTGTACAGTGCGGTTATCTGAGTAACCGTAGACTTTGTCAGTTCGAACCAGTCTGGCCATTCACTGCTGACCTCTCTCATCAACAACGCATTTTCCTTTCTTTTTTACAGAGCATCTTGTGAAAGTGCTTTAATGAAAGAAAACCTGTCCTTTTGTACAAAATGAGTTAACACAGTTAATGTCACAAATTTGCTTATTTGATTACTGATCATGAAATTGTGTGGAATCTTAAATATTTCTTATATTATGACATACTACATTTTCACTAGCACGCAAGCAACAGCAAGAGAGGAGCAGGCTATTTTTTATGAAGTTTTTCGCACCTACATTGCAATCTACGTCTTGATGTAATCCTTCCTCATGATCAAGCAGCATGTTTTCATCAGCTGAATGGGAGGTTAAACACTATTAAAGTGTGACGAGACCCGCGCTGCTTGTGCAAGCCATTCGCGCATCACAAGCCAATCAACTATTTAACCCTTTTCGGTGAATCACATCTGCAACATGGAATGTAGGCTCTCATCCGTGCAGCCTGACCGAAGCAAAGCGGACACATTTACTCGCTCGATTAAGCGAAAGCAAAGCGCTGCCGGCTCGTGATGCGCAAATGGCTTGCACGCGCTGCACGAGTCTGTTAAGTAAACTGCATTCTCGTCACATTTTAACTTTTTGTTTAGCCTTCCATTCAGCTGATGAAAACATGCTGCGTGATCATGAAGAAGGATTACATCAAGATGCAGATTGGAATGCAGGTGTGAAATTTCATATGAATAAAATAGTCTACTCCACTCTCGCTGTTGCTGGCGTGCCAGTGATTACCCCTCAGCATGCCAATGCTGGCACGCGTGCCATAGGTTGCCGACTGTTGTGCGTGAAAATCCCAGGAGATCAGCAGTTACAGAAATACCCATCTGGCACCAACAATCATGCCACAGTCCAAATCACTGAGATCACATTTTTTCCCCATTCTGATGGTTGAACATTAGCTGAAGCTCCTGACCCGTATCTGCATGATTTTATGCACTGCTGCCACATGATTGGCTGATTAGATAATCGCGTGGATGATTGTTGGTTCCAGATGGGCTGGTTTGAGTATTTCTGTAACTGCTGATCTCCTGGGATTTTCACACACCAGCATCCAGTGAGTGGCAGTTCTGTGGATGGAAATGCCTTGTTGATGAGAGAGGTCAACAGAGAATGGCCAGACTGGTTTGAACTGACAAACTCAGATAACCGCTCTGTACAATTGTAGTGAGAAAAATATAATCTCAGAATGCTATTCTGAGATGCAGGTTGGCGCTGTTTTGGCAGCACGAGGGGGACCTACACAATATTAGGCATGTGGTTTTAATGTTGTGGCTGATCTGTGTATATATACACTTGTTCATGAACCACAAGCAGAGCAAATGTCTTTGTAAATCAGATCTGTCATACCCATTGAAACAGAGGGAGATTTTTGAGCTGGGCGGATTTTAAATGCAATTTCCAGAAAAAAATGTGTTTGTATCTTTGATAACTACAGTACGTCACACAGTTATATATATATATATATATATATATATATATATATAGTATATACAGAAATCACTCATTCAACATGTCAAAATTTGGTCAGTCCATTAATTTCCCTTAAAGGGATAGTTCACAGACTGATCTCTGGTTGGTGTACATTTTTTTTTTTTTTATCTAAAATCAGTCTGCACTTACCAAAATTCGAAACACTGCCCCCAGTTGCCAAAGCAGTAAGTGTTGTTGGGTGTATAGGCACGAGTCAGATTTTTTCAGATGTAATGTTTTCAGGTGTAACAGAGGGGTGCCAAAAGCCAGCTGTGAAATGTGTTGTTTTGAGCTGTTCAGGCTATAATACATTAAAGAGAAATGCATATTTATAAACTGTACCACCCAACCACAAACCTCAAACCTAAACCTAACCATCAGTAAAGTAAATTAGAGGGGAATATCTAACCTCCAAATCACGCTCCTCACTGATTATGTGTAAATGAATACTTCCTGGTTTTACCACCGGATCTGATCCCAGTCTCCAGAGATTCTTTTATTTAAGAGATAACAACCTCCATGGCTCTATCATAGGAGAGAGCGTAACGGTCAAAGAGCATGCTACGACAGTGAGTCAACATTTGCGGATACCTCAAAAATGAATGGAGAGTGCTGTAAACTGACACCTACCTGTCGCAAAAATGTCTTTGACTTCTCTTTTAAATTAGCAAGTTTATAGTAGTAAACTCCACACATAGTTAATTCCAAAAGGATTGTTTAGTGTTAAACATGAAGATTAGCAAACAGGCAGTCAGTTCATTAAGTGATGAGCTGTTTCCTCACAAAAGCAGTTTATTTAGCACACTGAGGCATCTCCTCCATAGACATCCATTAAAAAAAGAAAAGGTTCTTGTCTCTTCGCCAGTGTACCTCTATAGAATGTCTATGAGACTGCTGCGTTATGCTATTTAAGCTAAACTTATAGTTTATAATAGGCTCCCCTATTACAAGGGTTCTGCACGTCTCCCATGTTGCTGATGCTTCCGGTTTGCCATAGGGGAAGGTAAACACGGCGGAGCCGATGCAAAAATGTTTCATGCGAGATGCCATCGGTCAGTGAGTCGGCATAATGTGGCTGATCCTAGGATACTGGAACTCTTGGAAATAACATGCCGATCTTCCATTTGATCATGTTGCAGTTCACCCTAAATTGGGTCATCATTTAATAATTCACAAGTTGCTCAAAACTCATAAGACTTTTTTTTTCCTGTGTAACACAACATGTCAAAGCTGGGTTTTTTTTATTTTTTTTACACACAATAAAATGTATGATTATAACTCACTGTCATGTTCAGATGCAATTTAGCTTGTTTGTTTCCAAAGAAATTGTACAGTAGGTCAGATATTGAACAAAGGTCATCTTGCATGCCAAGTGAAAACTGTACCTCTAAACTAATTTATCTTATATTAATGCAAATAAATATGAATTTGTTATTAAGTGTTTTTTTCCTGTAGTAGTTCCTGTAGTTTTATTTCTAGGGCAGGGGTTTTCCAACTATTTGATGCCAAGAACCCCCAAATAAGTTGATCCCTTTTGTGACTGAACCCTTCCTAAAATATAATGGCAGTTATATATTTTCATGTATAAAGGCCCATTTATACTTAAATGTTAAATTAACAGTATACTTATATTAAATAATATGAGACAACATGTTGTTCCCAAAACTAATTAATTAGCTAAAAAGCTAAAAATTAATTAATTAAAAAGCCAAATAAATGTATTCTCAAGGGAAAAAAATACTTCAAAATAAATATTGTTCCAAATGTGTTTTACATATGCCCAAAAACCCTAGGACTATGACTCATGGTCCCTCAAAAAATAATGTATCATGGCCTTGGTGCAAATTGATCATAACATAACATAACATTCTTACAATAATTGTTGCATAAATGTGACAATATTCTGTACATAAGAATGTTTTTTTTTTTTTTTTTTACAATTTACACAGTAATTCATTCTGCTGGAGGCCCAGGAGGTGTTGAAATCTGTATTCAAAGCTACAATGTGAAACTCACTTTCCCAATTTTGTCTTACTTGCTCTGGATCCAAACAGTCCAATAACTCAAAAGAGTTTCCTCCAGACATGTCCGGGGTAATTATATTTGGCAGACATGCCATAGAGTCATGTTAGACTTTGGCAGACGAGTTTTCTGTCTTGATCACTTCATCCATTATACCATGAATACTCGCAGTAAAGCTTTAATCAGGACCCATAATGCAATTTGAGAAGAACTGAAAATGAGGGGACCAGTTTTGATTGTAGAGATCAATTTATGACATTTTCTTTCATTTTTGTGATTCAATTTAGTGACTAAATTTCTATCAAAACCAAACTCATTGTGGGATGGACCAAAAAGATACAAATTGTGTTGGTATTAAGTCTTCTGTCCCTTTAAATAGTTTAAGATCAAGCTGTGCATACTGATCAAAATGGTATAACCTGCTTAAAATAGCTGTTGTGAGAGACAGTGTTGGAAATAGAGGCACATTCACTGAACATCACGATCAGGCGCTTCCTTTGGTTTGGTTACAAAGAATTTAACTAATCAAATTCCAATGCAATGTCCTAAAAGGACCATCATTAGGTAACCATAGAAACACCATGAAATCCTCCTTGAACAAAGTCTAGTGGTGTGCTATTTGCTGCCAGATCTGGTGATCAATATCATACGGGTGGATTGGGGGAGACCTTGATGTTAATATGTAGTGTAAGACTAAAATCATTTGGTTTTGTTGCATGACTCACAAGCAAAAAGTCCACCACAAAGTTCAATTGAACCCTAGGCCTCAGAATAATGTATACGGGAACACCATGTACTGTATGAGCTTTGAAATGCAATGATAGAACATATGTGAGCAAGAAAGCACTGTGCGTTTATCTACATCACATTATCGACACTACGCCCTCTGTCTGCATTTATGAATGTGACACATCATGGGATCAGATCGGAGCTCCTCGGATTGCATCATTTATATGCATAAATGTTTTAAACTGAACAGACTAAATATTAAAGGGGTCATGACATAATTAATTTTTTTAATATGTCCTTTGAGGTTCAATTATAATACAAATCAAGTTTTTTGCACCAAAAACAGTCCTATATTTGGAAAACATGGTAATTTTCCACCCTTATTCTGAACCTCTATCAGAAATGCTTGGTTTTGGTGCTGCTTCTCCTTTAAGACTTGACAGTAAACGCCCACTGTTATGATTGGCTCTCTGCTCTTGACTGACCTGCTCTCTCCTTGCCATCTCACTGCTCACCGCTACTGGGCGGGACTACGGAAGTAATAAGATAAAGTAGGCGTTGATGTGTTGTTGTGGAAGCAGTCAGATGCAAATGTCTTCCACAGTGTGACATCACAGTGTGGAGGAAGTAGAGAACGAGTTGTTTTGGCAGCTTGGTTTCAACAAATGCTCTTTTTGCAGTGAGGAGGAAGTTTTGAGTTCTGAAACTTACAGTATGTTTTTATAGTACAATGAACTCTTAAATGTCAAAAGATCAAAGAAAATTTGATTTCTCATGTCATGGCCCCATTAAATGAAAAAATAAAATGCAAAGTAATCTCTTCAGTAATCAAATACATTTGGATTAACTGTATTGAAGTAACTATTCTGATTACCAACAATTTAAATTGTAACTGTAGTGGAATACAGTTAATAATATTTTGCATTTTAATATGTAATGCTGTTACATATATATATTTACTACCCAACAATGCCCAAAACTAAATGCCCATAAGCAAAGATGTCCGATTTATAATCATATAATTCCAGGGATTCCTGCACCTACCATTGTGATTAATGGGAATGCTAATGGAGAGCTTTCTCCAAGTATTTTAGACCTTCTTGAATCTCATGCATGATCTTAATTACTTCTTATTGACTGTTATCACTATTCTCTACAAATATGACAAAAAAATTAAAAAATAAAGAGAAATGAGATGAAGGAAGTAGATGGAACTTTAAGAGCGGATGGGAAGATAAATAAACTGCCCTTCAGCTGACAAGGAGATCAATCAGACAGATGACTTGATGGATTAAAGGTAGGTTAGCAAGCATGAAGTAGACCACCAGGCCACTCATCTGTCATAACGAGGAAATGGAAGAAAGCTCGTGGTGAAGAGACATTTAAGCGCACTGAGGAAAGGCGTCGCGCCATTTAAAGCCTCAGCTGTTGTTTGTGGTCGTCAAGGCTACCTAAAGCCTTGTATTTCACATCTAATTTCATGGTTGCTTTGGAGAGCAGGTCTGCCTGGCTCACCCTTGACAACGGCTAATCCCTGAAAGTTCAGGTGGCCCTCCTTACCAAGACAACAGCATACCAGAGCCATCAGGAGAAAGGCAGGTTCCTCAATGCTGATGATTAAAAATAAGACCTTTTTATCCATCTAACATTTATTAGCATCACTGAAAAATGCCATTTGTGACCCTAGAGATGCTCATTACAATATTACAATATTGTAGTTACAGTTTATTTCAGTTAGTTATTCAGTAGATGTTCAGTCATTCTGTATGAATGAAAAAAAAAATGCAGTATGTGCCTCACTTTAAATCTTAAAAAACTTCAAAAAAGTGTCATAAAAGTAGTACATGTGACTCACGCGTGATATTCCAAGTCTTCTGAAAACACATGATAGGTTTTGGTGAGAAACAACCCGAAATTAAAGCATCAAAGTGAGACTGTTCACTGCCTTTGTCTTGAAACAACAGACTGAGATATTCATTGAAATATCTTCTTTTGCTGTTCGCAGAATAAAAAAAAGTCAAATGTCTTTGCCACGAAATGAAGACATGAGGGAATTCTCATTTTTCCTTCTGGATGTTTTTTTGTTTTTGGCACCATTCTGAGTAAACTCTAGAGACTGTTGTGCATGAAATCCCAGGAGATCAGCCACGGTCGAAATCACTGAGACTGACATTTTTCCCCATTCTGATGGTTGTTGTGAACATTAACTGAAGCTTCCGACTCATATCTGCATGATTTTATGCATTGCACTGCTGCCACACGATTGGCTGGTTAGATAATCGCATGAATAAGTAGGTGTACAGGAGTACCTTAAAAAAAGTGGTCACTGAGTATATATATATACAGGTGCATCTCAATAAATTAGAATGTCGAGGAAAAGTTCATTTATTTCAGTAATTCAATTCAAATTGTGAAACTCGTGTATTAAATAAATTCAATGCACACAGACTGAAGTAGTTCAAGTCTTTGGTTCTTTTAATTGTGATGATTTTGGCTCACATTTAACAAAAACCCACCAATTCACTATCTCAAAAAATTAGAATACATCATAAGATCAATAAAAAAAACATTTTTAGTGAATTGTTGGCCTTCTGGAAAGTATGTTAATTTACTGTATATGTACTCAATACTTGGTAGGGGCTCCTATTGCTTTACTTACTGCCTCAATTCGGCGTGGCATGGAGGTGATCAGTTTGTGGCACTGCTGAGGTGGTATGGAAGCCCAGGTTTCTTTGACAGTGGCCTTCAGCTCATCTGCATTTTTTGGTCTCTTGTTTCTCATTTTCCTCTTGACAATACCCCATAGATTCTCTATGGGGTTCAGGTCTGGTGAGTTTGCTGGCCAGTCAAGCACACCTACACCTTGGTCATTTAACCAACTTTTGGTGCTTTTGGCAGTGTGGGCAAGTGCCAAATCCTGCTGGATAATGAAATCAGCATCTTTAAAAAGCTGGTCAGCAGAAGGAAGCATGAAGTGCTCCAAAATTTCTTGGTAAACGGGTGCAGTGACTTTGGTTTTCAAAAAACACAATGGACCAACACCAGCAGATGACATTGCACCCCAAATCATCACAGACTGTGGAAACTTAACACTGGACTTCAAGCAACTTGGGCTATGAGCTTCTCCACCCTTCCTCCAGACTCTAGGACCTTGGTTTCCAAATGAAATACAAAACTTGCTCTCATCTGAAAAGAGGACTTTGGACCACTGGGCAACAGTCCAGTTCTTCTTCTCCTTAGCCCAGGTAAGACGCTTCTGACGTTGTCTGTGGTTCAGGAGTGACTTAACAAGAGGAATACGACAACTGTAGCCAAATTCCTTGACATGTCTGTGTGTGGTGGCTCTTGATGCCTTGACCCCAGCCTCAGTCCATTCCTTGTGAAGTTCACCCAAATTCTTGAATCGATTTTGCTTGACAATCATAAGGCTGCGGTTCTCTCGGTTGGTTGTGCATCTTTTTCTTCCACACTTTTTCCTTTCACTCAACTTTCTGTTACTGCTTGGATACAGCACTCTGTGAACAGCCAGCTTCTTTGGCAATGAATGTTTGTGGCTTACCCTCCTTGTGAAGGGTGTCAGTGATTGTCTTCTGGACAACTGTCAGATCAGCAGTCTTCCCCATGATTGTGTAGCCTAGTGAACCAAACTGAGAGACCATTTTGAAGGCTCAGGAAACCTTTGCAGGTGTTTTGAGTTGATTAGCTGATTGGCATGTCACCATATTCTAATTTTTTGAGATAGTGAATTGGTGGGTTTTTGTTAAATGTGAGCCAAAATCATCACAATTAAAAGAACCAAAGACTTAAACTACTTCAGTCTGTGTGCATTGAATTTATTTAATACACGAGTTTCACAATTTGAGTTGAATTACTGAAATAAATGAACTTTTCCACGACATTCTAATTTATTGAGATGCACCTGTATATATGTTGGTGCCAGATGGGCTGGTATGAGTCTTTCTGTAACTGCTGATCTCCTGGGATTTTCACACACAACAGTCTCTAGAATTTACTCCAAATGGTGCCAAAAACAAAAAACATTCAGTGAGTGGCAGTTCTGTGGACGGAAATGCCTTGTTGATGAGAGAGGTCGACGGAGAATGGCCAGACTGGTTCAAACTCAGAAAGTCTACGGTAACTCAGATAACCGCTCTGTATAATTGTGGTGAGAAGAATAGCATGTTGCAAGTTGGCGCTGTTTTGGCGGCACGAGGGGGGCTTACACAATATTAGGCAGGTGGTTTTAATGTTGTGGCTGATCGGTGTATGTGTATATATATATACACAGGGTTGGGAGGGTTACTTTTGAAATGTATTCCACTACAGATTACAGAATAAATGCTGTAAAATGTAATTTGTAACGTATTTTGTTAGATTATTCAAGGTCAGTAACGTATTCTAAATACTTTGGATTACTTCTTCAGCACTGGTAGATTTTTTCACTTGTTTTGACTATAAAAACTCTGCCACAGTAAGACAAAATACACACGTTAAAAATACATTCTCTGAAAAATCTAAATATCTTATGCAGTGTTGTTTATAAAACAAGATAAATCAAACTGATCTTGTTTTAAGGATTTTTAGATATTTTTACAGGAAAACAATAAAAAAATTATTATCAAGAATAAAATTTTTGCCCTAATATCAAAGGTCTTACTAGAAAAAAAGAAATTATGATCCAACAAAAATAAATATATTTATAAATATGATCGTGCCTTGTAACATGTGCATGTAAAATGGCTAGAAATAGCATTTTAGCTTAGCGTAAAGCTGACAATTTACACAAGGTTTATTTCTATTTCTTCTGCTCAAAACTTCTCTGTCTGCTCGTATAAATGTAACACATCATAAGAAAGTGTTTCACTGCTGTTCAAATGCACTTTGGATCGCATCATTTATATGTTTTAATGTTTTCCATCTGAAAGGACTAAATATTAAATGAAACAAATGACAATAAAATGCAAAGTAATCTCTTCAGTAATCAAAATACTTTTTGAATGTAACTGTATTCTAAATACCAATTATATAAATTGTAACTGTAGCGGAATACAGTTACTTATATTTTGTATTTTAAATACGTAATCCCATTACATGTATTTCATTACTCCCCAACCCTGTATATGTATATATACACTACCAGTCAAAAGTTTTGAAACACTTACTCATTCTTTATTATTATTCTAAAATGTGAAAAAAATTATAAAGTCATCAAAACTATGGAATAACATAAATGGAACTATGGGAATTATGTTGTGACTAAACAAAATCCAAAATAAATCAAAACTGTGTTATATTTGAGCATCTTCAAAGTAGTCACCCTTTACCTAGAATTTGCAGACATGTACTCTTGACATTTTCACAACCAACTTCTTGAGGTATCACCCTGGGATGCTTTTTAAACAGTATTGAAGGAGTTCCCATCTATGTTGGGCGCTTATTGGTTGCTTTTCTTTATTATTTGGTCCAAGTCATCAATTTCAAAAACTTTTTTTTTTTTTTTTTTTTTTTATTACATTTGAGTTTTATAATGAAATAAATTAATATGGTGGCACAATTATATTTTTGTCTTAAATTAAACATTTAAGCATACGCCTTCAGATCAAAAGATTTTTAAGATCATGAGAAACATTTCAGTCAAGTGTTTATAAAGCGGACATATACTAAGAAAATAGTTTTAAATTCATGTTAAAGTGATAGTTCACCTAAAAATGAAAATTATCTCATCACCCTCATGCCATCCCAGATGTGTATGACTTTCTTTCATCTGCTGAACACAAACAAATATTTTTAGAAGAATATCTCAGCTCTGTAGGTCCATACAATACAAATGTATTTTTAAGTTCCAAAATCCACATAAGGGCAACATAAAAGTACTCCAGATGACTCCAGAGGTTAAACCCACTTGTGCTCCCTTTATGTGGATTTTAGAGCTTCAAAATCTTGGCACCAGTGGCAGACTGGCCATTGGGAGAACCGGGACTTTTCCTGGTGGGCCAGCCGCGAAATGGGGCCGTATGGTCCGCCACGTTATGCAGAACGCACCACAAAACGGCACCACGATATGCAGAAGGGGGCAGTGATATGCAGAAAAGGACAGCAACCCCCTCCCCTGCTCAACAAATTTTGGGCCAGTTTCTATGTAAAATCCCAGGCTGAATTTTCTTCCCAATCCGCTCCTGCTTGGCACCCATTCACTTGCATTGTAAGGACCTGCACAGCTGAAATATTCTTCTAAAAATCTTCATTTCTGGTCTGCAGAAGAAAGTAAGTCATACACATCAGGGATGCCAGGAGGGTGAGTTAATCATGAGAGAATTTTAACTTTGGAGTGAACTATCCCTTTAATTTTTTTTTATTTCACTTTCTACATATGTTATGTCAATAATTAAACTGTTTGTATCAAATAACAAAACAGAAGCACTATTGGTCTCAGGTGGTGTCGTTTGGACCCTTTTGTATATACATGTATTTTATTGTTGTCTCTGCTAGCTTAGTTTTTATGTTTTTTTTTTTGTTTTTTTTTTTGGTCTGCCCATTCTACACTCTTAGCCTATAGTTTGCTTCTGAAAAGACTGGCATGTTGTGTGTCTAAAGCAGCTCTTACCAGCAAATCATATATAAAGTGAGTCGATCATGTTTTCCAAAGGCCTTTGCATGAAATGCGGTCAGGTGCAATGCTGTTGTTGTAACTTATTTGAGGAAAGAAAAAGGATGCTAACCAGCGTGACACATCTGCTAACACTTAGCAAGATTCTGAACTCTGCCACGTCAGTGCAATAACCGACAGGCCTTTCCAACCATCTATGTAAACCAACTGCTGAGAGATGAAAGACCTTAGTGCAAAGGGACTGCACAGCCAAAATAGAAGCCACGTGGTAAGTCGGCAAGAAGAAATAAACCCTTCACCCATTGTGCGCCTTCACTTTGGGTTTGACCATTTATAGAGAGTGGATTTGGTTGGTTCCCATGCACGATCAGGGAAATTACAATAGCCCTGAGCTCCATTGAATTTAATTTCAGCCAATGAATTGTGGCACGTACTTCGTTTCATGTTATACTGAAAAACATTTTTTATTAAAAACTAAACTTAAAACAGGTATATAAATGTATTTCCTTTTTAATTTGACTTTCTTAAATTCACATTTGGAATTAAACTGACTGACTCATTTCAGTTCTGACTGGCACACAACAAAACACTGGTACATTGGTTTATAAAAGCCTAAAGACACTTTATAAAGGTATAACTCACTCAGACAATGAAAATTATGTCATAATTTACTCACCCTCGTGTTTTTCCAAAACCATGTTACTTTTTTCCTTATTCTGAAAACAAAAGGAGAATTTTTAATGAAGATTTCTGTCCTTTGTGTTCATATGGCACCACCTTGTGGACAATACCTAATTACGCCTCTTTAAAGCAACAACAACAACAACAACAACAAAAGAGCCCCAGAACACTATTAAGAATTTCAATTTTATGTTAACTATGGGTGAATTTGAGTAGCCTGACCATATTGAACACACTTTCTATTCTCATTCTTTTGCAGTTAAAGAGTACACGGTGGCAGATGTCTGCACATTTCCAGCAGATAAATAGAAAATGCAACAGGTCATGAAGCAGAAAGAATTTATTATCAACCATAGATAGGAAAATACATTAGTGTAAAGAACACTATATAAACAGATTTCTAGAACCATGAATACAGAGAACAGACAGAAAATAGTTGTTTACCATTCTTTTTCCAGAGACTTTTTTTTTAATTGTTTTTTTTTTTTTTTTTTTTTAAAGAGCTGCCTATTTTGGATTTTACTGGAGTGATTGAACATTCGTTGAATATTGTGAAAGCATTTTTTACATTGGGTGCGTATTTCTGCTGGCATTATCTCGAATGTTAAACAAAATCCCACTACATAGCGGCTCATGAGAGTAAGTACAGTGTTAGTCAGAGAAACTACTACAAAAGTTTGTTGCCCTCTATGAAACTATTTCTGAGGTAAAAATCAAAAGCTCCAGCTAATCTATTTTCAGTTTTATTGCAGTAGGATTTCAGTATCAAAAATTAGGATACTGTAATCTAATTACTTTTTAGTCAACAAAGTAGTATAACATTACATTTTAAATTCTTGTAATCAGATTAGTTACTGACATTCAATTATTTAATTTTTAGTACATTACTTGCATTAAAGTAATATGTATAATACATTTATTATATATGAATTCATATGTACATCCGTTAGCATTTCTGTGACAGCTGAAGGGTGTGTGACAATAATTGACGAGGAAATATATATTTTGAATTTGAGCGAAAAACCAAAAACTTTTCTAGGAAAAGTGATTTAGAAAGTAACTTATTAATTAGTAATGTGAACTTTTTAGATAAAGTAATCAGTAAAGAAAAATAATTACATTTTAGAGAAGTAATTAGTAATTTGTAGTTGATTACTTATTTTGAGTAACTAACCCAACACTGGTTATAATATAAAGGGTAAAGTAATCCTGCCCCAAATTTATGCTACTGATGGAGTCAGTGTTGCTGTCTGGCCATTCATAATTTTTTTTACTTTTTTCGCCAAGGGAATCAAGCTATAAAAGGCTTGCATCAATTTTTCTCTGCATTGAAAGTATTTTAACAATGAAAAAGTGACACACTTCATCTTTAAGGTCTATGTCTGTGAGAATGAGGTCTCAGAAATTAGTCTCCAGTACCTAGATGGGCAATTCAAATACTTCTGTCACTTTAAGCAGCAAACTTCAGGGACAACCACTTAATAATTACTCAAATGCAGATATTAATTAAAATACTTGAGTGTACAGTTACTTTAAATGACACCATCTCCATTGTCTAACCGCACGCGTCAACATGCTCTCAATCACGACATTAAACTGCACGAAAACTATCCTGTCTGTACACGACAGCACAAGGCCACTAACAAAGCAAGACTGAACATTTGTGGGTATGGAAACTACTTTGTGTCTTTCTATTGCAACATCTGAGGAGCAAACTTGATTTAGGACAAATAATAGTGTTTGTGATAGACAAACTCTAAAAACAAGACAGAAATAATGCAGGAGAATTCATTATATATATACATATATACATATATATATACACACACACACACACCACAATTTATATGTTTTGTAGAAAGGAAATATACAATACACATTTTATTCACAATTTACAAAAAGCTAATCTCATTTCTACTTTAATACCATTAACAATTCATGGTCATTTAAGAAGACAAAACAAAACTTAGAGAATATAGTGAAGAGGCCCCAAATAACAAGTGACTGTTCTGGTTCTTACCATTAAAGAAAGGTTTAAAATTGATACTGCTGCATAGTGGGGGGTGGGGACAGATTTATGACAAGTCGAACATGTGATGATCATACTGAACCAAAATACATCAAGTGCTAAAACACCACAAATAGACTACTGTAAGGTAGCATTTACATGTCTTAAGATTATATTTTGGTCCAAAGGCTCACAACTCAAGTTATAGATAAAATAAAAAATAGGGGTAAACCTAACTTTTACAATTAGTTTCACAGAAGAATGCACCAAGCTGGCACCACACAGGAACAATTACAGCCATTTAAGAGATATTCTGGACAGAGATGGAGTATCAAAGCACAATGGATTATACAAAATAGCCTGGACGTTAAAATGTTTGGTGTGACATTTTGAAAATTTCTGTTTACAAATCTGGCATAAAATGCAGCTAATTAAAGATGTCGTCCTACACCTAATGGCTTACAACTCTTGCACCTCCAAAAAGTGTACCACAGCTAAACGTCACACTAAAATACGCTTGAAATGGATGATTGGATGGGCAAAACTGCAATTCAAAGCTATACGGATACTGAAGAATGTGCTCTCGAAGTTACAAAAGGAAATAAATTACTTTAGAAAAACAAAATGCAGTGCAAAAGGAGTGATGAGTGCAAAAGTATGGCTGCGAGAACCAATAACAACCTCTTTGTCTTTTATACAAGCTGGTAAGATTGATTATTTTTGATACAAATGTAGCTTACAATACAATCTTATTTTGAATTTGGATCATAATTTATTCTTAGTACAAAACACGTCTAAAAAAAAACCTTTTCTTGCATGTGGCTCATATACAATCAAGTCAAGCCTAAATCAGTTTATATATTTGATTAAACTTGTACAAAGACCTGGGAGGACCCCTCTGATACAATTTAGGGGGATTTACGGCTAGGTCACAACACGACTAGCCTCAAGAACAGTGCTAAAGTTCTTTTGAGTGTGTGTGTGTGGTGAGAGAATGAACAATGTATGGGAAATCCTTTTCAGTCCATTACAATGAGAAATTGCTGGTTAAAAGACTCCCTGGTTAGTCTTCTCATATAAAACCTCCCTTTCTAAATAAAACTCCTGTTAATAACCACAGTGAGATCAATAGCCTAACATACAAAGAACCAAAGAGAGCCTGCCTCCGTAGAACAGGTTAAAACAATAGTGTGCAAAAAGCAGTGCCGCTGAATTGAGCCAATTAAAATCATTTGGTTTACATTAAGCGCAATTAAGCGAACACCTTTCAAACTCCCACCTGAACACGGAGGGAGAGAGAAAGAATAAGTGCTTTTTATTTGACTAAAAGCTTGTTAAAAACATTCCATAACTGTGTGCAAGCTTAGCATGTCTAGACTGTTCAGAATATTGCACCATTGATGGGAGAATAAAACATCAGGAGATGCAGCACCGATGTAAAATGAGTTTGAGCACCACACAAGTGGAAAAGCTCTCCAGCCTCCACTCTCCTACACTTCTGGTTTGGTCTGCAAGACACATTGGTCACTCATTCAACTGTGGGTCACACAAATGTATATGAAGTGAAATAGAACTGCAAGCAAAGCACCCTTTGAAAAGCTGTCCTTTACAAGTGCAAACTTTGACAAATGTTTTTGAAGATGCATATAATGTTGAATATATAAAGACGGCAGATTATATTGCGCCTACGTGAATTTAAGTTCTTGGAGGGAAAGAGAACTTAACGATTGATTGCAGACACAGAATTATAACTGCTGTTTTTTTTCATATTAAAGGTATAATGCACCTAAAAATGAAAATTTTGTCATAATTTACTCACCCTTTTGTCATTCCAAACCACTCAGTCATTGACAGCCTCAGTCACCACTCATTTTCACTGTATAGAAAAAAGATGCAATAAAAGTGAATGGTGACCGAGACTAATAACATTTCCTTTTTTTGTGTGTTCCAATGAAGAAAGAAGACATGTGGTTTTGGATCAACACCAGGATGAGTTAATGATAACCATTTTTTATTTCTAAGTGAACTATCACTTTAAGGTCTGACATTAAATATATCTGTAATCCCTTTGAGTGAGTGACCAAGCGTGTTCCCCTCATGTTACAGTCTGTACAAAAATTGCACACATTTGTTATGCCCAACAATTAAAAAAAAAAAAAAGAAAATACATATCAGCCTATGGGAGGGAGTGATTTACCAAAAATCTTTCTATACTATGCCAATAAAAAAAGATTTATAGCTAAACAAATAAAAATAAAAAAAAACTCCCTGACAAATATAATTATGTTTGGACCCTAAAAATGACTAAAGGTAGAAGAGAAAAACTAAACAAAAATATATAAAAAGAAATTGCTTAGAGGTTTTGTCGTTTTCAGTATGTTTCCAGAAAAACTTGTGAGAGCTGGGAATCTGCAGCGCCACCAGTGGCTGGAGGACTCACTACCTGCGTCCAGGTAAGTGAACGCCATTGAGAGAGGGAGGATAAGGCAGGACCAACTCCAGTTGTGCAAACAGGGAAAAGTGATCGGAGGGGATGTGGGGGTGTGGGCAACCACTAATATTGTTCTCCAGGAGCCAGTCTGTCTCCAAGGGTCCCAGGACGCCCAGCACGTTCAGTTGTGGCTTGGAGTAGAAGATGTAGTCAATGACACCCTAAATGGGGTTTAAAAAGGAGAGGAGGTGAGTAAAGCACACACACACACAAAAAAAAAAAAAACTCTTACCGGTCACGTTTTGTTTCCCGAGTAAGAAACTTCTATTGTCTCCAAGCAATCAAGATGTGACAAATTAAACAAGTAAATTGTTATGGCTGAAAGTGAAATGCTGGCTGATTTGGGAACAAAGGGAGCAACTTAAAGGGATAGTTCACCCAAAATGAAAATTCTCTCATCATTTACTCATCTTCATACTACCCCAGATGTGTATAACTTAGTTTCTTATGATTTTCATTTATTTGATTTTATTATGAATATTTCAGCTCTGTTGGTCCTCACAATGCAAGTGGATGGTGGCCAGAACTTTGAAGCTCCAAAAAGCACAAAGGCAGCATAAAAGTAATCCATTTGACTCCATTCTTACTTCCTGTCTTCAAAAGCAATATGATAGATCTGGGTGAGAAACAGATCAATATTTTTAAGTCCTTTCTTACTATAAATATGCAGTACTGTGCAAAAGTGCACTTGTGAAAAATGTTGCATAGTGAGGATGTCTTCAAAAATAATGAAATAAATAGTTTTCATTTATCACTTAATGTCATACAAAGTCCAGTAAACATAAAAAGCTAATTCAATATTCGGTGTGACCACCTTTACCTTTAAAACAGCCCCAATTCTCCTAGGTACACCTGGAGCTTTTCTTGGTTGTTGGCAGATAGGATGTTCCAAGCTTCTTGGAGAATTCACCACAGTTCTTCTATATATTTAGTCTGTCTCAACTGCTTCTGCCTCTTTATGTAATCTCAGACTGACACGATGTTCAGTGGGGGGCTCTGTGGGGGCCATGACATCTGTTGCAGGGCTCCCTGTTCCTCTATTCTAATCTTTTCTATTTGCAAAAGTAGTGTTTGGGAGTCTAACATTTATATTTCCTATTGACACACTAAAGCTGAAGATATAAATAACCATCTTAAGACAAATGCTTTTGTGAAACATCTTATGTGCCTAAAACTTTTGCACAGTAAATGTACTTTCACACAGTAGTACTGTTTTTTGCCGATTTGCTGCTTTGTGCATTTCGCCACCAACTGGGCTGTTGTGCAAATATGATTTATTTATTCTTTTATTTATCCCTCCCTTTTTTCTTTCTCCTCCCTGACCAGTAGGTGGCGATATGCACAAAGAATGCGAATCGGCAAAAACTGAAGAACTCTCATGAATATGCATAAGAGGGCTGTGTGAAAATAGATTTAAAAAAGGACTTAAATATTGATCTGTTTTTCACCCACACCTATCATATTGCTTCCAAAGATATGGATTTACCCAATGGAGTTGTATGGATTACTTTTATGCTGCCTTTATGTGCTTTTTGGTGATACAAATATCTGGCCACCATTCACCTGCATTGTATGGACCTACAGAACTGAAATATTCTTCTAAAAATCGTCATTTGTGTTCTGCAGAAGAAAGAAAGTCATACACATCTGGGATGGCATGAGGGTAAGTAAATGATGAGAGAATTTTCATTTTTGGGTGAACTATCCCTTTAAGCCGCTTTCCCACCAGAGCCAAACGGTTCTCATAGCGAAACCGTGCCGCTGTGGTTTCTTTTTCAACTGAGGTGTTGTGAAATCTGGATTAGAATGATGGCAAGTGCTTGAGCGGTAAACATTGGAGCGAATGTGCTTTGGAGGATGATCACATATTCCAGTTTAGGAATGCTTTTTCCCCTGGTTTTTACTCTGCTATAAAGCACAGGAAAGACACAACCCATGTTGCAAAAAGGAAAGCAAAGAGAAAAAGGCGAGAGGTTTACAATCATATGCTGAGGAGCAGTGTATACCACCAGACATGAACACACAGACAAAAAATAACATTTCTCAGACTAGCTAAAAAGGGTATTTATTGAGAAAATATTATACGAGTAATATACTGATATATTACATATGTTTTAATGGCCTAGCTGGCATAATTTACCTCCCTGACAAAAAAGGCGTGTAGAAAAATAATGTACTATAATCATTAAATGACTCTAATTATACACTATTTTTTATTAACTTGACCCAAATATTAGCAAACTTGGCCAGCTAAAAACAACCAAGTTACCTCAGTTACTTGGTTCTGGTGAGAAACAACCCAAAATGTATCCTATGCCTTGGAATATGACACACAAGTCACATGGAATACTTCTTGGATACTTTTGGGTGCTTTTTTAAGCTTTTTAAAGCTTTAAAGTGAGTCACTCTCATTGTTTTGAGAAAACTAACCAGAATATTAATTGTATAAGAAAGTCATATGGGTTTGAAACAGCATGAGGGTGAGTAAATGATGAGAGAATTTTCATTTTTAGGTGAACTATCTGCTAAGCAGCTGTTTTTGAATATAATTTATTCGTTATGAATAATATGATATTTTGGTTTGAGTCCATCAAGTTCTACATAAAAGTATAAAACATTTTTGGGTTGAATGTCCGAAAAGAAGAAAAAAAAACAGTAAGAGTAATTTGAGTGAATGAGTAAAATGAGTAATCACTGTTGTTGTACACTGTATATTTATACACTATACTGTATATATTAATTTTACTCATTCGCTCAAATTACTCATACCGTGATGCAAGATTCTGGTCATGCATCTCTACTTTTGAGTACATCTCTACATTTTTCTTACCTTGAAGTCAAAAGTGTAATTGGTGTAAGGCATGAGCCTGTTTTCATAGGCACTCTTCAGCTTGAAACCGTGCGTGATCCGTCCATTAGACGTGCTGTTCTTGCCATTGCAGTTGAAGTTGGTCAGGCTGTCACTGTAGCGCAGCTCCTTGAAGTCTTTATGTGTGCAGTCCACCCCACCTGTGCTCAGGTACTCCACTACACCTGCAGTTACATTCAAAGCAAGCTTGATGCACATACCAAAAACACTATCAAACAGATGCATTAAAGAAAACATGACACCCAAATTGACCTGATTTACTTTGTTCCTGGTCCTATTTTGCATGCTTCAATGCATGTTTTCATAATCTTTGAATAAAATAACTTTTGGTCTCTGAAAGACTTTTCTGCTGATGACCAAAAAAATATATAATAATAGTAATCATAAAAACAATATTAACCAATAATATCATAGACAACTTTTCACGATCCAATCAAATCTTGTTATTTAACATCTTATTTAACAAAATGAGAAAATGAGAAACAAGAGTCTGTCTGTGACTCAGTTTAATGAGCCCTACCTGAGTCAGGAAGTGAGTTGAGATCAGCACACAGCACCAGAGGAATGCCATTGGTTTCTCCAGACACAGAGGAGAGCTTCAGACTGCGAGAGGCCTTGTCTATGATATTCTTCACCTCTGACAGGAACATCATGGTCTGCACCAGCTTCACATCAGAGTACTCTGGGTCCCAGTGCATGTGAGCATTTGCCACTAGTAGGAGCTGTTTCTCCATACCATGAAGGGACTTACCTGCTGTAAGAGAATAATGCATAATGAACTATAGAATTTGGCAGAAAAATTATTTATTGCGTGTTATTTATCGTGCTGCCATTTTATTAAGCAATAAGTCACTGGAGGTCATGTGTTACAGTGATTTTACCACGGTTAAGGATTAATTTTGCCTTGTGTCTAACTTTACCCCTTAGCTGACATAAAAGAACTGCAACAACAATCATTTTTTTTTTCACATTATATTTAATAAGACTGAGATATTTTGCATTACAGCCCTGAGAATTGGGGGGGGAATAAAATTTAATGGTACTATAATTAGGCTTTATTTTCTTTACCCAAAATATAACTCATTTATTTCTTTTGATTTTTAAGCATTACCGGTAACTTACATGACACCTCCATTATCTCCTTCTTTAGCTCCAGCAACACAGCCACCCCGATGTTGTCCTTGGTCATGACCCGATTTAACATAGCCTCCGAGCCCTCAGAATTGGCCATAGCCAGCTGGTTAAACTCGACTGTGTGTTTCTGCACAACGCTGAACCTGACAGCAAGAAAAAGATGCAATCAAACATGCAACTCAGACATCAAAGAATTACTATGAATGCTGCTGGTGACACTGATCTGTATAACAGCGTTCCCTCACTTTTCCGTCTTGTAGAATATTGCACACCCATCTACATGTTTCCTGTCGGATTCAGACATGGTTCTGGCACGGGACTTCGGGCTGAAGAATCCATCATATCCCTGTTTATTCAGCTCCACAAGGAAGTAGTTGTAATACTGTTCTGTCTCCACTTCCTGTACGTAACACAGCAAACTAAGTGACTGACAAACACTGACTATTCAAAGCTACCTGTTGCGCAGCACTACACTGAAAAAATGTAACCTTTAAAGAAAGGAAAAAAAACACTAGGAGACCCTTTTGGACTTTGGGTCTAAAGCTGAAGTGAGCAAACAAGTCTTAAAATAATGACTGTTTTCAAACAGGTTTCCTAAACATTTCCCCAGTCCAGCCTAAAAAGATAGTCCCTCCCCAAACTCACACCATTGGTTAAGCTAATGTTTCCATCTGGGGCTTGTCGAGTAATTTTTTTTAAAGAAGCACAAAACCAAAGTGTTTACGCTTTTTGTGGAAATCAACCTACAATTGGGTTATTTGTAGTTTTCTCCACATATTAATGGGATAGTTCACCCAAAAATGAACATTCTCTCATCATTTACGCGTCCTCATGCAATCCCAGATGTGTATGACTTTCATTCTTCTGCAGAACACAAATGAAGATTTTACGAATTATTTAAGCTCTGTAGGTCCACACAATGCAAGCGAATGGTGGCCAGAACTTTGAAGCTCCACAAAAAAAAAAAAAAAAAAAAAAAAAAAAACTCAGAAAGGCAGCATAAAAGTAATCCATACAACTCCAGTGTTTAAATCCATGTATTCAGAAGCAATATGATAGATGTGGGTGAGAAACACAACAATATTAGTAAAAAACAACTTAAATATTGATCTGTTTCTCACCCACACCTATCACATCACTTCTGAAGACATGGATTTAAACACTCGAGTCATATAGATTACTTTTATGCTTCTTTTATGTGCTTTTTGAAGCTTTAAAGTTCTGGCCACCACTCACTTGCATTATATGGACCTACAGAGCTGAAATATTCTTCTAAAAATCTTCATTTGTGTTCTGCAGAAGAATGAAAGTCATACACATCTGGGATGGCATGAGGATGCGTAAATGATGAAAGAATTTTTATTTTTGGGTGAACTATTCTTTAAGATGGGAGAAAGTATTTTAACTTTAAAAAACACTTTAGCAGCTTTAAATTAATTAGCTTTACCTGTAAGCTTATAATGTCTGCATTGCAGCTGAGGATCTCCTGCATAATGGCCTTTTTCCTGTAGCTCCAGTTAAGGGCCCAGGAAGGGCAGTAGCCGTAGAGCTGGCGTGTGGCGTACTTATCACACAGCACATTGTAGCACATTACTGTTAAATGGGCTAGAAAAAGAGTTGGGGGGGAAAATCAGGCAAGTATTCTCCTGCTTTGTTCAGGTTTTGCACTACTCTTTTAAGAAATGTCTACCTGTTGGTCGTGTCCTATCAGGCTCCTCCAGCACAATCCAGTTCCTGGACGGAGGTTGCTCTGTTGGGACTGAGCAAAGCAAATGTTTTCAGGACTAATATACATATATACATATATATATATATATATATATAAATAAATAATGTCACCCATTCTATACATATCTCGATATTTATGTATATGCTCTAAAATTGCTTAAAAGGGTGATTCTTTTTCAGAGGAACCCTACAGTTTAAATAATCAAGTCATGTTTTACACACTGATGACATGATATAATCCAGCGCTAAGATCTAAAACTGACACTGTGTTAATTTTAGATAGGCCACAGGAAAAAAAGACTAGACATGGACAGATGTTTACAGCTAAAAGTTCTGAGACACCTACTGCGCTTGATAGCACCAGCAAGATTGTCCAAAAAGTAGTTCAGCAGTCGGCGGGTGCCATCTGGCTCCTGGTAGAGGCTCATAATTTCTTGAGTAAGTGGATTGCCTGTTGAGATCCGCACAAACAATGATAAACATCAGTGGCAAATGCTCTCTACACAGTGATAATCTCAAGATGTTTCAGTTACCCAAACAACCACTCACCTTTCAACCCCAGTGTTTGTAACTGAAACAGTTTCCCCAATTCGAAAGGCAGAATCCGCAACTGGTTGTTATTTAAAAGCAGTTCCCTGAGGAAAACACAAATGAATTGTGAACAAACAATTTCATGTCCCATTACAGTCCAAGCAGTGAGATGGCAATGAGAGGGCAGGTCAGTCACAAGCAGAGAGCCAATCATAACAGTGGGCGTTAACTGTCAAGTCTTAAAGGAGAAGTGTTTCTGACAGAGGGTCAGAATGAGGGTGGAAAATGATCATATTTCACAAATATACTGCATGACTACTATTAATATTATAAGTGAACCTCAATCAACATAAAAAAAGGCATGTCATGACCCCTTTAAATGGAACTAATGAACCATGGAAAGAATTTAAGCAGCTTTTGCTCCAAGCAGCTCACCTGAGAGACACCATGTTGCCAAGCTCTGCTGGCAGGCTCCTGATCTTATTGGATGACAGGTCCAAGAACACAAGGTTGTGCAGCTTGGCAATGTCAGGTGGGATGCGTGACAGAGCGTTGTCACAGAGGTGCAGAGCAGTGAGGTGGGTGAGAGACCAAAGGGCTGAGCTAAGACTGCGGACATTACCTGAGACAGATGCGAACAGCAAAACATCAACAAAATATATAGGCTTAAGTTGAGACATTTGACAGTGAGATACATACCAGTTATTTCAAGTGCATCCCAGTTGGACTTTTTCCCACTGTTTGCCTCCTCACTGGACATGATAGTGTACATCCGCCTGGTATCAGGTGGGTCATATTTCTCCTTGGGCATCCCTAGACCACTGTGTGAGGTAGATACAAAGTCAGATTTATATGACATGACCTAAAAAGATTAATGTAAGACATGATTCAGAGATCTCAAATCTTTCTGAGTGATGTTTACAGTCTTGTTTATATTGTTAACGGACCTAACCCAGTATATTAATACTCTTTCTAAAACAGCAGCTGTGCACAGCAGTGTCTCCAAACTAAATGCTAAAGATACCACAACATTACAGATGATTGAGTACAGAGATCGCCACAGTTTCCATTAAAATCAGCAGCAACAGCAGCTCTCTCAACCAAGTAAACAAAATGATGAAACTGGTCTCATATCAAGCAGTTCGCTACAGGCTAAAGGCTGGATGTAAGAGCTGGTGAAACATGATTAGTTACTGTGACGACCTACTTAACACATAAACATCAAACTGTATGGAAGAAACCATGGGTGTGTCTCACACCCTAGTGAGAAGCCTACCTAGACAGCATGATGTCACACAGTAATTGTGTTCTAAACGATTTCAATGCTGTCTAGGTAGGCAGCTTGTTAGCTTTTGAAACAGCTCCTGCTTTTTAGAAGCTCTGACGTCTCAATTTGTTTTTGGTAACAAGCAAATTACTTTCAAAGAATGAACAAATAAACCTGTAGATCTAATTACCTCGCTAACACGAACAGTCAAACAAAACTTCGTAAAAGTAGCACAGGGGTCCATCCAAAATAACCCCGTTTCAAACGCTACAACGAGCATTAACTGAATCACCTTAAAAAAAAATAACTACCTGACTAAATAACTGATATTGATCTATTTTTCAGCAGGTCAACGGAAACAGATGGAAAATCCTACCTAGCATGCAAGCTAACAAATAACTAGCTGTGTGCTTTGCTAATGACCCAGTTACGCTTATCAACGTGGGTCAAAATTGTAAAACAAAAGTGCCGTAGCACATAAAATCATGTTAATAGCTCATTTTTACAAAGCAATAAGCGTTCACGGTCTCTGCTTATAAAACAAGCAGTCGGGTCGTTTTGCTAACCTATTTTTGCTAGCAGCATTAGCCACAGGCTGCTAAACTTACAAACCACTGAAAGATTAGACGTGAATTAACTCATGTATACGACTCATTAACTACCCAGCTAAACATTTCGAAATAATTGCACATCATTATAAAGTTACTTTTAGCAGATAGTATTTCCTGGATATGAACAAAGAGACACAGGCTATATATTTTAGCTCTAGTTCACTTATAGGAAGCCAGATCAGAGGCAAATCTTAAAAAAATAAAAATAAAACAACCTTTCAAATTTACCTCCAATAGCATACCAACTCCTGAAGTCCGCTGTGCGTCTCACTTTGGGCTTTAATGTATTCGCTGGTTCAGGATTTGCGGTTACGGTATCATGGCGGAGGGTTTTTGGACAGCTGTTAGTGCCGCTCTCCAAAACAAGGGTCCATGTGCACACATAAAGTGTCTCAAAAACCAAACAGAGTTGCTGTCCACATAGAACACAGCATATGCTGCCTATCAATGAGGTTTAGGTAGATAGCTCACTAGGCTTTGAGACACAGACATCCCTAGCCTTCTAATGACGTGCAATTTATAGAGTGGACAAGAATGTTTTGGAAACATTTAAACATATTTTGACACAAATTGATATTGCAATTGCAATTAAAATGATTTTTCTTGCTACATTTGTCTTTTTTTTTGTGTGTTGTGAAAAGCCTTATACCAATTAGACTGACATATCTAGTACATCCCCAATTCCGAAAAAGTTGGGACAGTATGAAAAATGCTAATAAAAACAAAAAGGAGTGATTTGTAAATTATATTCACCCTTTGATATATTGAAAGCACTACAGCTAAACATTATTTGTTTTACCTTGTGAATTTCATTATTTTTTGAAAATGTACAGTAATTTCAAATCAGATTGCAACACACTCCAAAAAGTTGGGACAGTCAAGTGTTTACCACTGTGAAACATCACAATTTCTACTAATATCACTCATTAAGCATTTGGGCGCTGAAGACACAAGTTTGTTAAGTTTAGAAACAGGAATTTCCCCCCATTCATCCATTATGTAGGTCTTTTGCTGCACAATTGTACAGGGTCTTCTTTGCCTTATGGTGTGCTTCATAATGCGCCACACATTCTCAATAGGAGACAGGTCAGGACTGCAGGCAGGCCAGTCTAGCAACCACACTCTGCTTACACAGCCAGTATGTGGTTTGAAGTTGTCCTGCTGGAAAATGCAGAGATGTCCCTGGAAAAGACGATGCTGGATGGCCTGCATTAATGGTGTCCTCACAGATGTGTGAGTTACCCATGCCATGAGCAGTGACACACCCCTGGCCCATACAGACATTGGCTTTTGGACCTGACACTGATAACAGCTTGGATGGTCCTTTTCCTCTTTGGTACAGTGAACATGACAGCTGTTTTCGACTTAAGACCAAAAAACATGGTTCCACTGTTCTACTTTCCATCTAAGATGAGACCGAGCCCAGTGAAGTTGGCAGCGCTTCTGGACAGTGTTGATGTAGGGCTTCTGCTTTGCATAGTAAAGTCTTAACTTGCATCTGTGGATGCAGCTTTGAATGGTGTTGACTAACAAAGGTTTACTAAAGTAATCCCAAACCCATGTTCATGATATCCAATACAAATGAATTATGTTTTTAAGACAGTGGTGTCTGAGGGATCCGAGATCATGCGCATTCAGAAGTGGTTTTTGTCTTGCCCTTTACGCACCGAGATTTGACCAGCTTCCTTGAACCTTTTAACTATATTGTGCACTGTAGAGGGTGAAATGCCCAAAATCCTTCCAATTTGTCTTAGGGGAACATTGTTCTCGAAGTGCTGGATTATTTGCTGAAGCATCTGTTGGCAAATTGACAAGTCTCGAATGATCCTTGCTCTTGAAGGACTAGGCTGTTTTTGGAGGCTCCTTATACACTATGACATGATTGCCTCACCTGTTTAACATCTCCTGTTTCACATTGCCTTGTTATTTCAACTCGACAAATTGCCATTAGTCTTAAATTGCCCCGTCTCAACTTTTTTGAAACATGTTGGAATCATCTGATGCTGTACATTTTCAAAAAACAATAAAATTCACAAGATAAAACAGCATATTATGTGTAGTGGTGCTTTCAATACAGCAAAGGGTGAATATAATTTTCAAATCACTGTTTTTATTAGCATTTTTCATACTGTCCCAACTTTTTTGGAATTGGGGTTGTACATCATAGTATTTCACTGTACATTGTAAAACATTGTATGTAGGAAATCATGTACATTGCAGTGATTTTGATGGTTGCTCTAAAATTTACTTGGTAGAGATACAACTTTGAGGTATTTATCTTTACTCACATAGCCCTCTTAAGTTATTTACTGGTATGTATGCAAGCTTTTGAAGAAGTCCAAAAAAAATTTTTTTTTAACATGACTGATTAAGTATTGTATATTTGATGAGTACTGGTAGTGAACAAACATACATACATTTAAAATATATTTAGAAAATTATATAAATATATTATTTTCTTAAAAATAAAAAAAAAAGTCTAATGACTTGAAATAACACTGGAAACATCAGTTAAGTGTTCCTGTAGTTGAGATAGTGACTCCTGCGTTTCCATGGGGAGAGCATGGCCAATGTCCGCTGCTGCACGACACAGGAAGGCCTCTGCTGCCACTCGCACTGCAGACGGTGTCACCTGATCATGCCGCGTCCAAATCGGAGCGCGCATCCTGTCAAAACGCTCTGTGATGGGACAGCGTAGGTGACCTGGGTAAGGATAAGGAGAATGAATAAAGAGGTAATCCTATTTTATTATTTAATGTGGTCATATCATGCAGAATCAAAGCGAGCATTAGGTCCTATTAAAACATAGGTAGCATTTTGCAATTGCGTATTAGCTGAAAATAGCTGTGTTTGCATTAGTCTATCACCTGTCACCACCTCTTCATAACTGAGCATCAGCATCCACAGCAGTTGGAGAAGTTCATCCCACTTCTTCCATCTCTCTGCTCCATCCTTGCACAACATGCAGGGAGATCATATCAGTTCAGCTCATGTTATATGGAACATCAGTGCTAAATTTAAATCTGCTATAGAGCAATGTAATGATGTTTTCTGTTTTACAGAGGGGTCTGAAGCCAGTGATGAGTTCTGGAGGTAGTGTAGAAGCAAGCTTAGGGACATTGGCAAGGGTCTCTTCTGAGAACAAGCATCTTCCAACAGCAGCTCCAATAACTTACACCTCAGCAGCTTGCTCTCCATTGTACTTAACAATAAGTGTCTAACACACAACAAGAGAGTTTTGTTAGAATCTTGCATAAAATGCACTGTTTTAATACAAAATGACAAAAAAAACTCAATTTAGAGTTAGAGTAGATTCAATCAAAGCTCTAACGGACTGCAATACGAAAAAGAATGCAAGCACAGGTTTTTTTGGTTCTCTGTTTTGGTTTCACCTTAATTGCCGCCATGGAGACATGCTGTTAAGACCATGGAAGAGCTCTTGAGAAAGTTTGCTTGAACTGCAGGTTGGGGTCTTGTCCACCTCCAGGGCCAATGTCAGCATCCTCTGAAGTGATAATACAATCCTGTAACAAATTAAGTAAACAATTTGTCTATCCATCTTGCATCGGCTGGTTTGATCCATATTCATGCTAAACATTTTGAGTAGAAATATGAGAAATAGGAACAACTGGATATTAGTGCAATAAAAATAGGAGTTCACTCATCCACTTATATCAGAAATAGAAAAAAAAAAGAAAGACGTGAACAATGTCATGGTGTAAAGTGAAAATAAAAATGAATAGGTACTGCTTGTTGTTTGGAAAGACAAAAGTACTTTACCACCGGAAATTAATATATTCTCTGATTAATATATGATACTGCATTTATATCAACAAAATGAACACTTTACATACTTAAGATAGTTGTCCTTCTCTTTCTTTGGATATTCCACATCATTCGAGTGGGTCACTGATTTCTTAGCAGCAGTCATCATCCAATTAATTATATCCCTAAGAGGAAGAATCATAAGACTTATTCACTAATTATGCATAATATGACCACTTTGTAATTATCATTTTATAAAATGTCAATTCTGCATGCCGCTGAGCACAGCGGATTACAAAAACGGGTGTGTTGGTGCTCAAGCAACAGAGAGTTTACCTCACCTGACCTGTCTGAACCTTTGGTCACATGACAGCATTGTCTTTGCAATAGATTGTTGAAGACGCCGAGTTGTGTGTTTAAACTGAAAGTCATCTTCTAAAACCTGCAACACATATTGCAGGAGCATGTTCTTTATGTCTGTCCGCAAACTCCTAGTGTCCTCCTTGAGACAGCAAGCACAAAGTGTTAGAAATAATGCTATTTAACAAAAGTATGGAACTACTATAAATATGTTTTCTTACTTGTTCCTCCATTACCGACATCAGCAGTTCCCAGTCCCACGGGACTGTAGATGTATCCACAGGGTGGTATCTTAACATCGAAAACAAAACAACATTAAATAACACTATGTAACACAATTTTTGTTCCTGGTAGTAAGTGTTATTTCCTAATTGCTTCTGCCTCAAAAATATAGAAAATGGCTATTATTTTCCACACAAACGTTGCTTTTGTGACCAGGACAGTGATATTTTGAAATTTACCTATTTCCAATGAGAAAACGGGAGAATGTGTCTTTTTGTTCAGATAAAGTCAGAAAAAGACAGCATATGAATCCAAAATCCTTCTTTATCTGTGGTCCGACAAAGACACCGGCTTTGACCTTTGCCTCAGACAGCTTAGGGAAGAAGTCTTGAAGGTACTTGAAGGTTGCCGACTCCTTATCTAGAGCTCTGACAAACTGTTTCATAAGGCCCAATTTGATGTGCAGTGGTGGCATCAGCACCTTCTGGGGGTCCACCAGTGGCTCCCACTTGACGTTGTTCCTCCCCACAGAGAACTCGGTCCGCTGTGGCCAGTCCCGCCTGTGGTAGTGCGCCTTGGTGTCCCTGCTGTCCCAAAGGCAAAGATAGCAGGGAAATTTGGTAAAACCGCCTTGGAGACCCATCAAGAATGCCACCATTTTTAAATCTCCTATGACCTCCCAGCCATACTTATCATACTTCAAGGCATCCAGCAAGGTCTTGATGCTGTTGTAATCCTCTCTGAGGTGCACCGAGTGAGCCAGGGGAAGAAACGGGTACTTGTTACCATTATGGACCAGCACAGCTTTGAATAGTTCTTAGTATAAATACATGTTAATTTGGATTCATATGTTGTTTTTTTTCTGACATTATGTGAATGAAAAGACATAAATTTGCCATTTTCTCATTGGAAATAGGTCAATTTCAAAATATCACTGTCCTGGTCACAAAAGCAAAGTTTGTGGGCAATAATAGCCATTTTCTATACTTCTGAGGCATAAGCAATTAGGAAATAATGCTTACTACCCAGAAAAAAAAAAAAAAAAAGATTTGTTACACAGTGTAATGCTCAGAATCAGTAGTTACAGATGTGATCATATTCACCTCTGTGTTTTCATCAGTAGGTTATAGGCCTCTATGGCTAGAACATCGGAGCTCTGTGGGTCCAAGAAAATCCCCCTGAGCAGATGTGTTGTGATATCCACAGGTGGACAGTACCGAGGCTGAATAAAGTCAGAGAGCAGCTGAAGAGTGCCCTCTGGGTAATTCTCCTCAATAGTGCTGTAGACCAAGCTGAGGCTCTGCCGGCACAGGGGTTCAGCAGAGCCATAGTGTTCATCTTCACCTTCACGCTGTTGAAAACAGAACATGACTGAATGAAATAAATTGCCTATGGATATCGTAGAGTTTTCTGTGGGGATTGCAAATGATGTTTGAAGGAGTTCACTTTGTTAAGAGTCCCTGGAGCCATGGTAACACATCTTGGAAAATGTTCTCTTTATATAAGCAATATGATCTCTAAAATGATCATAAGTAATGACTTCCCAAGGGAGGAAAAATAAATAATTGTACAATTCTGCCATGGTCAGGGTGAAGCAGCAGGGTATGTACAGTTGCCATTCTCGTCCTGAGGGCCTTTGAAAACACAGAGGACTGCATGATTGTAATTAATATAAAAAATTAGCTAATTAGACTTTGTGCAGGGATGAAGATTGTTTTACTCATAGAGTCAGGGGTGGACTAGCCATAGGGAGAACCGGGAGTTTTCCAGGTGGGCCGGCCGCAAAGCATGCCGAAATATGCCAAAAGGGGCCATGATATGCACCTACCAGCCATGTTATCAATATTTCTATCTATTCGTCAATCTGTTAAAAATTTCAGACCCCTTTAGATGACAAGGAGAGAATTTACTTACTGCAACAGTTTTGTGTTCCCTCGCAATTATTTTAGGTTCCCTTGCAATAGCTTTATTTGTCCTTTACGAAAGTTAACCATGGCTTTACTACAGTAACCATAGTTCAATTTTGTATTTGCAGTAAACCATAGTAACAAAAAAATATTACCTTGGTTTTACTACAGTAACCACATGTTTGGTAAAACAACAGTTATAGGCTAATAAAAAAACAAAACAAACACGGTTACTAAAGTTTGACTATATTATTACTTTGTGGTACAAGTACCATGGTTTATAAAATAAAAAATAAAGGGAAAAAAGGAAAAATGCCCTTTACACGATGTGCCGATTACTTAAATTAATCGCAATTAATCGCATACTGTATATCAATATTTACATAGAAAGGCCCCAAATAAAGACAATTTAGTATGTTAGCATAAAAATAATTAGAAACATAATATACAATAAATATTATAATTGAGATAATTCAAATACATGACATCAGATACATATTTTGTGGCAGCAAACAAGTTAAGCATTTCTTAAAAGTCTTAAAGTCAAAATATTGTTTGTTTTATTTCCATATCATTGAAAATAACTCTTAAAACTATTATTGGCAAACTTCAGTCTGAGCTATTTTTAAATGTTGGTCTCTGTTAGGGATGCCCCGATACAGTTTATTGCAGAACAAGTACCAATACTTCCTTTTTGGTCCTCACCGATACCAGTCTACCCATTTATTCCATTTCAACAGTTTATTTACATTTTATCATCAAAATCATGTCTAAATAAATGAATTCATTAAAACTTTAAATGAAAACAGAATAATTAATTTTCAACAGACTATTGTATTATTTTTATCAAATGTAAAACTTTTCTACAGAACCTCACAGCACAATCCAAAATACAACATTGGAGTTATTACTGTCAAATAAAGTGATGCATAACAGAGCATCACAGATGTGAGATATTTCTTAAATATAATACAATTATTATTGATTTATTATTAGTAGTGGTAGTAGTATTACAGGGAATATTACATAACTATATACAGTAGTAGAGATATATTTCTGTCATACTAAAGTAAAGCCATTTCCATTCAGTGTGCTTTTGACTTCTAGCATCGGTATCGGGACATGCCTAGTCTATGTATTCATGCATCAGATGGGCATTTTTGGAGCATCTCACTTTGGCTGCATCACATTTCACTAGTTTTCAGCATCTCTAGTCATATGTTTTTATAATGTTGTGTCAAGTTAAATGTAGTTTCAATCATTGAAAAACATGTCTCAAGTTAAAGCCGTGCTTTCTGTAGAGCCTGGTCCAGCTGTTTTTGAGCACAAAAGCATGTGTGTGGAAGGCTATGTTGCCTGTACTGTAGGAGCTTCGAATGCCCCCTACTGCCACATCAATGTGGTACATAAAGCTTGAAATGGTCCAATGGTAGGAACATTCCTTTTTACAGAATTTATGTAAAAAGGGCCGGTACTTAGGAGAGCATTTTGACCTTTAGGGTGGGCATGTGGTTGTCTCTTCATTGGACAGGGAGAGGGGTGTTAAATAAAGTGTTATTTTTCATATAATTAATCACACTTAAATTGACAGCTCTACCATTTATATATCAAAAATAGAGAAAGAAATCTTACCATATGTGGAACTGTTCCATCCATACTCTGCCTCAACTTTCTGTACTGAGCCAGACAAATATGTTGTCTGCCTTCTGTATTGTCTTCAGAAAGATCTGACACATTATCTAGCACACCTTCATTGTCTCCACTACTGCTTGTGCTTGTCTCCCAAAGACCTACTGAAGGGCCTTCAAAGGATCGTGGATCGAATTCATTTCTTCTGAACTCTGCTCTCTCTGAAATGGCTGGTGAAGGGGGCAGCGAGATAGGGAAGCTAAGGGGACTACTTAGTGTGCTCTCTGTAGACAAATCATGTGAGTATGCCACTGTATCGCTGGCAAGGATCTCTGTGGAGGTGGGACTGTTGCGTTTACTGGACTGATTCGGTCTAGATTTAAGTTCTGGGCTACAGGGGGGCGATGCCCATGATGAGGTAGATATGGAACGGGAAGAATGCTGCGGTGAAACCGGAGTGTTTGGCATTTTATGTATTTGCTCGCTTTCACCCATATTCAAAGTTTCACAGTCCTTCGATGCAACTGGATTGCACACAGACCCAGTATGAATATCAGAAAGATGCACAGAACTTTGAGGTGATTGTTGACCGCTGCACATTGTAAATGGATGATGCTTATCTTCAGCCTCATTAGATTCATCAGAGAATATATATACATCTACCTCACTCGGGCAGTAACATGGACTGTCAAGACTATAAGGAGAGTCAACACTGGTATTCCATAATTGAGAAGAATCAAGATTTCCTTTGTTTTCTTGGTTTGCGCTTACGCTACAGGCAGCTAGTGATGTGACACTAAGCTGTGTTTCTTTAGTGTCCTTTGGTACATCTACAACGGAGTTCTTCAGTACCACAGATGAACTTTCAAAAGGTATCAGGCTTTTACTTGAAGAGCTGCAAAGTCCCAAAGACCTGTTGTCCCAGCTCAACTGCTCAGACGATAGGCTAGAATTACAATTTGTGTCCTGATGCAAAACATCTGTCCTTTGGATATTCAGTTCTGTGAAAGAGTTCTCCCGACAGAGTGACTGCACACTGCTCCCTATAAAGCATCCTGAATTAGCCCCATCTTTTCCAAGATTGTTGGTTCGAGATTTTGATTCTTGAGCTCTTCTAATAGCTGTTGGTATTACATGCACAGAATACTCCACATTTTTCTCTCCACTGTCTACTGATGGCAGAGCCAATGATGAATTCTGCAGCTGCACATCAATATCATCAGGAGGACACTCGTCACTGAGATCTATCACCTCTAAGGTGGAACAAGTATCTCTCCTCGAGCATCTTCCCTTGGGAGGGACCAACTTGTGGCCTGTGATGTTGATGAGGACCTAAGACAAACAAGTAAACAAAAGTAAAGACAAAGAGACAACCTGTCTGTTTCTTTTTAACTATTTTTTTATTATTATTATTAAAAAGTAGGATGAACCTGGAGAGACAAAAGTGAAATAATTAGTAGTTGACTGATTTGGGTTTTTTAAATAACCGATGCTGACAGCTACTTATAACTAGAGACTGTGGTGGCTAATGGCTGATTTTATGCAGATATAGTATATTTTAGAATTGAGATGTACACATAGGGCTGGGCGATAAAAGGATAAAAAAATAAATCATCAATATCGATGATAAACTTTTGAGTAATTTTCTATATTTAGCCTATGTTCTACATCTAAATTATCTGATCAAGTATGTGTCGCTGCAAGCAGTTATACACACAGCAAGCTAACTGAATCACAGTCATGAAATAAGCCTGTTAGTGGAAATCAGTAATGAGGCTAGGTAGCTGCTCGCTAGTACCTAGCTATCTGGCTAATATGATACATTTTTGTGTATTGAACAAGACAGCACTGACAAAGCAATACAGCTAATATCGACTGAACTACAACAACTACTCCAAAATCAACACAACTGCTGTTTATTTATGTAGGGTTTAACGGGGCTAAAGGCTCTGTGGGGTAAAAGGCTCCACTGATTTTATTTTCTCCCAAAACACTAAATAGCAACTACCACAGCACTTCCCTAAACACCTGTTTGTCACTATGCACTGCAAAATTTTCCTGTTCTATGAGATCATTGCGTGTGGTGTCTAAAGGTTTATTTTGAGGCGATTTTATCTAATTTTTTATATTTTTAAAAATGTTGCAAATTTATGTAGCTAATGAAAATCCCTAAAATTAACAAATTCTTTTGAGACAAAATACTTATCATTTTCAGTTTTGTTTAAGGTCGTTTAATCAAACATTTTTCAATAACTGTTCAATAAGTGAAAGGAAAGTATTTGGGGTAAAAAGCCCCAAACATTTTTTTAATGTTCAAAGAGGGCTCACATTGACTCATCCGATCATAATAGAGATTAGTTTGTTTATAGAATACTTGAGATGTAATAAAATGCCAAATGTGTTTGAAATTAACAGGAAATGGTTGACTTTTTTCCTGAAGTAGCTATTTTGAGTAAGCATCATCTTAATGTGTTACTCAAAAAAACATCTTGGTGTCTCAATTATTTGTATTAGTTGACAATCTGTGCCCTATAACTATTGCCCCGGTATCTACATGATATCACTTTAGACCCCCTAGGGGCCTTTTACCGCAAGTGAAGGGGTAAAAGACTCCCTCACCATCTTTTTTTTTTTTTTTTTTTTTTTTTAAATGAATTTTAATCGAAACAACCTTCCGTTACTATTTCTTATCACACAAATTAGGTTGCTCCATCAATATTCAATATAAGTCAAATTTTATACCTTGAAAACATTCTGTGACCATGAAAAAAAGCTAAATTTGCTTAAGGGGTGCCTTTAGCCCCGTTGTACCCTACAACTTAGTTAAAAATGTTTCATCATCCACAGCACCGTTGAGGGCCGCATTAATGCGCAGCTTACATGGGCTGAAGCCTAGGTGCCCACAACTTCCAGGGGGGCCCCTTTTGCCTCGTTCGCCACCCCATTCTCCCCCGTCGACATTCATGGGAGAAGTGCGTCTACACACCTTCAATGGGAGATGCTGTAGTAAACACTGAAATGGTGCGCAACAGTGAAAGCCGTCGAATATTCCTGGAATAACAGTCCACACCCACAAACCAACACCCCCGCCCCCCCCCCCCACACACACACACACACACACTCACACACACACTCACACACTCACACACTCACGTTGGACGACTGGCAGGGGCCCCCAAAGATCAGTTAGCCCATGGGCCCCTAGCGCTGTCACAGACAAGAAAGAACAAATTCCAATCGAAAGTGATCATCCCTATGCCCTACTCATTCCAAAGGACAAAGCTCTTGATGTGGGTACTCTGAAGGGGACATGGTAATACTGTATGAATGCACCCTTCGCTAACAGTCTTGCAGAAGGGCCCTTCGCGAAAAAAAATAAATCATTTTCTTACTTTAGTTTGGAATGACCCTTTGAGCAGTGTCCCCTTCCCACAGTGCCCTTCAAGAGTGCAAAAATGCAGTTTGAAAAACACCCCAAGTATTTCTTCTTCTTCTTGTGATGTTCCAGCTTATGGTGATTTACCGCCACCTACAGAGCTGGAGTGTGGGCGTTACAAGAACGTCTTTCATTTGAGTCAAACGTCTGCTTCATCAAAAAGAGGTCGCACACACCTTATGTAGGATTAAATTCTAAAACGAGTGTACTTCTTGAACTTCAAATTAAAAGGTAGCTTACCCTGTAAAGTTCAATTGTGAACAAACAAGTTATGTTTACATTCACTCTACATTTGCATTTTCTTTCCCATTAATGGTATATTTTTTTATTATACACATGTATAATTAAACAAGATATTTACTCAAAATATGTAATATTCTCTCTCAATATTTACTCGAAACTTCCCAAAGTTCCATTATGCATTTACTAACCTGTCGGTAAAATTTGAAACAAGGGAGAGCTGCAGAAACACTTATAATTATCGGCCAAGCAGTTATTGTCCGATAACAATCTCAAAATGGCCAAATATCAGCAGAT